>NC_064837.1:61179848-61482878 GCF_024166365.1 Elephas maximus indicus
ATCTGTTAAATCAATCTGCTCATTGGATATAATTTCTTTTCCTGACTTCCCATAGCAGCTGGGTTTAGTGGTCATAAAGACTTATATTTCAACCTTGGACATGCTATGTTCAGGCGGATGACCTTGCTTATTCCCCTGAACTGTTAGTTTATATGAAAGGCAGTAAGAGTGCCTTCCATGGAGAGTTTGGAGATGTGAGGATTAGGAGAAATCTCAGCACATAAAACAACAAAAAAAAAATACCAAACCCATTGCTGTCAAGTTGATTCCGACTCATAGCTACCCCATATGATAGAGTAGAACTGCCCCATTGAGTTTCCAAGGAGCGCCTGGTGGATTGAACTGCCGACCTTTTGGTTAGCAGCCGTAGCACCTAACCACTACGCCACCAGGGTTTCCTCTCAGCACATAGTAGGTATACAATTCCTTCTACTTCTCCTATTATCTTCTATTATGGCATTTATCACATTCTTGAATTAAAATATATAACATATTAAAAGTATATATTATTCTAAATATAAACAGATACATATATATTTTACAACTAAATTGTATAATGAACATATATTAATTCTTTTGGTAGTCCCATATCTTCAATCTCCTTTTCATTTTAGAGGAAATTCCTCACTACATGTGGTTTTGTTGTTGCTGTTGTTAGGTGACGTCAAGTCAGTTCCAACTCTTAGCAACCCTATGTACTATAGAATGAAACACTGCCTGGCCCTGTACCATCCTCACTATGGTTGCTATGCTTGAGCCCCTCGTTGCAGTCCATAATGTGAGGTGTTAGAATAATGTATGACCTTCCTGTTTTACAGAATCAGAAGGGACCAGAACTTTACCACCACCACACCACCCCCCACCACCTCTTGGAGCCAATGTATGGGCCCATGATTGAGGCTTAACAAATCAGGTGTGAATCTGGAGCAAGTAAGACAAAAAAGGAGAAAAGGTTAAAATTCAGAAACAGAAACACCAGTGACAGTTCCTTGCAGCCATAGCATCCTGGCCAGAATGTTTTCCTAAATGATGCTTGTTTGGTTTTCCGTTTCTTGGCTGCCTCAAGCAGCTTGTGTTTGGGCCATTCCCACGCCGAGCCCTCTACCTTCTCACCAATACTTTCACGGCTGAGTCAGCTTTCTGTGCAGATCATCACTGAGTAGAATCCTGACACAACTTTTTTTGAAGAAGGGAGGGAGAAATGATCCCAGCAATCCTAATATAGTTGCTAGTTTAAAATTCATTTTCTCTTTTTTCCCATGTGTCTTAGTCATCTAGTGGTACTATAACAGAAATACCACAAGTGGACGGCTTTAGCAAAGAGAAATTTAGGTTCTCATAGTCTAGTAGGCTAGAATTCCGAATTCAGGGCGTCAGCTCCAGGGGAAGGTTTTTTTCTCTGTCCACTCTGGAGGAAGGTCCTTGTCATCAATCTTCCCCTGGACTAGGAGCTTCTCAGCACAGGAACCCTGGGTCTAAAGGACACGTTCTGCTCCTGGCACTGCTTTCTTGGTGGTATGTGGTCCCCCACTATCTGCTTGCTTCCCTTTCCTTTTATCTCTTATAAGATAAAAGATGGTGCAGGCTATACTCCAGGAAACTCCTTTTACTTTGGATCAGGGATGTGACCTTAGTAAGGGTGTTAGAATTCCACCCTAATCCTCTGTAACGTAAAATCACAATCACAAAATGGAGGGCAACCACATAATACTAGCAATCATGGCCTAACCAAGTTGACACATATTTTGGGGGGACACAATTCAATCTGACACCATGTGAATGTAAGAGGGCACGCATGCACAATTACATGTAATGTTATTTCAATTATAGTGTGCACATAGAGTTTTATGTGTGAGAGAGAACACCCAGATCAACACACACCCAGACCCCACATGTACAATATATAGTATTGCTTCAATCACAGTGTATACATATTTTTATTTGTCTTTTTCACTAAATTATATGCACATTCCCATGTTACTAGGGCTTTTGATCATTAGTGTTATTGCTTGCATAAAAGTTCATTAAGTAAAATCACTGCACTATAATTGAAATAAGCATTACTCTACCCTTGCAAATTTTTTTTCTACCCTTGCAAATTAGATTGGCTCTCATTTTTTTCCATATTATAAGTAATGTTGTAAACAATGCCTTCATGTGTGTAACTTTTAGATATTGCCTTAGGATACAGTCCTAGAATGCTCACTTAATCACAATGCTCATTATTGTTATTCTTACTTCTTACTGCCAAATTTACTTTCCAAAAAGCTGTTCTAAATGATACTTTTCAAATGATGTGGAAATATACAATGTAAGTGTAATCTTGCTTGGTTGTAATTTACTTTTTCTTTAATTTTTCCAATTTAATAGGTGTAAGACGTCATATCATTATTAGTGTAGTTTATATATATTTTTTAAATAATGAAGCAAAATTTACTACATGTATAATTATTTTTTCTCAATCTCTTGTCCCCTCCCCCCGTCCCAGGATTTTCAACATTTTTCTTACCAACTTTATGATTATTTTTAAAACAAAGATTTTTACCTTTTGTCATATTTTCTGCATATAGTTTATAAAAATCAATTTGAAAGTTTAGAAAGCTCTTGGTGAATATTTGGCAAGTGGTCATTTTTATTTTCTTGTAGTTTTTTATTTCTTATGTATATGTATATGTATTTGTGATGTCTCATTTTAGAATAATCACTGCAATTGTTGATCACTTATTTTTACACATGCAATTTAGTAAAAGTTTACAAAGTTATAAGAAAAAGTGCATTGAGTTTTGAATAAAATTGCATCGCGTGTTGTTGTTAGTTGCTGTCGAGTCAATTCCAGCTCGTGGCGACCCCATGTGTGCAGAGTAGAACTGCTCCACAGGGTTTTAAAGGCTGTGATCTTTCAGGAGCAGATCTCCAGGCTTGTCTTCTGAGCTGTCTAGTGTACAACTTATCATTTAGGGAACCAACACCGCTATGATATATCACCTTCCTTATAGGTGTAATATAATCAAGCCTTATTTTTTTTTTATTCTCAATTACAAAAAGAAAAACACATATATACCTGAAAAGGCCAATGAATTTTTTGAAGGACATGTTCTTTTTTCTACCATGGGGGTCGGGGGGACTCTACATACACCATTGTGTTAACAGACTTCCTGGTTACCAAGGGCACAACAGATATTTGTGTGTTGTTAAATTTGTAATTAGTCTTTTACTTTTTCTGTAAAACAGATTTACATTTCTGTGCAAAAATCTTGCTTGATCTTTTGCTGTGTAAGTTCTATGATCACTTCTAAACAACAGTGTTATTAAGAAATATTTGAACATAGTTATTCATTATGTCATTTGATTTTACAACTGTCCCGTTGTTGGTAATAAATACTATCTTCATCATTTTTGTAGCATCAGGTAATGGTAAAAGCTTTAGTTGAGGCAGAGCTGCAGGGAGGGGATGGCCAAATTTGAACCACCCGGAAGCTTCATGTCCCGGCATTCTGCTTCTAGGAAAGGCCTTCAAGATACTTGCTGGGTGGCGCTGCTGAGCTGATACCCATTCTGTTGTTGTTAGGTGTTGTTAAGCCAATTTTCGGCTCATAGAGACCCAGTGAGACAGAGAACTGTCCCATAGGGTTTCCTAAGCTGTCATCTTTACTGGAGCTGATCTCCAGGTCTTTTCTCCCATGAAGCCGCTGAGTGTGTTCTTGTCTCCAGCTTTTCAGTTAGCAGCCATGCGCATAATCCTTAAGCCACCAGGGCTCTTTTTCATTCTGCTAGAAGGCCTATATCCTCCCCCATCTGTGATCTGCATATGGGGGCCAGCTTTGCACATGATACAGGACATATGAGGAACCAAAGGGTTGGCAGTTTTATCCTCCAGGTGCTCCTTGGAAACTCTATGGGGCAGTTTCTACTCTGTCCTATAGGGTTGCTATGAGTCGGAATCGACTCGAGGGCACTGGGTCTGGGATTTACGTGATTAAATTTTAAGGATGTATCTTCATGCTTCTGAGACAATATAAATAATTTTTAATGTGCAATGCTTTAATGGGAATCACAATGATTGGAATTTGGCCAAGGTAAATTTTACCTTTAGGCCGAAGGAAAAGACACAGACACGTATGGGCGTATAATAGAGAGAGTGAAGCAAAATGGTAAAATGCCCGTAAGCTCCACGAAGGCAGGAGCTTCCGTCGGTTTTATTCTCTGATGTTGTCTACAGTGATCTGGAAATGTGCCTAGCACATAATAAGCGCTTATTAGCCATTCTTTGAATACTTTTTTGAATGCTATGAGAAAGTAGAAACCCTGGTGGCGTAATGGTTAAGTGCTACTGCTGCTAACCAAGAGGTCGGCAGTTCGAATCTGCCAGGCATTCCTTGGAAACTCTACTGGGCAGTTCTACTCCGTCCTATAGGGTAGCTATGAGTCGGAATTGACTCGACGGCAGTGGGTTTGGTTTTGGGTTTGGCATGAAAAAGTAGTGGAGGAAAATCTTATATGCACTTAATTTCTTTGGGGGAAAAAAAAATTCAGCATGTTGTAAAATGGTTACTTAACTTCTCACTATTGTTGTTAGGGTGCCCTTGAGTTGGTTCTGACTCACAGCAACCCCAGGTACTGGTCCCTCCTGATAACTTGTCCAAAGCCTGTAAGATGAAGCCTCACTATCCTCGCTTCTAAGAAGCATTCTGGCTGCACTTCTTCCAAGGCACATTTGTTCATTCTTCTGACACTTCATGGTATATTCAATATTTTTCGCCAACACCGTAATTTAAAGACATCAATTCTTCTTCCGTCTTCCTTATTCATTGTCCAGCTTTCACATGCATCTGAGGCAATAGTCAGCCTCTCACTATAGTCAGTGTAACATATTTTTCTAAAACATGACATAAAGAATTTTAAATAAAATAGACAATTGGAAGTTAATCTTTTAGTATATTTTAGTTTATGACTTTAAAAAAAAAATTACGAAACGAATGACTCTTAGTAATGACCACACAGTCTGAGGTTTGGTATTTTCTTTCTTTGTTAACCCTGGACCCTGTTATTGAAATGGAAAGTTAAGCTGACATTTTTGCAAGTTTTTTTTTTTTTTTTAATAGTCTAAAGGTTAATGAGCTGTGGTGTGGTTTAGTGCTGTGTGCGCTAAGCTAGCACCTAATATGTTAGGTTGGGCGTGATTCAAGCCAGCCAAGACAAGTGGTCTCAGACATTGCCACTGGGGGAGGGGAGGACAGAAGGGAAGAGGCCTGGGCTATTGTGCTTGTGTTATTGCTCAAGAAAGGTGGTCCTGGGCAGCATGCAGTGCTACGTGGGACTTTATATACAAGCTGTTCTCAGGAGGGATATAAATATCCCACATTCCATTTCGAGAGGTGCTGGGTTATAGGTTATTGACCAGTTTAGCGATTTATAGCTACAGTCAGTAATTGTTAAGGGAAAAAATGGCTTGACAATTTTATTATTGGGGTGGCTTGCTGGAAAAGTTAAGCACAGATTTCCCCAAGAACTAAATTATTCTTGACGTGCGTGTGTGTTTACAGGCATGTATGTACATCCATGTACATATAATTATGTACATATACTTTAGTACAGGCTATGTTTCCATTTTCATAGAGAAGTTTTATCAGTTTCAGAAATTTATATACATATCACATGAATGAGTATAGTACATAGCGTTTCATAAGAATATGTAAATTATTATAAATAACCAAGATATAGACCAAAAAATCCTTTCTGAAAAGTGAGAAAATTTTTCATTTGTTTCAGGCTTCAGAGCGGCAGAGAGGAAAAAGGAAAAGAAGACTTATGGGAGCAAGTTATTATTTACTAGTAGGTTTCATATTCCCCCACCAATATGCAACCCCGAAAATACACACCCACACAATTGTTAGTCTCTATAATTTGAGCAAATTAATCATCTAAAATTAAAGAAAAAAACTGCAAATGTTTAAAAAGTAGAATTAGAAATTTAATCCTCACCGTGATTCTTTCTGATGCTTAATCCCCAAATATTTTATGGATTTAGAGTTAGTTCTAAGAATTAGTTTCTATTTGTAGAGGTATAGAATATCATGCAAAAACTGCCCCCCCCAAAAGAAAGAAAGAAAAAAAAAAAACCCAACTTTCAACAAGCATGTGACACTGAAAACCTGAGGAAAGCTTTAAGTAAGAATTACGGATTTTTGTCTACTTGATTTTTGCCAGTAACTATTGAGAACCAAGTGTTCATCTTCCAGATGAGTTAGAGATTTATAGCTTCAGCACAGAAGCCTTTCAGATATCCATAGATGGAACCAATAGAATAGAAAAATAGAGAATATATTTTTCAGGGTTGTAAACTAGGAGATAGGACTACATCCTTACTAGACACTTCAGGGGATTTCTGCAAGATGTAACTAATTCTCAGCAAATGAGTAATCTAGAAAAGACCCCAGTAGATCTCCACTCTATCTACTGCTTGCCCACTTCCCACGCCCACTCCCAAGTTAGAGCAACAAGAGCTGGAAGTAGGAACAGGAAGTTGGTTGTAAGGAACAGACCTTTAGAAACAATATGGTAGAAGAAAAGCTCAAGTAGCATGAAAATCAGTGAGGATTTCCCCCTACAAATGCATTTGCTGGAGAAAGATATATGTCTTCCATTAAAGTATATTTAAGTAAAATTTCATTTAGAAAACAGATCTTGCATACCTTCCCCGAGGCCAACTTTATTATAGCTGTGGGGCTACGTAGGTGGACAAGACTAGCAAGGCTATTGCACTCATGGAGCAGGTAAAATACATTTAAAAAAAAAGAAAATACTGGGTGTGTGCCTCAATAGCAGAATGAAGATAATAGTGGAAAGAGTCAGTAAACTTAAAGATAGAAATTATCTAGTCTGAGCAACAGAGAGAAAAATAATGGAAAAAAAAAAAAAAGAACAGACTTTCAGTCATCACTGGGACAATACCAAAAGCCAAATACCCATGTCATCAGAGTTCTAGAACCAGAGGAGAAAAAGTGTGGTACAGAGAAATAATTGAAGAAATAATGGGTCAAAACTTCTCAAATTTGGCAAAAGTCATAAATTTACAGATACAAGGTCAGTGAACCCCAAACAAATGAACTAAAAAATTCATACCTAAACACATTATAATGAAACAGGTAGAAACTAATATCAAAGAGAAAATCAGGGAGAAAAGTCAAACGAAAAATGACAAATAGGGAAACAATCATTTGAAAGACTAGAATTCTCATCAGAAAACACCATAAACAGACAAAAAATTAGAGAAAACTTAAAGTTCATTTTCTGTAATGATGGATCGATACATATTTTGACTATGAAGGTGATTTCTTTTGTGAGTAGCAAAGCAAAAAAAAAAAAAATCTTTTCCCCTACATACAGGAATCTGTGATAGCATCTATGAGGTTACCACTTAGATTGAAATAAGTACAGAAAATTTGAAACTTCTGTTCTTTCAACCTGGTGTCAAATCTTCTCTGTAAATGAAACTTTTAGGCTTGTCTGTCTATATTAGTTTTTATTCTATATTATCAGTTTCTGATCAAGAAACAAATGTTCTCAGAGATATGCCGAATACTAAAAACTTGTGCTTCGGATCATATTGCTTTTCAATATTCTCAACATATACTCTGTTAAAGTGTCAGTTAACACAAAGAAAACGGATCACACGTTAGGAATTTAAAGTATGAAATTCATGATTTTTATATAGATAGATAGATCGAGGCTGGCATAGGAAAATGTAGTTTGGTTTAAAGTGGTCTTAGGTCTTATAACTACATAATGCAAAAATCTCGTAATTATGCGTTAAGCTGGCAACAGCTTCCTTCGATATTTTTCTCTACAGGATATAAACTAATTTCCTCTTTATTGTCCAAACCGATATTTTGTCTAATGAAGGAAAGAGAGAATTAAAATAATTTCATCTGAAGAGAGTTAATTGTTAAAAAAAGAGAGAGAGGCCAGTTTCCTTTAAAAAACACTATCTGTATCTTTAATTAGTTCCTTAGAAAAACAAATTGAAACATGGGCACTAATATTGTGAGGAAACAACAGAGGAAGTAGCGTGTTTTTGAAAGTCTCCTAGCCATGTGGCTGCTGCGGTGTGCCTTTTGTCTCACTGGTTTCCTGAACATGAGTGGAGAACACTACCCTTTCATAATATTTCTTGAGCCTCTTCCTTCTCCATTCTCTTTTAGGTTGGTCATTGGGGGAATCAACAGATGGGCAGAAACCTTTCAAGTCCATTACTCCTTTCCTATCCCTTCAACACCTTCTGATGCCCAATGGGGTTTTCACAGGTTCTAATATTACTGCAATGATTCAGCAACCACTTTGAATTATATTACGGAAGGGAATATTATTCGATTCCTAACTCTCCTAGGAGTTCACCTTCCCTTCCTAAGATTGCAGACCAAAAGTGAAAATATTGCTCCCAGTGAATCAAATAAAATCATCACTATGCACTTAAATGTTATTTCAAAGCCAATACTGGTAACAATAAAATAGGAGTGGACTAGTAGGTCACCAACCAATATCACTGTACTGAGGCAAAACAACGCCCTAAAAGCCTTTGGCGTACAACCAGATAAATGCAGAGACAACCTGAATTAATAAGAGGCAAAAAAGACCTTCAAACTGACATTGAATCATGTTACCATCTAGCATTCAAAACATCCAACCTCAATTAAGGGTTACTATGAGTTGGAATCAACTAGACCGCAACGGGAACCTTTGAACTAGAAAAATGATAAGCCCCTTGAGTATTCCTCCATTTATACTTCTATGGATAAGAGTATCAGGTAGTAGTCAGGTAATTATTTTTTGCACAGTCTAGTCTAATGGGCAAAACTTTACTAAATATACCATCTTGGTTATCCTCTGTTCCCCACACCCCCCAGCCTTTTTCTTTACTTCCCATCCTGATCTCGACCCCAAGGTAGAGATCTCCTACAGTGTGAATCATTTTCTTTTCTCTTGACCTCTGGCTTCTAGTTGAGTCTAGTCAATGGGTGGTACATGCAAGATATTAAAGAATTGAATTGGAGGAGGGAAAATTGAGGTATTTTTTTACTTGATATCTCTCTGCCTAGTAAAGGGTTTGGTAGTGGTTAGGAGATGAATTGATACAATAGCTGCATGAACTGAGTTAAACACACCAACCAGCCTGAATATGGCTCAGGACCTGGCAACATTTTGTTCCATTATACATAAGGTTGCCAAGAGTTGGGGCCGACTCAACAACAACTAACAACAACAAACTCCCGTCAGGCAGCTCTTTCTTCTGAGCTCCAGATCTCACTGGGCTCCTCAGTCCCTGTCCCTTCATGCTTAGAGATCATAATTGTTTCCACCTGTTCATAGTTCATGAGTGTATGGAAAGTCCTTATTGTGTTGCCTTAACCCTGTCTACAGCTCTTTAAAAAGCCCCTTCATTGTTTTATTTTTAGTTTATCCTGCTGAGTGTGTCATCTATTTCATCCTGGGGCCAATTTTGGTGGAGAATCTTAATTGTTTATGAGCATGTGTATGTGTGTGCGGAAACCCTGGTGGTGTAGTGGTTAAGTGCTGTGGCTGCCAACCAAAAGGCTGGCAGTTCAGATCCACCAGGAGCTCCTTGGAAACTCTGCAGGGCAGTTCTACTCTGCCCTATAGGGTCACTATGAGTCAGAATCAACTCGACAGCACACAACAACAACAACATATTCCTTGGAAGGTGCCCCGGTGGCACAATAGTTAAGCCCTCAGATGATAACCAAAAGCTAAGCCATTCAAACCCATCAGCAAGCACCTCAGGGAAAAAAGACTTGACAATCCGCTTCTGTAAGATTACAGCCTAGGAACCCCTATGGGGAAGTTCTATTCTGTCGTATAAAGTTGCTGTGAGTCAGAATCAACTCCACAGCACACAACAACAACAAGGTCCTTGGACTTTGTGAGGTTCAACAGCTGCAAGCTTTCCTTTATGTTGGCTGTTGTTCAATGTTTTCTTAGATTGTTGAATTTCCCCCAACACCTTTCTAATAAACCTTTTAAGTCACTTTTATGTTTTAAAAAAAATCAACTCCTATAATTCATAACTAAGGAGTTTTAATAAACGCAATAGTCAATAGTCTTGATAAGTGGCCTCCGGTCCGATCCCCTTTTTAAGCTGTGTGAACTATATAACAAAAAGATTTTGTAGGAAGACTTCCTCTAACCACTAATTTATCCCCTAGTGTAGTAAAAGTCTGTAGGACTCCAGCATGTGGCTGGATGGTACAACATAACCCTAACATTTCAAATTAGGTGTCCACGCGCTATTTGAAATGTGAGGGATATAAGGCTGATACTTTTTTTTTTAAGTTTCTAAATGTTTAAAACCAAACCAAAGCCACTGCCGTAGAGTCAATTCTGACTCATAACAACCCTACAGGATAGAGTAGAACTCCCCCATAGGGCTCCCAAGGCTGTAATCTTTACAGAAGCAGACTGACACATCTTTGTCCAGTGGAGCAGCTGGTGGGCTCAAACTGCCAACCTTTTTGTTAGCCCCTGAGTGCTTTAACCACTGCATCACCAGGGATCCTTTTCTAAATGCCTAGCCATTCTTAAGTGAGTAAAGACAGCCCTCTTATATACTTGCTCTCCCTTGATTAATTAGATTGTAGAACGGTACTTGCCTGGACAATTCTGGAAAGAGAAAGAAGGGTGGTTATAAAAATAACTCAATGTCTGAATCTCTGAGATAGGCTAGGAAAGAAGGCATTCACTGTGCCCATAAAGTGCTGCCACAGAACCCACTGGCAGAAAAAAAAAGGTCCTCTTTTATCCAGAGAAGAAAAGATCTATCTTTCTGAGGCGTGGTAGTGTTGCTGTACGCAATGTTTGTTGTTGTTGTTAGGTGCTCTCAAGTTGATTTTCTACTCATAGTGACCCCCTGTGACAGAGTAGAACTGCCCTATAGGGTTTTCTAGGTTGTAATTTTTACAGGAGGAAATCACCAGGTCTTTCTCCTTTGGAGTGTCTGGGTGGGTTGTAAAGGCCAACTTTTCAGTGAGCAGCCTAGGGCTTAACTGTTGAGCCACTGGGGCTCCTGCACCATCTTTGCACTGAGGGAAATCAGTAACCCACCCGCCACTTCCCCTTGCTCCTGTCTTCAAGCTGAAAAGAATGGGAGGTGACAGGAAAGCTAACTTGTGCTTCAACCAGATTCTGAAAGTCCATGCCTGTGAAAATATCCATTTATTTTGAGGAGAAAGAATGTGTGAATGTACTTTATTTTCCTCAGAAACTTCATGAAAGACTAACTCTGATTCAGACTTACACACCAATTAAATCACCAGCAGAAAATGACAATAGAGGTGTTTTAAACTGTTCAATTGTCATTAACCACATTGGAAAGAAAACTTGCATTCTTGGACCCACACAGGTCATTTTACATCCTGAATATTGCATATCAGAGGGCAGTCTGTTTATTCCATTCCACAGTTGCTAATAACTATATTTTTTTATACATACTTATATGTCTCAGTGAGACATACATATTGAAGACCTCACCCTATTTAATTCAGAAGAATGTAAATTCATTAAAAGCAGGGACTATGCCCTCACCTATACATTAGAAATTCCTTAGGTGTTGTTACAGTGCTTAGCATATACCAAAGCCAAACCTGTTGCCATTGAGTAGATTCCGAATCATAGCAACCCTGTATGACAGAGTAGAGTTTCCAAGGAGCACCTGATGGATTCGAACTGCCAATCTTTTGGTTAGCAGCCCTAGCACTTAACCACTATGCCACCAGGGTTAAAAAAAAAAAACAAAACCAATGCCGTCGAGTTGATTCCGACTCATAGCGACCCTATAGGACAGAGTAGAACTGCCCCATAGAGTGTCCAAGCATGTCAATGTATAATCAATAACAACTATTCATTTAATTGTCCTTTCAATAAATATGTACTTATTATTTACTATATGCTAAAAAAATAAATAAAGCCACCAGGGTTAGCATATAGTAAATAATAAGTACATATTTATTAAAAGGACAATTAAATGAATAGTTGTTATTGATTATACATAGACATGCTATGAGTTGTGGAATCTCTCTAGTCCTGTAGTAAAGTCTAGCACACAGATGTTTACTAAAGTGATGGGACACTATGGTCATGTCTTACCTAACATGTTTATCCACAGAAATTCCTTAAACACATATGAAACAAATTCAGACTCATTGTCAGAAACCAGTGGGTCAAATAACACATATTTTACAGCAAAGTAGTACAGGTAGACCTGAGATTTAAAAAAATCACTCTGAGTTAGTTTGAGAAATCTTTCAGAGTTCAGGCATAGTTTTGGGGGATTTAGGACGTAACATGATATTTTATCACGTAGGATCCTTTAGTCATTTAGGCTATAACTGATGCTGCAATGAGCAACCAGATCTCCTCCTTAAAGACAGAGGTTGCATAAGGGTAGGCAGCTGTCAGCTCTCAGCTTTGGGACTGACCTCAGCCTATGAGGGTGGGTTGTCTCTCCCCAGGTGTAGACTCATCCAATTATTGGTTGATAAGGGTATTTTTTTTTTTTTTTAAGGGTATAGACCTCTATGGAGCAGTTCTACTCTGTCCTATAGGGTTGCTATGAGTCGGAATCGACTTGATGGCAGTGGGTTTTTGGGTTTTTTTTTTTTTTTTAAGGAGGTATAGAGGCCTTGAAGGGCCATCCCAGCTCCAGAGGTTGATGCGGAATTGACAGTGGTCTTTGTTGCAACTTTATCTCATTTTAACTCCTCCCTCTGCCCACCTGTATACACGTGTTAACCCTAAGAGCCTTTTTCAGCAAAATGTTTGCTTGCAAATCTCTATTTCAGAGTGTGTTTTCTGAGGAACTTCACCTAAGGCAGCTAGTGCTAAGGGTGGCCTGAGAGGAGGAAAAAGAAAAAAATTGCCATTTAGCCACTTCCACTTATGGGAACCCCATGCGAGTCAGAGTAGAACTATGGTCCTGAGGGTTTTCGATGGCTGATTTTTCAGAGGTAGATCACCACGCATTTATCTTACACATATAAGTACCCACGAATGTGATGTGGAGAATGAGGTAACATGATGCAGATTTTCATTCTTGATGTTTTGTTAGGGGGTTGGCTGCACAAATGCGTGTAAAAAAAGTCCAAATATATTTGGCGTCTATTCTTCATGGAATCAGCTGAGATAGGGACGACTCATGGCTTGTACCCCATTTTATAGTTATCGTACAGTCTGCCAAGTTTCCAGTTGAAATTAGCTGCCTTTTTCCTTTATATAAAAAAAAGCACGCCATTATGAACCTAGCATTATGGTAAATAACACCTCTGCACAAAGAATTATCTTCTTTAGATTAAATAGATTTTTAATATTATATTGAAATATAAGATGTATTCATAACATGTAATTGTAAAGGAGTCGATACGACTGCACAAGAAATCTCAGATAGGGTCAGATTTAAACCAGGCAAATTTTAAAGGCACTTGACCATAGAGCTGTAAAACAATTAAGAAGGTATAATGTGGGGAACATAATAAGCAGGAGAGGGCAGTGGAAGTGCTCAGGGAAATATGGTTTATAAATCCACGCATGCCCTAGGGAGGTTGGCTCCAAAACAATGTTACAGTTAAAAGTACCCAGTCCAAGCAGCCAAAAGTAACTTCAAGACAGAGAAATTTCAAGCGACAATCCCTTAAGCTACTTATAATTAGGACCATGCATGATGTTGCGCTTTAAGTCCTGTTATACTATGCTCTCTTTAAGGTATAATTCATACAATGATATAGACATATAACATAAATAATGCATATGCAAAGTGTGACTTCACAGTATTTTAAATTATGTAATAGAAACAGACCAGACAGAAGGATAAAAGAAAAATGTCAACTGTACCTAGTTGAATTTCTCTCGGATTTAGCAAGTATATGCTAGGAAACTAGTACTTGGAAGAAGTACAGCCAGAATGTTCCTTAGAAGCAAGAATGGCAAGACTATGTCTCACATACTTCGAACATGTTACCAAGAGGGACCATCCCTGGAGAAGGACATCATGCTTGGTAAAGTAGAGGGTCAGCGAAAAAGAGGAAGACCTTCAATGAGATGGATTGACACCGTGGCTACAACTGTGGGCTCAAGCATAACAACAGTTGTGAGGATAGCACAGGACCGGTCACTGTTTTGTTCTGTTGTACATAGGGTGACTATGAGTCAGAACTGACTCCATGGCACCTAACCACATAACAGCAACAACAATATGAAACTAGTATAATTTTAACCCTTTACTTTTTTTTTTTAACTAATAAAATAAGTAAAGGGCTAGACACTTGTCAATCCTGTCAGATCTACAATCAACTTTTCCTGTTCTGTTAACCCATACGGGCCTCCATCCAACACTCAACATTCACCTTTCTTCTAGAACACTCTCCCACTTGTAATGTGTTCTACTAGACACTTTGGAAACTCTCTTTGCATTAATCTCTACAAACTTTTTAAAATCATTTTCTCAAACAAAAACTTCATGCTAAACAGAATACAAAACATTACTAAAAATGCCGAAGAGAAACCAGATAACTGGGAGCTCCTAAAAATCAAACACCTATGCTCATCTAAAGACTTCACCAAAACAGTAAAAAAAACACCTACAGACTGGGAAAGAATTTTCAGCTACGACACCTCCAACCAGCACCTGATCTCTAAAATCTATGTGATTCTCCTAAAACTCAACCACAAAAAGACAAACAACCCAATTAAAAAATGGGCAAAGGATATGAACAGGCACTTCACTAAAGAAGACATTCAGGCGGCTAACAGATACATGAAGAAATACTCTCGATCATTAGCCATTAGAGAAATGCAAATTAAAACTACAATGAGACTCCATGTCACTCCAACAAGGCTGGCATTAATCCAAAAAAACACAAAATAATAAATGTTGGAGAGGCTGTGGAGAGATTGGAACACTTATACACTGCTGGTGGGAATGTAAAATGGTCCAACCACTTTGGAAATCGATTTGGCATTTCCTTAAAAAGCTAAAAGTAGAACTACCATACGACCCAGCAATCCCACTCCTCGGAATATATCCTAGAGAAATAAGAGCCTTTACACAAACAGATATATGCACTCCCATGTTTATTGCAGCACTGTTTACAATAGCAAAAAGATGGAAGCAACCAAGGTGTCCATCAACGGAAGAATGGATAAATTACGGTATGTTCACACAATGGAATACTACGCATCGATAAAGAACAGTGAGGAATCTGTGGAACATTTCATTACATGGAGGAACCTGGAAGGCATTATGCTGAGTGAAATTAGTCAGTTGCAAAAGGACTAATATTGTATAAGGCCACTATTATAACATCTTGAGAAATAGTTCAAACTGAGAAGAACACATTCTTTTGTGGTTACAAGAGGGGGAAGGGATGGAAGGTGGCAGAGGGGTATTTACTAATTAGATAGTAGACAAGAACTAGTTTAGGTGAAGGGAAGGAGAACACTCAATACAGGGGAGGTCAGCATAACTGGACTAAACTAAAAGCAAAGAAGTTTCCTGAATAAACTGAACGTTTCGAAGGTCAGCGAAGCAGGGGCAGAGGTTTGGGGACCATGGTTTCAGGGGACATCTAAGTCAATTGGCTTAATAAAATCTATTAAGAAAACATTCTGCATCCCACTTTGAAGAGTGGTGTCTGGGGTCTTAAACGCTACCAAGTGGCCATCTAAGATGCATCAATGAGTTTCAACCCACCTGGATCAAAGGAGAATGAAGAACACCAAGGACACAAGGTGATTATGACCCCAAGAGACACAAAGGGCTACATGAACCAGAGACTACATCATCCTGAGACCAGAAGAACTAGATGGTGCCCGGCCACAACCAAAGACTGCCCTGACAGGGATCACAACAGAGAATCTCTGAGGGAACAGGAGAACACTGGGATGCAGACCCCAAATTCTCATAAAAAGACCAGACTTAATGGTCTGACTGAGACTAGAAGGACCGTGGCAATCATGGTCCCCAAACCTTCTGTTGGCCCAGGACAGGAACCATTCCCGAAGACAACTCGTCAGATATGGATTGGACTGGACAATGGGTTGGAGAGAGATGCTGATGAGGAGTGAGCTACTTGCATCAGGTGGGCTCTTGAGACTATGTTGGCATCTCCTGTCTGGAGGGGAGATGAGAGGGTAGAGGGGGTTAGAAGCTGGCAAAACGGTCACAAAAAGAGAGACTGGAAGGAGGGAGCGGGCTGTCTTATTGGGGGGAGAGTAAGTGGGAGTATGTAGTAAGTTGTATATAAGTTTTTATGTGAGAGACTGACTTGATTTGTAAACTTTCACTTAAAGCACCATAAAAATTAAAAAAAAAAAACAAAAAAAAAACTGCATGCTTTGCTATTTTATGTCCTCTGCGGTATCTAAGTCAATTAGTTGATCATTTCCTATTGTGTCTTTAATTCATTCTAAAACAAAATAATATAATAATTTTAATACTGTGATTATTAAATGTGTGATAACTTAGAAGTGCACCATGCTGCGTGCCAGCCTGTGATGCCAATGTTTTAAGCTGAGGAGTGAAACCAAGTCATATCTTTTTTTTTTTAAATAATATTTCATCGTATTTTTGGTGAAAGTTTACACAGCAAATTAGTTTCCCATTTAACAATTACTTACCAAATTGTTCAGAGGCACTGGCTACATTTTTCACAATGTTTTAACATTCTCATTAATTCCCCTTTGGTTGTTTCCCTCCCGGTAATCTGGTTTCCCCGTCCTCTTACCCTGTCATCTTTGCTTTAGAGTAATTGTTGACCATTTAGTCTCACACAGAAGATTTTTTAAAGGTGTGCAGTTCTCACTGGTAATATTCTTAATTTCATGAGCCAATCTGTTATTTAGCTAAAAGGTGCCCTCAGGGAGTCGTTTTGGTTCGAGGTTTATGGAGTATCTCAAGGCTATAATCTCCTCGGGTTTTCCTCTAGTCTCAACTCGTCCAGTAAAAAACCAAGGGATGTCTTGAACTTTATCAGATGGAATAAAACAAGTTGATTGTAACTTGCAATTTAAAATTAGTCAATAATGGCAAGTGTAGCCCTTGGAAATATATATAAGACCCCTTCCACACGTGCCTAATAATTCTAGAGAGATTATTCCAGAGGGGGAAAATTGCCTTCATCATTGGGCTTCCAAAAAAACAAACAGAAGTGGATTAACGCAATTGCTTAATCAACAACATTCAGCCCAAAGCCTCCAACAGTATAGAATTAATCATCTCATTGTAAGATTCATTAAAAAGTAATGGGCAGAGAGAGAACACAGCACAGCTGGGAATAATTTTGTTCTATTAAAAATAAAAATAAATACGCTTTTGAAAACACTATCTTGACAATATTTTGCTCCATGCATTGCCTTAAAAACAGATTTTGTTCATTCATGTAGTGCATAGCACCATCACCATTTTTCCAGTATCCAGAAGTGGGTCAATGACAACAGTCACAAGCAGGATCCTTTTCGGTAACACCATTCCCCCCAAAAAGAACCTCTTACCTCCGGCTAGTGGTCAGTAAAAGAGTGGAAACCTGTGTTATTGACTCTACAAGGAACACATTTTCAAGATACAATTATATATTTTTTATAAGCTAAAATCAGGTTGGAGCCCTGATGGTACAGTAGTTAAGAGTTCAGCTGCTAACCAAAAGGTCTGCCGTTTGAATCCACCAGCCACTCCTTGGGAACCCTATGGGACAGTTCTACTCTGTCCTGTAAGGTCACTACAAGTTGAGGGCAACAAGTTTTGAATCACTGTTTTAGGGTGTGTTGAATAGTTGTGATTTAACTTTACATTGACAAAGACATTCAACTCATCCGCAGTTTATCTGCGGGAAAGGATTCCTGATTCTTTCTTTTCTGAGCAATGGTCACTGAGTTTGTGGAGTATTTGGTTTTGCTAATCATTAGATTAGAATTCCTTGGGGACTATGGTTTTGATACAGAGAGTTGATATTGATGTAAACATTGACAACTTCCCACCTAAAGCTTTGTTGTCGTTGTGGAGTTATCCACCTATGATGATAGCAGTAATAATAGTAATAATACTAACAACAGCAACAACAGAAATTACTACGGTTAGTAAATAGTTAGGTACCAGGCACTGAACCAGGCACCTTTTTCCTGTACCCACATTTTCTCCCACATAGTCTTTAAAAGCATCTCCTCTATTGTCAATGGTATTTCCTCTCATACCCTTAGTTTCTATACCCCATTCAGCAATGCTAAAGCCTGGAACATAGCCAACAGCCATCTTTTGTTCCTTAACCTTTTCCCCTTGGTGTTTCCCCCATCCCTGCCAAGTGGTTTATCAAATATTCATCCAATATAAAAGAGAAAAAAAAAATTTCCCTGCTAAGAAAATAGCATTTTTCCATATTGTTACATTATTAATGAGTCTAGAAAGTTAATTTGAATTGTTATGGCAACATTCCCCAGTTCTAATTAGAATCACCTGAGAAACCTTAAAAACACATTTTCTTGGGCCCCCTCCTAGGCCTACTTTGGAATTTCCAAGCCCAGATCAGCCCAGATCAGAAACTCTCGATGCATTTCATCTGTCTCAGGTGCTTCTGGGGAGGAGCCACGTTCGGGAACCACTGATCCATGAAACTAGCCTTATCATACGTCTGTGGTCTTTTCACCAATATTTTCCCAAACTTTTGGCCAGAGCCCAGAATTTGGTCACATTGAGAAGATGTTGCTGAGCTGTCTCTTCATCTTTTACTTCCAGCGATTGCCTTACATACATTAGAATGACAGAGACAAAACTTAAGATAAAACCAGCACTTTTCAGCATGCTTCGTGCACTGGCAGAGAGAGTTAAGAAAATGCTTATCTAGGGTTTCCTCCTCCAAGCGCATGCTGTCTCTTTGGTGGGGTATGTTAAATATTACCGAAGGCCTGGGCTGATTCTCAAGCTCCAGATAAGAAAGACATTTTGTTTTTAAAGCTAAGAAATGGTAGTTAAAACGAACTATTGTCTAATATAAATATCATTTTTTTGATTCCTGGGAAAATAGCTAATGCTATAGAACTTTGATAACTCTCTATAAAGTGTGTTTAAAAAAAATACATTATTTGTGTGGTTCTTGCTTAAAAATTTGGCACATAATTTCTGTAATCTAGAGTTAAAATGTAAAAATGATACAGTCTTATCAAGATAAACATCAATATTCCAGTCAATCTTACAGTATTGTTCAATTATTTCCTGTTTGGCACCGATGCTATGTTTGCAAATATAAATTACATGCTTACCAGAAACAAGGAACACATATTTTAACGTGTATTCTATAGATAATTTACACCCAAAAGGTGTTTGTCTTGAAATGACGTTAAATCAGGTTGATTTTCACAGGATACATTTGTTAAATTGGTATTTTATTATACTCCAATAAAATAAAATTTGTCAGGGATTTCTTTGTCATTATTTTCATCTTTAGTATATATGACTTCAAGTATACCAAACTCTTCAGTTTATTCATTTCATGATGTGTTTCCATTTGTGTGTGTGTGAAGACTTTTTGTTATTTGAGGTGACTGCCTTTATAACTAGCAAACCTATTGCCTTTGAGTCAATTCCAACCCATAGTGAGCCTATACGACAGAGTAGAACTGCCTCATATGGTTCCCAAGGAGTGGCTGGTAGATTCGAACCACTGACGTTTTGGTTAGCAGCCAAGCTCTTAACCACTGCACCACCAGGGCTCCTTATAACTAACAGGATATTAATAATTACATATAGCTAATATGTTCACATCTGACCTAACTTAATAATATCTTACGTGTATCCAACATTTTGTGGCTTGCAAAATTTTTTTATTATATATCTCATATCCTTGATTGCCATGTGTACCTTTTTATTCACATTTCAACATTTCTCAAAGAACAGGATTAATCTTAAAAAGCAATATGTTTACTTAATGTGCTTGAAAGTGTTCTTTCTTCAAAGTCTCTCTACAAGACTTATAATCCATGGCTTCTTAAAATCAAGGACCAAACCAAAAAAATCCATTGCCACTGAGTCAATTTTGACTCATAGAAACTCTATAGGACAGACTGGAGCTGCCCCATAGGGTTTCCAAGTAGCTGGCCGGTGGATTCGAACTGCTGATCTTTTGGTTAGCAGCCAACCTCTTAACCACTGTGCCACCAGGGCTCCAAAATCAAGGACATATGGTATTATTTCAATTGACCCTCAAAACAACACAGTGGAGTTGACAGGGCTTCTATTATCCTCATTTAAGCAACAAGGAAATTATGCCATAATTAGAATTTCAGTCTTTGGACTTGAGTGCACCTCCCAATGGGTTGTACTGTTACTGAAGTTATTGTATGATTAAATTTATAGTTTCTTAACGATAAAAATGATTTAGTCTAAGAACACAAAAATACAGACAAAAGAAGAATATAGCGGTGTGCAGAGTGATTTACTCCAGCAAGAGTTTCCAAAATAAAATCTATTCCATTTAGTTTCATGTATTCCTTACACAAGGAGAATCATGTAACACACATCTCTGTAGGTATATATTGCTCAGGCAAAGCAAAACCTCCCTTCTTTCCATTTCTTTGTTTGCCGAAGAACGCCTACCTACCCAATAAAAAAAAACCCCGTGATAATTTTTGGCCCGTGAAACATGCCGAGCTGTGCCTGTTTCTCTCAACCTGGTGGTGACAGCTTCCAGCTGGTCACCTGATCAATCATACCTGTCAATGGCCTCTGAGTCTAGGGCGCTATTGCTTTTGTTTGTTTGTTTTGTTAGCTTGCTCCACCGCTTATTGGCAGGCTTCCTTGTTTGTCCGTTAAAAGCCAAATGTGAATGTAGCAAACTTCACCATCTGGGAGAAAGGGAAAAGGTCTGGCACATCTCACTGGTCTTGATTATATCAAAGCTCCTGGAGGCTGCAGGTCTTTCCCTCATTGTAGACATGTTTTGGCTGCAGCTGGTAGTGATGAAGGAGGAGGGTGCTTATTGGCGGTGGTGCCCCTGCCCCCCAGATCTCTTTATAATTTTAGCATGAATCGGATAAGAGGGTATCTTTGAGAAGATTCCTCTCACAATGAAATATTTGTCTACTTTCACCCTTCAAAGAGTACTTCAATCCCTATAGTGTTGTGACTGTTAACAAGGCTGTTGCAAAATGTAACAGACTTTCTTTCCCTCCTGGAAGGAAAGTATTACTTTTTATATTTATTTATTCAGCGATCTATGGGAGAAGTGACATGGAACACTCTTCCATTTAGCCTTTTTATTTTTTTTAAGCCACAAAACGTGCAGTTTAACAGCAAGTCGGAGCCACAAGCTCTTTTCAGTCAGTACTCAGGGTGAGGATGGCATGTAAACTCAGCGGTCTCCCTCAATCACATAGAATTTTACGTCTTTAGAGCATCTTTGGCAGAGAAGTTTGCAAAAGTCATTTACAGCTAAGCCTCTTTAGTGTGGTTCTCTTTCTTTCCTGTTTATATGTCAACCCAAGTGACCAACTACATTTCATTTCTCCAGTGCTACCACAGATTCTACACGATCCAGTTTCTGTAAAAGCAAATGGAAAAGATCAGTGTCAATGAAATGCCCATTACATTTGACGACTGCAAAAAGGCATGTTATATGAATGGAAAATAAGCCAATTCAAAGGGTGTTTCCTGAGTTGCAGAAGTTTTCAAGTAGCCATGTAACAGATACAAACAGCAAGAACCAGTTTCTCTAGAGATAACCTGAAGGAGCGATATTCCCATATCCATCTAAATACAGTCCCAAGAATAGTATTTCAAAGATTGGGGAAGGGCACATATAAACACTCTAAACCAAAATAATTACTGTGGAGTTGAGTCCAACTTATGGCTACCCTGTATGTTTCACAGTAGAACTGTGCCCCATAAGGTTTTCAATGGCTATGATCTTTCAAAAGTACAACACCAGGCCTTCGGAGGCACCGCTGGGTGGATTTGAACCAGCAACCTTTTGGTTAGCAGCCTAGAGTTTAACTCTTTGCACCACCCAAGGATTCCATATGGACACTCAAGATCTTTTTATTTCAACAGAAAAACTGACATTCCAGGAAGTACATTTCTTGGTCCAAGTGTAGGTTCTAGAGATGCAATGTATCTATACAGCTGAGACACTTATAGAGCACTGAGAGAGAACTTCAATCCAGACAGGGTCCTTTCCCTAATATCTGAAAAAAAAAAAAAGAAGAAGAAGCAGAAGAAGAAGAAATGGCAATTTAAGTCATAAGCTTAAGTTCAAGTCCCCTTAAAGCTAGGTCAGGCTTTGGAAAAAGAGCAACAGAAAGAAGCTACTTTGTTCCTATACCCTCCCCCCTTTCCCCACCACCACCATTGTAATAACATGCATCTTTTTCCGACTTGCTTCATTTTGGGAACTTGAGTCAACTCAATGACTGATGTTATTGCTTACACCACCGAGCGATGGGAGAGTAGGTGTGGAGGTAATAAACTGCCCAAATGGTTAAATTGTTTATACTACTTGATAAGAGAATGTGGCCAGCATGTTATGACTGGAGCGTATTATGGTTTTACAAGGTGATGTGTCATGATGCGATAAAAATTGAACATTTCTGAACTTATTATTATCTATGATGCCATCACATACATATATGAAGCATATTTTCATCATTCCTACAGGAAATTGTACTCTGACTTTCAGTGGTCCCTGTAACCACCAAAATGCCCACCTAATAGGACCTGGAAATGGGGTTTAAACCATAACAAGATGGAAAGACTGAAGAATTTGTGGTCTGGTGATTAGGGCTTAGTCGCTGAGGATTCTTTTTTTACTTACCGGTTCATGGTCTGCAAAATGGGTGTAATATATATAAGTACATAAAAGTTTTGGATTTAAAAAGATACATAGCTGCAGATACAGTGATGAATACAAGGTAAGTAGAATCGTGACATTTCAATACTTTTCAGGGGACCGGTGATCTTCTATAACATAAGAGACATTGGAAGAAGATAAATAACATCAACGATTGACACCGCTGTTTCACGATTAATGTCCTGGATCATCGGGAAACCCTGGTTGAATAGTGGTTAGGAGCTATGGCTGCTAACCAAAAGGTTGGCAGTTTGAATGCACCAGGCGCTCCTTGGAAACCTTATGGGGCAGTTCTACTCTGTCCTATAGGGTCGCTATGAGTCAGAATCGACTAGACG
This sequence comes from Elephas maximus indicus, assembly GCF_024166365.1. Taxonomy (NCBI): domain Eukaryota; kingdom Metazoa; phylum Chordata; class Mammalia; order Proboscidea; family Elephantidae; genus Elephas; species Elephas maximus. The sequence goes on from NC_064837.1 coordinate 61,203,079, forward strand.
GCAATGGGCTTTTTTTTGGGGGGGGGGTCCTGGATGGCTGTTACGATAACATCATTATCATTTTTACAGATATTACACAGAATATTAGAACTGGTCAGGGTCTAGAAGAGAATTTTGTCTCCCATTTCCTTTGTCAGATGATGGAATTCAGCAGATGACAGAATAACAGTAATACCAGTAATTATGGATCAAATGACTGACATGTATGTTGCATTTATACCTTACAACATGGCAATATGTTATAGGGGCTGTAAGTACCATCTTTGAAGGCATATTGCCTGGGTTTGCGTCTCAGCTCTTGAGCTTGGGCAAATCATTTCGCCTATCTGAGCTTCTCTACATCTATACTTATACCACCGTGCCTATCTACATCTATATATATAGATAAAAATTACTCTCTGAGGCCGATATAGATAGCAGAAGAACTAACACGTGTGAAGTGTCAAGGGTCATCCCTGACATACAGCCAACCTGCTGTGAAGATGACCTTCTCTCCAATTTGCAAATGGAAGCCCAAGGTTTAGATAGGATGCGTGGCTAGCCAGGTGTCATATTGGTAGTAAATGTGCCACAGCTGGACAGACTCACACCAGAACTCTCCCACTTAAATACAAAGCTTAATTGCCCATTTAACTTTCTCTTCAAAGCCTTTTCTTGTTGTTAGGTGCCATTGAGTCAATTCCAACTCACAGTGATTCTACGCAATAAAGTAGAACAGCTCTACAGAGTTTTCTAAGCCATAATCTTCACAGAAGAAGATATCCAGGTCTTTCTGAGTTCAAACCACCAAACTTTCGGTTAGCAGCTGAGGCCTTAACCATTGTGGGACCAGGGCTTCCTCAAAGACATTTACTGGGTTGATAATATGTTTCAAGCACTATACTATGCACTAGGGGCTATAAAGATGATTAAGGCTTAGTTCCTTTTCCCCCAAGAATCTAGTGTAGAGAATGCAATCTTTGCAACTGCATAGCTTCAAAGTGGATAAACCCATTGATGTCGAGTGGACTCCAACTCATAGCCACCCTAAATGACAGAGGAGAACTGCCCCACGGGGTTTCCAAGGAGTGGCTGGTAGATTTGAACTGCCAATCTTTTGGTTAGCAGCTGAGCTCTTAAACACTGCGCCACCAGAGCTCCTCAAAGTGTGTACCAGTTGTTTATTTGCTCCCTCCTCTCTAGCCCCTACTCTACATTTTATTAAATTTTACTGTGGTAAAATATGTAGAATAAAAATGTTCTATTTTAACCATTTTTAAGTGTACGGTTCAGCAACATTAATGATATTCACAATGTTGTGCAGTCATTACAACTATTTCCAAAAATTTTTCATCACCTCAAACAAAAACTCAGTGCCTTAACCAATACCTCCCCATTCCTCTCTCCCCCCAGCTGCTGAAAATCACTAATATATTTTTGTCTCAATGGATTTGTCTATTCAAGGTATTTTATATAAGTGGGATCATACACTTCGTGTTTTCGAGTATGTGTGTCTGACTGATTTCACCTAGCATAATGTTTTCAAGGTTCATCTATGTCTTAATATGTACCAGAACTTCCTTTCTCTTTATGGTTGAATTAGTATTTCACTGTATGTCTATACCACATTTTGCTTATCCATTCATCTGCTGACAGACACTTAGGTTGTTTCTACCTTTTTTGAATATTGTGAATAATGCTGCAATGAAAATCGGTATACAAGTATATATTTGAATTCCTGTTCTCAATTATTTTGAAAATTCTATATACCTAGGATTGGAATTGGTGGGCCATATGGTAATTCTAGAGCCCTGGTGGTGTAGTGGTTAAGAACTCAGCTGTTAACCAAAAGGTCAACAGTTCCAATCCACCCTTCGCTCCTTGAAAATCCTATGGGGCAGCTCTACTCTGTCCTGTAGAGCCGCTATGAGTCCAAATCACCTCAACGGTAACGTGTTTGGTTTTATGGTAACTTACGTTTGACTTTTTGAGAAACTGCCTATTTTCCAGAGTGGCTGTACCATTTTATGTTCCCACCAGAAATGCGTGAGGGTACTAATTTCTCTACATCTTTACCAACATTTGTTATTTTTTTGTTTTTCTGATAATAGCCATTCTAGTGGCTGTGAAGTGGTATATTACTGTGGTTTTAATTTCCATCTTCCTAATTACTAATGACACTAAGCATCTTTTCATCTGCTTACTGGCCCTTTATCTATCTACTTTGTAGAAACATCTTTTCAAGTCCTTTGCTCATTTTTAAATTGGGTTGTTTTTCTTTTTGTTGTTGAGTTGTAGTTCTTTTTATATTCTGGATGTTAAACACTTGTCAGGCACATGGTTTCCATTTTTTTTCCTCCCATTCTGTATTTGTCTCTTTACTTTCTTGATAAAGTCCTTGAACACTCAAAAGTGTTTAATTTTGAAGAAGTCCTATTGATTGTTATTCGTGCTTTTGGTGTCATATCTAAGAATACAATGTCAAAAATAAGGTCTTGAAGCTTTACCCCCACAATTTCTTTTAAGAGTTTTATGATTTTAGTTCTTATATTTAGCTCATTGATACATTTTCAGATAATTTTTGAATACTGTATGAGATATGGTTCCAACCTCATTCTTTTGCATCTAGAGATACAATCGTCATAGTACCAATGTTTTGAAGAGATTATCCTTCACCCAAAGAATGGACTTGGCACCTTTTTTTAAAAGAAATTGGCCGTAGATATACGGGTTTATTTCTGGATTCTCAGTTCTAGTCCACCGGTCTGTCTGTTCTTATATCTGTACCACGGTGTTTTGTTTACTGTAACTTTGCCTCCTCTTCATTTTAATGCTTTCCTCATTACAAAATAATGTGCTGACCACAGGGAGTGGGTAAGGAGAATCTATCTATACAAATCATCAAATCATGATAGACCATGAAATACAATAAATTAACTCATCTATAAAAACCGTGAAGCATGAATCTCAGTAGAAATCATTCTGTGACAGTGTGAAGGCTCCATATTTTACACCCAATTATAAATGTAAAACTCTCAAAATAAAGATAAGCAATTATCCCCAAGTCCAAGGAATCTAACCACTTAAAACCTTCTAATTTAGCTACATTTCCTGTGATGTTTTGAGTTGAAATATTATAGCATAGGTTTGTTAAACTGCATTGTGAAAGGTGTGTATAACTTTGCCAGGTATATGCACATTATGGCAGGAAGAAGGATGTTCAGTAGGCCTTTTGGAAAGAAGGAATGAGAAAACCACCCAAAAATAGACGAGAACCTTATATTTTTAATGTAAAATTTGTACTTGATTAAGTAGGTGACAACAAGGCTCTTAATATTTTCCAGTAAGATAATAACATAACCAGAGACTACAGAACAGCACTTAGGGAGCAGGATGTGTGGATGACAGGCATGGATGTGTAGAGGCATGAGCATAACACTGATTTCCTTAGGAACAAAACGGCAATGATCCATGCAAGATAGTTGCTGCGTAGCAGAGATAATATAAGTGGATAAATCTTCAAAAATAAGCTAATACTTATTTCAGATGAAGAAATCGCTACTAAATTTTCTTCTAGTTTCTTAGAGCAAGAATTATGAGACTTGTGTCTTGGAAAGCTTGCACTGAACACATTTAAGTTTTGTTTTGTTTTAAACATCGTTTTGTTCTCCAAGTTCCCAGCCAGCCAAATCTGTGCTTTATCTTCTTGCTTTGGTATAACGCCTAAACAAGGCCTTTCAAATTAGCTTCCTGTCTGGCTTGTTTAAGACATACCTCTTAACCACCCATGAGTTGTGAGGAAGGGAGGATATGAAGTCAACAACCATAAGGCAAAAACAAATAATCATCCATTTCAAGCAATCACTTGCCTCCGTCAATAGCTGCTGGCCCGTGTTCAGCTGTACCCAGAAAGTTCCTTTGCTATCTTATTATCACACTTGTGTAAGGTTAATCCCTCAAAGATTACCTTGTTTTGAAGTTCTAAGCATCACACATGCTAAAATGACTCAGGTATTATCATGTATTAATGATTCTTGGTGTCCTTGTGGAAGATGAAAACTCAGGCCTCTAATCAATAAAATAATTTTGAGGCTTTGAACTGGTTCCAGGTCAATTTTTCTTGGCAGTTTTTTGGCTTCCTGAATTATACTGACCGAAACCATGAATAATGACCTAAAATTGCACAATATACAGAAACCATCTGTTTGATAGGAACAAGAGGGTGATGTCATGGGGCCATTTCTAATCTCAATTTAATGTCCTGCCAGTGCTGATGTCACTGGCTTGGCAACGCATTGGCAGAGTCCAACTTGTTAAGGATGAGTAGGTTCAAGAAAGAAATTGTATCACCGAGTGAAGAGGACCTTCTCATGTTTTCTAAATTGGTGATGGGCTAACAATAACTGGTAAGACCAACAGCAGGATAACTGGCATATTCTACCCTGCAATGACATCAATATTACAGTACCCCTGCCTCATTTGCCAAGGAGCAAAGTCCCTGATTTCCTTCAAAGGAAGACTCTGTAGAAGTTTTTATAGGAGTAAAATACAATTGCATCAAAAGAAAAAGGTGTGGAATAGTTTTTACTTCAGTGTCCAGAAGAAAATCTGGGAGTCAGACTAAAGGAGTCTGTACTATAGATTAACATTTTATAAAATACAGGGTTATTGATACATACGTAAGTCTTGCAATACGTGTACCAAGCGTTGTAGATGAGGTAAACATTCGTCTACACTTAACTCTGGCAGGTTTATTCTTTTTTGGGCCCAACAACAACAATAAAATGATATGGAGAACTTTGAGAGAATTTGGAGTAATACAACAAAAATGATGAAATGGTTAGATTAGCATTTCTGGGATGAAGTTTAAGGAACTTGAGACATTGTTGAAAGATGGGAAGTACAGAGATATGAGAGGAACAGACATACAGGATTCTTTGCTGCAGAAACTAGTTCATATATACTAAAAATGCTGCTGTTTTAAGAGCTAGCAGAGAAAGCAGAGTGAACGCTCTTCATATGTATATATGATATGTATATATATTTTTAAGGAACCATTTTGGTTTGAATAACTGGTGTTTAGAAAATGGTATCGACTGTCAATTTACAACTGTTTAGGTCAGGGGTCTCAAAACTTTTCAATCGACTTGTGTGATTGAATAAAATTCAGCCTATTTATGATTAGGGGCTTCTGTAATAAATTTCAGAAGCGCATTAACATTAATACAGTGGATATATTAAAGTATATATTTGCTACTTGAGCAAAATGAAGGCAACATGCAGAAACCGGTGCCAATTATAATGGCACTGAAATACTAAAACAATTCTGAGCTTTTAGAGACATGGCAGAAATGAACAATGGTATTATGAATTTAAAATTAGTTACATATAATATTTTGAAAGATTTTGTCACATTTGATAGTAAATAGCCAAGCGGGAAAGTCCTGAGACAGGTTTAGGCAGAGTCCTCATTCTTCGTCCTACCATGGTGAAATAAATGCTTAGGAAGTGACATTACATATTTTCTCGTAAAGTATCATAAAAAAGCTTTAATTTTTCACTTAATTTTAACTGTAAAAACTTTCATTAGTAAAATGACACAAAATATATTAAATGCGATTTTAAGATAATGTGGTTTTCCATTAGGTTCAGTGAAAAGTAAATTCTTGCAGGCCTGAGGCAGGGTGGTGGTGGTGGGGGCAGATTCTATTCACATATTTCAAATATTTCCTTTTAAATGATAGAGTTCATGGCTAATTATAGCATCCTTCCAAAAGAAATCATATTCATATGAAGTTGGGAAAGTAGAAATTGAAGGGCTTAAACCATTTTCTTAGGAAAGCGTAGAACAAAAACGTATATCTCAAGCATATACTTTATGAGATTAAGAGGAATTGCTAAACAATTGTAATCTAATACCAAGACCCAGAGGGTATGGCTCAAAGACAGTTAAGTTTTCTTGATTGCAGACTGGTTAAGCAATTTAATTACAATGGCTGCTTTTAAAATATGTGCAATTTTGCCAATGGGAAGTGTGCTTTCTGGTGATATATAGAAACACTGATGAGTCCCAGCCAGGATACTATTACAAAGACAAAAGGTCACTGGGCTCTGCTTACAACAAACACATGTTTTCCATTGAACGCCTCCCCTATGGTGAATTTCCTTGCCACTCATTAGAATTTATTGACACGTAATTCCCCCGCAAAAGAGATTATGGAAAATGTAGTCTTACATCATCTTTTTCTTCTCTCTTCTTGCATAGAACTGAGCGAATGGCTTAGTGCTATAACGTAAGTGCATGTTGGTGCTGCCCATGAAGTTGAGGGAAGAGAAGAGAAGGTAAGCTGGGCATGCAAAATGTCCATTTCCCATTTGGAAGCATGCACAGGCCTTTAAATGCTTCACTTATCTCATATTGTAAACTCCAACCTGAGGAGAAATATTCACCAGACAGGTCATAAATCATGCCCAAAGACGGGTGCAATAAATACCAACGTCAAAAAGTTACAAAGTAAAATTATATTGTTTTGACAAGACTTCCCAGATGCACTGACCATGGGGCAAGTCAATGGCCTCGTTTCTGAAAACTCACATCACTGGTACATAGGTGGGGAGAAGGATCCAAAGCCCTAGTAAGAAGAACCCTCTCCCGGAATTTTAACACTTGTCATACTTTCTATGCTTTTCTCATGTAGTGACAAACAGAGACTTCTCCACCTACACAGAGAAGTCAAGTCATCTTGTCTTAAAACGTTATCCCTAAAAAAGGATTTCTACACCAAGTCAAACGCATACCATGAGGAAGACATTTAACGTTTATATAGGTCCCTTCTTGAATATTTGGTTATAAGTCAAAATCCAAACCCACTGCCCTTCGAGTCGATTCCCACCCATAGTGACCCTGTAAGACAGAGTAGAACTCCCCCTCAGGGTTTCCAGAGAGCGCCTGGGGATTACGAACTGCCGACCTTTCTGGTTAGCTGCTGTAGGTCTTAACCACTAGGCCACCAAGGTTTCTGAGTGTTAAGTCAAGTTGTTGTCAATAATGGGTATTAACTATTTAATGAAATAATTTAGTGATGCTTTCGTAAACGAATTATTGTGTCCTACTTTGACGTTACTCTGGTGGCGTAGTGGTTAAGTGGTCCGGCTGCTAACCAAAGGGTTGGCAGTTCGAATCCACCAGACGATCCTTGGGAACTCTATGGGGCAGTTCTACTCTGTCCTATAGGATAGCTAATGAGTTGGAATTAACTCGAAGGTGCTGGGTTTGGTTTTGGGTTTTTGAATTTGACATTTGTATAAATTTGGATTTCAGTAGTCCTAAATGAAAACACTTTCATATTAATTGCCTTGCTTCTTTTACAAAGCACTCGCATTCATTAAATTTTAACTTCAAATGCATTCTGGCATTATAGTTTCTTTAATATAGGTGTATTGATTGTAATAGAAGTAATATTGCTATCACTTCTCAGTCTTTTGGCTAAGATCAAGTGTAAAAATTGTACTGCTACGACATGGTTTTCTATGTTCGTACAGGTGAAGATAAAAATATGTCAAACACTCTCTCATCATTTGCTGCATATTTCTTATTCAATCACAGTTTCATAAAAAGTGCTAACATTATTCTTTTTAGCAATTGATTCAAATATTGGTTTATACTTATGCTAAGTTTATTTTCTAACTATAGGAAAGGTATTAAAGACCTTAGGTAAGTAACTGAATAGTTAAACTTCCTAAAACAGTTTCATTTGAAATAAATAAATAAATAGAGTAAATTTTTCAGAACTTTGCATGGTAAAAGTGATGCTTTAAATCCTAAGTCTTTTACATTGCAATGTTGTATTTGTTCTTGAATACTGCAATTACATGGTATTGTTTGAAACAATGCCCCCTCTAGTTAGTAAATCTGCATCAATTCATCTTAACATTCAGATACTTGCTGTAAACCTAGTTATGCTCAAATCGAAATCGGCAATCTCCCAAATGCATAGCAACTGAGAGTTTCAACTGTGTATCAGAGCTACAGAAAATGAAAGGTTGAAGAATCATCATCTTAGGAACATTTAACTCAATTACATTTAGAATAACATGAGATCTTTTTTCCGCCTTCTGATCTTGTTGCCAGGTTAGAATCACTCTAGGCTGAGACAGGAAGTTTTAAAACAGTTGATCAACTTCCAATCTGTCGATTACGAAAGGAGTCAAAGGAGAAGTCATTGGTAAAATCCCTCTAGAAATAGCTCCACAATAGTAATTCAGCTATCTATTCCTAAATTTTATTTTATTTTTCTCTGTCTTTTTGAAGAGAAACAAAACACAAACATCCTATTGAATTCATAGGTTTGCTATTCCCAGAAGGGGATATTAGGTGTACTGTTTTGTATTTATCCCTTCGGATTCCAATGAGTTGCGTATCTCTATTGAAAAACTGAATTGTTTCACTGAGTTACATGTTGTGTGTTAGGCTCGTGGTCTAGGGAAGCAAAAGTCAGGAATGGAAGGCCTGGTAGCAGCATCCTATAAACCTGGCCAGTGTGTTGCCCGGGAAAAGGAATGCGCTGCCATAAATGAAGGCACTTGAAGGGCAAGGGTCAAGGTATGTAATTAGCACAGGCCATTTAAGGAAGAATAAGAAAATAATGTTTTACAAGCTGGTAGAAAGAGAAGCATATAATCATTTAAATGTTCCAATTGTGAGTTCCTTCGGTGTGTGTGGTTTATTTTATAAGCAACTTTCTTTGCTAGTAAGAGCAAAGCACTACTGAAAAAGCCAAGCACTGGTTGGTAACTTGCAGTGTGCATTATGTGGCTCTCCTGTTGAACTGGCATACGGTTTGTTTCCAGCTTTCTACCTTTTCTTTTACTCTAAAACTCATTCTGACGTTGGACAGATGTACATGTTTGATACATGGAATAAAATGAAGTATGGGAACCTCTTTAAGTCTGTTGTAGATATTTTGGCCAGTTTCTTGAAGGAAAGGAGCACTGGATTCTGGCTTACAAAAGTGAGGAGTTCACAAAGGAAGTGATGCTGAAAAGCTTTCCTCTGGGCAGCCTAGCCATCTAATGTTTTAGTGACCCTTTAAAGCCACTCTTGGGGATACCCAGTTGCCCATTTCATTTAAAACAAAGAAAATTAATTTTCAGTTGTACATTTAGTATTCTAACTAAGTTATTGTTTACTATAGGAAGTGAGTTATGCAAACAGGGGTACCTTAAAGATCAGCATGTGAAGTGGGCATTAATTCCTTTACTGCATATTCATGATTACACATATGGCTTTTTATATGGAAGAACAGACACATTAAACGGAATCTTTCCTGTCTCTTGTCATTATGATATTGGGGCAGGAAACCCTTCCTATATATATGTGAACTGAGTAGGAAATAGGACAACTATGTATATTACTGTACCCAATTACTTGTTACAAGTTTGCTAAAGACATGTACTATCATTCCCTTTGAAATGCTATGCATAGTAGCATGTATGATATCTTATTCTGAAATTATAAGACAATCCTTCTTTGCTTCACTCCATCTGTACAACTGGTCAACACATGATTGTTCTATCCCAGGTACAAGTTAACTTTTTATCGTGGTTTTATTCTAAAACATTTCTTCTTGTCATCATTATCAGAAAAGTGGCAGTCTCTGGTCAAAAAGTTGATAGGGAAGAATAACTTACTGGTAAGGATGCTGTGATTTTATTAAGATGTAAACCTGGGAATAGGTTTTTCCATTCTTTGTTTCCTAGAGTGGGCAGTAAAAAGCACAAATTAATGGAGTGAAACATGATCTTTTGCCCGCTAAATTCCAAGAAACTAATGTGATATTTAATTACTTACAGGTATTGAGCCTTTTGTCTCCATTAATTTTAAGTTTTCCTCCATATTTTTCATTATTCAGTGTTTTTGTTTTGTTTTTAAATTAAGAACTTATAGGAAAATGATGTATCACCATAAGACCCAAGGACATGATACAGAAGACTCACTTGTAAGACACATTCTTTCCACTGGGTCATAGCCTTCCTGTCTCCGATATAAGTCACCAAACATTTGATAATGGATTGTGTTGAAATTGATCCTAACCTGGACTTTAATCTTTATTTGATTTAATGTATTATCTTCATTGGAATACCTAAACTTGTGCTACATGATGTAATTCAGCTGTTTGCACTCTAATTCCCTACCAACTAAAATTAAATAGAGAATGCACTTATTTCACTTCCATGTTCCCTGTTTTAGAGGACTTAATTTGAGCTGCACCAAATACAATGCAATAAATTGAATTGTGATCTTACTGTATTTGTGCTTCCTATGTAAGGGCACACCATGCCTGCCACACTCTTATGTTTTAAACTCATATGGAAAGAGGAACAAACACAGGAACCTGGCTACACAACTGGTCAGGACCACACAAATTGTCCATTAATTATCCTATAAAAACTGCATATAGCAGCAAGATTGTAAACTCCTCGAGGTCAAGAACTATAAACTTCCTAGCAATGCATACAGCCAAGGGTGCATATTTCATAATTATTCACTAATACTTTTACTTGAATGAACTGTTGAAATTTATGCCCTTGGTAGTAGAAAACCCCAAAGAGGAGCAAGAAGCAAATGAGTTTGGAATTCACTGCCATATACTTCTTCAAACCTTGTAAAATATACTGGGTAATGATGAGTTCAATTTCTTTTTCCTTTTGTTCCTAGAAATGAATTTAAATATCCTAGCTCAACTCAATGGCAGTGGGTTTTTTTTGGGGGGGGGGAGCATCCATTTTAGGAGTGGTTAAGCACTCAGCTGCTAACCAAAAGATCGACTTTTTGAACCCGCCAGTGACTCCACAGGAGAAAGATGTGGCAGTCCGCTTCCATAAAGACTGCAGCCTTGGAAACCCTAAGGGGGCAGTTCTACTCTGTCTTACAGGGTAACTATGAGTTGGAATCGACTCAACGGTCACAGGTTTTTGTTTTTGTTTGGCACCCATTTTAATAGCTATCTCTTAATTATCAAGGGAAAGCCTACTTTGAGAAATATTTAAGACATAAAAGCATATAAAAGAAACACAAAAATTATCTATAAACACAAACACAAATGCTTTTGAGTATTTTCTTCTATGCTTATTTCTATGCTTTAGTCAATATGTTTTGTTTTTAGTTTTTTATAAATGATGAATCTTATTAGATGTATAGTTTTAGTATTTTGCTTTTTCATATACATATATAAAAAATATACATGAGGATAATTTTCTCAGTTAATTATTCTTTAAAGTAACTTTAAGTAGATTGCTGATCCTCTCTGTCATAAATACGATCATTTATTTAGCCATTTCTTTATTGTTGAAAAGCTTTTAATTTTGTCATTTCTATAAGAAATAAAGTGTTATAAGCATCCTTTCACAAAGACAGTATCGTTATGAACTCTGTTTATTTCACTGGTCAAATTTCAATAATGAAAAGGAATAATTCAAATAATTCAAAAGGGCACACATATTTATTACTTTTGATATATTATACCAATTGCTTTGAACAATATGTATATTTTTAGAAGGTCTTACAAGTGAAAACAGAATGCATTTTGTCATTCTTCTCCCCACTTTTATGCCCTCATATCTACGTGGCCTCGTCATTATCTTCTGCAATTTAATTCCAAAGGAATTCCTCCTCGAGTCTGCCTTTCTCAGTTAATTCTTGCCCTTTGCCATTTTCTTTAAAAGATATAATCATCTCGAACAGCAGGTCCCTACAGAGACCTTGAACATTTGCTTTTAATCAAAAGGCAGAGTTTATATTAAACTCGGTAAACAAAATCAGGGGACCTGTATAAATAACAATTTGTGCATCTCATTTTCATTTCTGCTGACACTTTTGACTCTGGTATTGATCTTTTTCGCCAGGGTGGGAAACTCAGAGGGCAAAGTGCAAAGTTCAAAAGTGGCGATTTGCCTCCAGGTTTATGGAAAATAAAGCATCAGCGGAAGTCCTCTGAAGTAATTTGAGGAAACTTTTTCTTTCTGCCTACTAGGAAGGATGTCATTATTTGGTTTCTAAGGTTAAGTCTGCTTAGGGAAAAATCCTAGAGTGAAAACAGGCACAAAACGTTAGAAAGCCAGCAGGGAACATCTATAGAATTCTGTGACTTGGTGCAAGTAGGTAACAATTTTAAGGTCAAACATTTCATTCCATGTTGAACATCTTTTTATCTGTTTGTCATCCATATATTGCAGCTGTAACTCCATAGTGCCGATCACATAGCGTGTGGTCACAAAACAGTTGCCAAATGAATGAAGAAAGAAAGATAGCATTAAACACTGGTCAATTTTTAGTACAACTGATGAGTATAATTATGTGGCTCAAAAAACAAAAGGGGTTTTTTATCGTCACTTGCCAATGAATTATGTTGGCTTATGTTCTTGCCAAGACAAGTACATGGCCATGAGGGCTGGTTTTAATTTTTAAGAAGAACCCAAAACATACATTAAATTTCTCCAACTTTGACTTGAAACCCTTGCATCGTAAGATTCGCAAGGCATCTACTAGAAAGTGTCCACCCGGCTTTAGGAGAAGAAATTTAAACAGGCTTCCTAAGGTCAGACTGCAACTCAAACCAGGAGTCACAACGTTCAGTAATCTTGGCCCAATGTCAGGCAGTAGATTCTGGTTATTTTCAACCAAATTAGAGATCATTTTAGATGTTTATTCTCTCAAATAGCTGCCTCCCCTCTCTCGTCCCCCACCATCCTTCTAAGGTTCTTGATGATTTTATTTAAAGATTCCCTTAGTTTCTGATTACTAGAATCGCTTAAGTGTGGTCAATTTGAAATCTTCATCATGTAGACAGTGGAAACACAAAATCATTAACGTAATAAGACTCCAGCTAACAGGCACCCTCAAGCAATCTGAAGAGTTATGCAATGACATGAAAATGAATCCAGAAAACTAAGCTAAAAGCTGGAGAAAATAAACTACTCTGAGCTATGCTTTTATAAGACTGATATGACTAGGTACACGAAGTCCTAGTTTTCCTGGTGCTTATATTCTAATGGTGGAAAGAATGTAATAAGCGAATAATCAAATAATTAGAAAAGGAAACTTCAAATACTGTTCAGAGTCATGAAACATTAAAGCGGTGTTAGGAGTGGGGATAAAGACGCCTCTCAAAAGGCTGATCAGGAAACATCTCATTGAGGAGCCATCGGCCAGGTCAGTCCTGACTGAGGAGAGGCTGACTATATAAGGCTCTTTCAGATGAGAGGGTAGACAGAAAGTGTGGCAAGAGTAATTCCCAAGAGTGAGAATGGGTTTTTATTTTGTTTTGTTTTTCCCTGGGGAACAGAGAGAAGGTCAGGATTGCTGAGATGGAGTAAGAGTGGAGTAGGATAAAAAAAAGAGAGAGAGAAGAAAATAAAGGAGTGAAGTAGAGTACATGTCAGGGTAGTGAAGTAGGCAGAGTCTAGCTTATAGAAAGCATTGAAAAGCAAAGATGTCACCTTGAAAACTAAGGTCCACCTGCCCCAAGCCATGGTGTTTTCGATCTGCTCATATGCATGTGGAAGTTGGATGTTGAATAAGAAAGACCAAAAAAGAATTGGTGCTTTTAAATTGTGGTATTGGTGAAGAATATTAAATATACCATGGACTGCCAAAAGAATGAACAAATCTGTCTCGGAATAAGTACTACCAGAGTGCTCCTTAGTAGCAAAGATAGTGACATTATGTCTCACACACTTTAGACATGTTATCAGGAAGGATCAGTCCCTGGAGAAGGACATCAGGCTTAGTAAAGTGAAAAGGAAGAAGACCCTCAATGAAATGGATTGACACAGTAGGTGCAACAATGGGCTGAAGCATCATGATTGTGGGGATGGTACAGGGCCAGGCAGTGTTTTATTCTATTGCACATAGGATCGCTATGAATTGGAACTGACTTGATGGCACCTGACAACAGCAACAGTAATTGCAATAAAAGCAACGGCAGCCACTGGATGGTAGAATTAACTGATTTATTCTTAAATCGTTGTTGCAGCTGCAATGTGGAATGCGAGAATATTAGCAGTGACACTATCATTAGGCTATAGATTTAGAGGCAAGTAGAAGAGAACAAAGTAACAGTTGCTTGAATAAAGTAGAAACGTCATTTTTTTCCATGTAGAAGCCTAGATGTAGGCAATTTAGTGTTAACATGGTAAATCTTCAGTCATGTGTGAACCCGGCTGCTCCCAGATGTCCATTCTGCCATCCCTAATGGTTGGTAGAAGGAAGATGGAGGAAAGTAGGATAAAAGACCCCTTCTCAAAGTTGCACGTGTCAATTCTCAGAGACCAGTGGTCAGAAATGAGGCATGTGTTCGCAGCTGGCTGAAAGGAAGTCATGGGCCCAGCTAAAAATCAGGCTGATATTACAGCTGTAGTGCCATTGTACAGAGTCAGTCTGGAGATAAAAGCAAATCTACAAAGAATGGCAAAGTGAAGGGGTGGAAAGAACACGGCTTCTTAGACTGTTGAATTTACCGACCCTGGAAACGCCCTACCTTGGAAATTCTTGTTATGTAAGATAATGGGCACTTTATTATCATGCCGTTATGAGTTGGGTCTTCTGTAAATTGGAGGAGTGGAATCCTTCGCGATCATTCCCAGGTGAAACTGCAGTAGTCACCATCTCCAATCAGTCTTTCCATGTGCTGAGTTAAAGATTAGTCCTTTTGCAAAAATAATGTCATTTCAATCCCTCAGGCCCTAGGGTAATAATAGAAGTTGTTCATTTATGAAGCAAGCAGAAAGTTGAGGGACATCTGTAGAATTCGTATTTGTCTTAGTCATCTAGTGCTGCCATAACAGAAATACCACAAGCGGATGGCTTTAACAAAGAGAAATTTATTTTCTCACAGTCTAATACACTGCAAGTTCAAATTCAAGGCGTCGGCTCCCGGAGAAGGCTTTCTCTCTCTGTCAGCTCTGGAGGAAGGTCTTTGTCCTCAGTCTTCCCATGGTCAAGGAGTTTCTCTGGTGTAGGGACCCCATGTCCAAAGGACACACTGCTCCTGGTGCTGCTTTCTTGGTGGTATGAGGTCCCCCTGTCTATCTGCTTGCTTATATCTTTTATATGTCAAGAGATTGCCTCAAGACACAATCCAATCGTGTAGGTTGAGTCCTGCCTCACTAACACAGCTGCTGTCCATCCTCCCTCATTAACATCATAGAGGCAGGATTTACAACATATAGGAAAATCACACAATACCAGGAATCATGGCCCAGCCCAGTTGATACACACATTTTTGGGGAGACATAATTCAATTCATGACAGTATTCAAATCTGTGAAGGCAAAACATCAGAGATTATGTCTACATATAAGTAGAAATCTCTATGATAGGTATAAGCTAGTGGTGCCTCCATTTTGATTTTGTCTTGAAAATTCTACTGTGTAGTAACATGGTTAAGTACCTGGACTACGTGATACAACAGGCAGTAATGTCAATTGCAATTATGCATATTTCACGTGTGCCTCAATCTCACTGAGATTCAGTTTTCTATGTGAAATATGAGGATTAACAAGTCTACATGCTTCATTTGCATTATAAGAAGTTTACTTGTTAACACTCAATGAAGGTGCACAATGTACTCAGGCACTGTTCTAAACAATTTATAAATGCTAACTTGTTTAATCCATTGGAAAGACTTAAGAGGAAGGAACCATTATGATTGCACCCCTTGCATGGATGAGGAAACTGAGGAAAAACAAGTTAAGGAACTTGCTCAAGGTCACTCAGCTAGTAAAAGCCTAGCTAAGGATTGGACTCCAGGCCGTCTGGCTCTAAAGTGTGAACTCTACGCCCCCTCCCTGTTTAAATGAAATATTATCTGCAGAATGTCTGGCACATAGACATGCAATAAATGTCACTTATTATTTTTATTTTGCATTTTCCCATCACTTAATTTTGACTTCATTGTGGGAGGGGTGATTATCCAAAGATGTGAATTATCCAAGGATTGTGATAGTCAGAAGCAGAGGAAATATTAGATTTTTTCAGAGTGGGAGTAGGATTAAAGATTCCCAGCACTTGAACGAGGCCAAAGAAAGAAACAAAAGTCCACACGCCTCCTTTGCTCCACATCTGTTTTTATTTTTCAGTTTATCAGCCTGCTGTTTCATGACGGGATTTTGCAATATTCAGCTCCCTCGCTGATTTATAGAAATCGGGGGAAGAGAGAGTAAAGAAAAGCTTTTAGCCAACTTCAGCTTTTCCTTCCTTAAGGCTGAAGATAAGCTTGGCTGGACACCACGAGGTTCCTGAAAAGGCCAATTCATGCATCTCCCTGTTATCAGCTGGAGAGGAGAATGCTGGCTTTCCCAGTACCCAGCACTGTCGATAGGTCTTGTCCCACAGGGTCAGGATGGGGGTGTGTGAAGATAAGACAAGCTTGTGGCTGAGGAATACCCAGACAGAGAGGAGTTGTTTTCTCCTGGGGAGCAGGTGCGGGCATCTTTGTAGACCTGGTAGATGATATCTATGTCATCACGTCAAGGTTGGGGGCTGACAAGAACATCAAGAGGAGTGACTACATGATTTTGAGTGTATTTCCTGCAAAACCAGCTGCTCTTTTATAAACTACAAGCACGGAATGACCTCCACCTTTGGGTTTCTTATAAGAATTTACCCTATAAAAATTTGTATAAACTATAGGAAAAGCCAGGCAAGTGCATCTAACAGTCAACCAGCTCTCTTTAAGGATGACTAACCCATTTTCAGGATGGTATTAGATTTTTGGAGTCTCTGGGTAGTGCAAACAGTTAATGCTTTTAGTTGTTAACCCAAAGTTTGGAGGTTTAAGTCCACCCAGAGGCACCTCAGAAGAAGGGCCTGGTGATCTACTTCCAAAAAATCAGCCTTTGAAAACCCTGTGGAGCACAGTACTACTCTGACACACACAGGGTCACCATGAGTTGGAGTCAACTCAACGGCAACTGGTTTTCAGAGCTGTAGTAAAGCTTGAGAGGTAATGCTCACCTTACATAAAACTTTTATGAGTGGTTATGAATTACTGACACCAATTCTTTCCTCCACTGAGAAGGATCAACTCCAGATGTCTACTTTCTGCTGGAGGAGATCTACCAAGAGTCTCCACTACCAGAAAAGTCACCAGAGGAAAATAAGAACTGACTCCAACCACCGTTCTCCTAGATCTCCTGTGGAGTTCAAAAGTACAGCCATCTCACTTCTCATCCTCTTTTGCGTCTCTCATTGAGCTGCCTCACATAGTTTCTCCCAGAGATTGGAGCAGAAATTTTAAAGAATGGAAAAGACTTAGATGGCTTAAAGCAGTCCATTTAGTGAGTGATAGGTTGGAAAGAAACTGCAGAGAAACGACTATGTCAAAATTGAGCCTTGCCATGTATTGGGGTAAACAGGAGGAATTACACGGCTAGTTTTACCCATAGGATACACGCTTACCTACATAATCAGGATATTGTAGATAGATGCAATAGATTTGATGCGAAGTGCTAAAAATATTTGCTTCATTCTCTTCATTTAGGGTGTCAATTGGATTTATCAGAGTTGGCACAGAAGAGTTTGCAATCAAATGAGAAAGTTTGTTATGAGCCTGACTGGCATTACAAGAAAAATGTGCGGGTTTTTTTTCATAAGAATAAGCATTCAGCTTCACAAAATGACTACTTTTTTTTTTCACTTTTTTTTATTGTACTTTAGATAAAGGTTTACAGAACAAACTACTTTCTTATCAAACAGTTAGTACACACATAGTATGACATTGGTTAACAGCCCCAAGACATGTCAACCCTCTCCCTTCTCAACCCTGGGTTCCCTATTACCACCTTTCCTGTTCCTTCCTGCCTTCCAGTACCTGTCCCAGGGCAGGTGTGCCCCATTAGTCTTGTTTTGTTCCATGGGCCTGTTCAATCCTTGGCTGAAGGGTAAACCTCAGGGGTGACCTCACTGGTGAGCTGAAAGCATGTCCGTGGTCCATACTCTTAGGGCTTCTCCAGTCTCTGTCAGGCCCACAAATCTGGTCTTTCTTTTTGAGTTAGAAATTTGTTCTACATTTTTCTCCAACTCTGTCTAGGACCCTCTACTGTGATCCCTGCCAGAGCAGCAAAAATGACTGCTTCTTAACCATTCAAATTTGTCAGCATTTTTTTTTTTACATGTGTTTAAATATCTATAATAAGCCATTAAAAATAAATACCAAAAATAAACTGTTAGGGTAACATGAACAGTCTATTTAGAAAGTAGAGATTCAAGGGGTAATAAAGACATGAAAAATATATACGTTTAACATTAGTAGTAAAAGTACATTTAATCCGTACCATTTTCAGCTATTGAATTGCAAGAGTTTTTTTTTGTTTTTGTTTTTTCTCAATAGCTATACTCGGGATTATTAAGAGTATAGAGGACATCTGGGTGTTTTTGGTGGGAATAAAACCTGGGACAAAGTTATGAGAAATTACTTGACTATTTTTTTATGTATCAAAAGGAAATACTAATGGTGTAGTGATTAAGTGCTACAGCTGATAATCAAAGTTTGAATCCACCAGGCACTCCTCGGAAACTCTATGGGGCAGTTCTCCTCTATGCTATAGGGTTACTATGAGCTGGAATCGACTCGATGGCAACAAGTTTTTTTTTTTTTTTTTAATGTATCAAAATTCAAATGCCGACTCTCATTGGCCCAGGAACTTTGTTTTTATTTATTTATTGTATTTGTCTTTTGACCTTGGTTTCATTCCCCACAATATGTCAGCACTCTCCCCATTTCCATCCTATTTCCACAGTTTCTTTTGTTCTGATTATCTACCCCTTCGTGTCCTCTCATCTTATAATTGATTGTTTTAAGGAGTATGTTCCTCTTGGGTGTTGTTGTTTATCTTATATGCTTGTCTATTGCTTGGCTGGGAGGTAGTCTCCCAGAAAGGCTTCATTTCCAGGTCACAAGGGTGCCTTTAGGCCATAGTTCTTCCAGTCTCTGTCAGACCAGCAAGTCTTGTTTTTTCGTGTGAATTTGAGTTTTTTGTTCTACAGTTTTCTCCCACTCTGTCCAGGACCCTTTTTTGAGATCCCAATCAGAGCTGTTGGTAGTGGTAGCCGCTCACTATATAGTCCTTCTGGTCTCGGGGTCCTGTAAGCTGTGGTTCATGTAGTCCGTTAGTCCTTTCGACTAATTGCTCCCTTGAGTCTTTGGGTCTAGGAATTTACGTTTAATGATTCATCATGGGGAAACAATCTATCAGGTGCATCAGGTTTAATGTATAAGCGTGTTTATCATTCCTGCTCGGTTTCAAACTGGGGACATTTGTGTGTGAGGTCAATGTACCAGAGCAATGGTGGCATGGTGGTTAAGCACTTGACTGCTAACCAAAATATCGGTAGTTCAAACACATCCAGCATCTCCATGGAAGAAAGACCTGGCTATCTGTTCCTGTAAAGATTACAGCCTAGAAATCGCTATAGCAGTTCTGCTCTGTCATATGGGGTCTTTATGAGTCGAAATCAACTTGATGGCACCCAACAACAACAAAAACAACATGTTTATTATTATGTTGCTTGTTAAAGTGAAAAAGAAAAAATTATATCTCCATGCACTTCAGTTGTTAAATAGGGAGACAGAGAAGTAGATAGATAGTGTTGGGTCCCACTCATAGTGACCCTATATACAACAGAACAAAACACTGCACGGTCCTGCGCCATCCTCACACACACACACAAAAAATTGCCATGACCTTATTGTAAATAGATAGAAAATGAATGCATATGTACATATATACATAAAAGCATAAAAGTATGATGAATTATAGTATGACTAACTATCTTAGGTGACCTAACCTGATAGGTCTGACCTATATTTCTGTTTGTTAACCCATGAGATTGCCCCAAGCTCCAGGCTAATATTGCTGCTTGGCTCTGTGCCCCAATGAAAAAAAGTGATACCAAATGTAGGGTACCCATCAATGTCTATGATGCTTCCAAAAAGCTAGGTTTTTTTTTTTCTGTATCTTATAGATGTTTTTGCCAGAATGTTTAGAGAGATGTAAGCTATATTACCACAACTGAGACAGAAATATATCAGATATGACTTTCTGCTCCCAAATTTCTTTTAGCGTAGTTCACCATTCATTGGTGTGTTGTATTGAGTCAGTTCCAACTCTTAGCGACCTTAAGAACAATAGAATGAGACACTGCCCAGTCCTGCACCATCCTCACAACATCAGTATGTTTGAGCCCATTGTTGCAGCCACCGTGTTAGTCCATCTCATTAAGAGTCTTCCTTTTTTTCAGTGACCCTCTACTTTACCTAGCATGATGTCCTTGAAGGACTGGTCCCTATCGATAACATGTCCAAAGTACATAAGACAAAGGCTTGCCATTCTCTCTCCTAAGGAGTGTTCTGGCTGTATTTCTTCTAAGATACTTTTGTTTGTGCTTCTGGCAGTCCGTGGAATATTCAAATTTAGTGGTTTTTGTTTTGTTTTAATATTTGTTCTACAGCAATTTCAAGAGAAAGTGAACTTTGTTAAGTAATAGGAAAACTAATATAGTACAGTAAAATGCAAAAAATCTGAAAAAAATGGATGGTGACAAAGCTGAATGGTTTAGAAACAGTCATTTTTGTGAAGCTGAATTCATGTTTATGAAAAACCTTACATTTTACCTCCTGCTGCCAATCAGGCTCATCATAAAAGTTCTCATCTGATTGTGAATTCTCACGTTTAATTCTGATTGCTAATGCCTGTGTATAAGTATTTCTTGTGCGGATAACTGTATAGATAGCCTTAAGTGAATTAAACTTATTGCCATCGAGTTGACATAGACTCATAGCGACCCTATAAGACAGACTATAACTGCTTACCCATAAGTTTTCCAAGACTATAATCTTTATGGAAACAGACTGCCACATCTTCCTCCCTAGAAGAAGCTGATGGGTTCAAACCACTGACCTTTCGATTAGCAGCCAAGCTCTTAAGCACTACACCACTCATTTCCATTGAGTAGATTTCCACTTATAAAGATCCTATGGGACAAAGTAGAACTGCCTTATAGGGTTTCCAAAGAGGGGTGGGTGGGTTTGAACTACCCGCCTTTTGGTTAGCAGCCAATCGCCTAACCACAGCACCACAAGGACTCCAAAAGTAAATGTAGTTTGCATTATTCTTTTGGCAAGGTGCGTTTTGGTGTTTGCTTTCTTAGTTCACTTAAAGGAGAAAAGCAAAAACCAAATGCACCTTGCCAAAGAATAATGCAAACTACATTTATTTTCATTCAAATCAAAATGGTGATTCTACACTCCTCTGTTATGTTGATTGGATCCCAAATTGTGAAAGATAGCTAAAAAGGAACCAAAATAAATGTTGGCATTTATTTTGAAGTGATGTTACTATAGTGGTGTTGCTACAGTCACTGTGACAGTGGTTTACTGTTTGTGTGTCTGTCTTGGAAGAAGCACAACCAGAATGCTCCTTAGAAGCAAGGATGGCAAGACTGCATCTTACATAATTTGGACATGTTGTCAGGAGGGATCAGTCCCTGGAGAAGGACATCATGCTTGGTAAAGTACAGGGTCAGCAGAAAAGAGGAAGACCTTCAACCAGGTGGATTGACACAGTGGCTACAACAATGAGCTCAAACATAACAATGATTGTAAGGATGGTGCAAGACTGGACAGTGTTTTGTTCTGTTGTGGAAAGGGTCGCTATGAGTCGGAAGCCACTCTACGGCACGTAACAACAACGAGAACAGTGACAGCGGGCAATGTACTTACTTTCTGTAGTCCACAAAAAAAAAAAAAAAACCTTTTGTGTTGTTGTAGTCAAGCTCAATCCTAGCCTTACAAATTCATTATTTGTCATAAGAAAACATGAACGTGCTTCAAATATGTCAAAGAAAAATCACTTTTCTGCATCGCTAATGGAATCATCACTAAGTTTTATATCTTTATAAATATTAAAAAATGTTTCTTGTGCATATAAAAATCATGTTTTTCTACAGCTTGGAAAGAAGATAAATGTTATTCTGTCAATTATATCAATTCAGACAATTTGCAAAATGAAAGCAACAAGAACTACAGAGGTTCGAAGTACAGTATCAGCAATTCTAATCCTATAATAATCCTCGGATAGTAACATGATCAAGGTTTTTTTTCCCCCCTTTAAATTATTGCTATAAATGAATTCATTGGATAATCCTAGAAAGGGATCTCAAATTCTGCTAAAGAACTTCTTGTACCGAATTCTTCATAAGCAATGCCTGATGACATCTTGTCTGACAGAGGTAAGTTGCTTGGTAGTAATTTGTAATTTTTTGAAATAGGAGAATAGAGGGAGGAAGGAAGTAATTTAAGGGCATGGTTTCTCATTTTTAAAGACCATTTATAACATTCTTTGCAGTAATGTACTGCTGACAGTGAAGCTTAAGGAGATAGATTCAGCGAATTCATTAGCCGTTCTATCTTCTTGGAGAGGATTAGAGGTGGGGGAGATATTGGCCTGTTTAATTTCAAGTACCAAGTGATTTCTGGAGACTTAGCCTTGGGACAGAACTAACAAACCAAAATGGTGGATCATTTGGCCGAGTCGTATCTCTTGGTCTTGGTAAGGTAGTCATAGTCACTATCCCACGGAGCAGAATTTTCAAAACAATAATAACAACAGCAGCAAAAACCACTCACATGCATTTTAAGGTGCTTTAGAGGCTTTGTTTCACTTAATCTTCACCACAACCAATGAGAACGGTTTTATTATCTCCCTCCTTCCGTTTTACATATGAGAAAACAGGTACATGGAGCTTAAGTGATGTGGCCATACCTTAGGAATCATAGCCATGGTTCAGACACAATGCCTAGTTAAAGGTTTTGTTCCTTATATTCCTATTACAGACAGGTTTTTTGGGTTTTGTTTTTTTTTTTAGTGTTTGCTAAGTATTTAATCACTTTATTGGATATTTAAGAAGTTCTTTCCAATTTTTCCTATCCCTAAGTAAACTTTATAAAGAAAAAAAAAATTCTTTAAGTAACTTTTTCTTATTGTGGTAAATATATATGTAACAACACATTTGCCTTTTCAACATTCTTCCTGTGTATAATTGAGTGATATTATCTGTATCATGTTGTTCAACTATCACAATTATCCATTTCCAATTTTTTTTTATTATCCTTAACAGAAGCGCAGTATACCCTAAGCAATGATTTTCCCTTCCCCCTCTTCCATCCACTCCTGCTGACACTAATAAACTTTTGTCTCCACGCATTTGCCTATTCTAGATATTTCACCTAAGTGGGACCATATACTATTTGTACTTCTGTGAAGTCCTGATACATGCTACAACATGAATGACCCTTGAAAACGTTATGCTGAGTGAAATAAGTCTCTGGAGAAATTGAAAATATTTTTTTTCTGTAAAGATAAAAAGTGGTTAAGTGCTCATCTGTTAATTGGACAACTGGTGGGAGAAAAGACCTGACAATCTGTTCCCATAAAGAATACAGCCTTGAAAACCCTGTGCGTTAGTTCTACTCTGTCATGTAGGGTCACTAGGAGTCAGAATTGATTCAACAGCATACAACAGCAACAGTAGAGAGAAAGGAGTTACTTTTTAACACCAAGTCATATTAACGAAAAACCTGTTGCTATCGAGTTGATTCTGACTCCTAGTGACCCTAAAGGACAGAGTAGAACTGCCCCATAGGGTTTCCAAGGAGCACCTGGTGGATTTGAACTGCTGACCTTTTGGTTAGCAGCCATAGCTCTTAACCACTAGGCCACCAGGGTTTCCTCCTACTTTGCATAGTTCACCAAAACCAAACCAAACCAGTTGTCATCTGACCTATGACAATTTTATGTGTGTCAAGGTAGAACTGTGCTCCAGAGGTTTTTGATGGCTGATGTTTCAGAATTAGATTGCCAGGCCTTTCTTCTGAGGTACCTCTGGGTGGACTGGAACCAAGAGCCTTTCGGTTAGCTGCTGAGCACTTAACCACTATGCCACCAGGGTATCCCATGTTAATGAAGAGGAATAAAGCGGTACAGGAAAGTCAGGTAATGAATAAAAGGAAAAGTGTAATAGAAATTCAAAATATTTTAAAATACATGGTCTTTGGGTCATCTTATTAGTATAATAGCTGTGAAACAAACTTTTTTTTTTTGACAATTTGATTCAGGGACAAGTTATTTAAACTCTTTAAACACAAGTTTCCTCATTTATATTAACACGAGTATCATAAATATCAATGAGATAATATAAGTAAAATAAGCCTAAGAGGGTGCCTAGTAAGTGATCAATAAAATGATGGTGATTACTTTTTCAATGTTAGGATTAAACTGACCCCAAAGCAACTGAACATAAGCTACAAAAAATACTCACATGTTATTGTTGTGAAAATTGTCCTTGAAATCTCACAAAGCATTTCGGAACTATCTCTAGTCTTGATGTGGTTCCTGGAGCAGCAGAAACACCAGCACCTTGGAGCTTCCTGGAAATACAGAAACTCCATCCACACCTGTTGAATCAGAATCTGTTTTTGAATAAAATTTCCAGTTAAGTCATATGCACGTTAAATGTTGGAAAGCACTTGGCTGCAGACTTGGGTAATTGATTGATAGTTCGGATAAACAAGCAGAGGAATCCAGCGTGCATGTTAAATTTCTGGCTTAAACCATGGAGAACTGAAGGGTTAAAGAAATTGTTTTGTTTTGTTTCTTTTAAGAGAGGAGAAGCAAAGGGACTCAGCAAGAAGGGAGATTGTGCAGAAATGAGATACTCCATTAATGGAACTGGGCCCCTGAGTTCTTCTTTAGTTCAAAACCAAGAACCCAGCCCTGTTGAGTCAATTCTGACTCATAGCGACCCTATAACTCGAAAGGAAGTGGTATCGAAAGAAGGTGTATGCATTAGTCCGATATTGCAGAAGTGAAGCCACTTCTTCCAAGTCCTTGGAGAAGGAGCACAGACGCAGTTCACTTTTAGGGGAGCAGGACAGAAAGTTCAAGAAGTTAATGAGCAAACAGCAAGGTATCTAGTGAGAGAGGTGGCTAGCGCGGACTGGAGGAAACTGGTGAAGGTTTGGAGGTGTTCTATGTTGCATGGAGAACAAGAGGGAGGGCTGAACGCAGAAATGCAGATGCCTGAAAAGGGTCATGAGGGCTAGGACATTTGCCACAGTGCTTCCCAGTCCGTGGTTTGGGAGACCTGCAGGAATGAGGAGACTCTACAGAAGAGCAGGGTCGTTAGGCTTCTGTTTAAGCAAAAAAAAAGTGGAGGGCTCTTTCTCTAAAAGACTGAAGATGCAGGGCAGTTGTGGCTGATGATGTGACCAGTCCAGAGCAGGCAGTGGAATGATTGAGACAGCTCAGTGGCAAAGCTGTTTCTTGGGGAAGGTGATGATCACAGAAGGTGAGAAAGACAGAACCAAACTTTTCACATAAAATTCCTTTGATACTTAATTGTATGCTCTATTTTATAAACAGCTTATTCAGGTCCTATTTTGAAAAATCGGCTAAGAAAAAAAAATAAACATTTAGGAAACCACTTAGCCCAAACTATAGAGACATATTATTTTGCAACAAACCATAGATAGCCATGTTGCAATAGCGTTGAGATCCCTTATCTAATTTGGATCAACTCATGAGGCAAGGTGATGGTGTCCTGATGATTTGAAAGTCAGATACCATTCAGTTGCCTCAGCCAAGCAGTTTGCACCAGCTGTTGAGACCTGGCTGCTCTGAGAACGCAGCCCTCACAGCTGGGTGAGACCCACACTCTGCCAGCTAGCTTCTTGCTGGCTTGGACTCTTTTTAATTCTATGGGATTGTTTTGTGGCTGGAAAGAAATGCCTCCTCAGCAAGGCTCTGGCAGGCCCGATTGTTCGGAGAGTTGCCAGAGAATGAACGGAGAGCTAAGAACAGCAGTCTGTAGACCTTTACTTTTCGGGTTTTGACAAAGAACATTTCTGAAGGCAGTATGCCATTAAATAGAACATGCAGCAAAACACCTGGTAGTGAGTCATTTGTTACTAAAAATTGATGAAAAATCTGGCTCAGGAGTTAGCCTTAATGAAGTATTAAGAATATTGATACCTTGTGGCTTCAGGTACTTAAAGGTTGCTGCCCCGCCCTTAACCTCTTTAATAAGAAATATCTCAAGTTCTAGTCCACCATGCTGAGGAAGAAATTGAAGGTGTCAATGATTTCATTCTATTTGGGTTAACAATCAACATCCATGGAACCGGCAGTCAAAAATCAAATGATGTATTGCATTGGGAAAATCTTTTGTGCAAAAAATCTCTGTAAGGTGTTAGAAGGGAAAGATATCACTATGATGACTAAGGTGTACCTGACCCAAGCTACGGTCTTTTCAATCACCTGATATGCTTGTGAAAACTGGACAATGAAAAAGGAAGACAAGTTGATGCAATCAAATTGTCATGATGCTGATGAAGAATAATGAACAGACTGTGGATCACCAGAAGAACAACCAGGTCAGTCTTAGAAGCAATACAACCAGAATGCTCCTTAGAAGCAAGGATGGGAGACTTCGGCTGGCTTATCTTGGATATGTCATCACGAATGACCAACTGCTAGAAAAGGACATGATGTTTGGTAAAGTAGAGGGTCAGTGAAAATTAATGAAACCTTCCATGAGATAGCATGATACAACAGCCAAAACGATGGACTAAAACATACCAATGGTCTTGAAGATGGCACAGGACTGTTATATATCAGATTGCCAGGATTCAGAGTCAACTGGACGGCAACTAACAATAAGTACAACGGTCCACCATGAATACAATTTGAATCTATGAGACTCTAAAATGGGCACTGATCTTTGATAGTTGGTAGGCCTAATGCTTTGTCAGTGTGCTTGTTTAATATGGTTAACAAATGATTTACAGGTATGCACGCAAGAAAGGACAAATGTAAGGATCTATTTGAGAAGCAATCTATCAGTCAGTCAGTCATCTATCTACGCTGATTTGATGAGGAATATTATGAATCATAACTCTAAAATGAGTCCATTTATAAGTTACATTGTTTGGTTACAAGCTCAGCCATACTGTTGCCCTTCAACATTGATGTAGGCAGATCTCTTAGTTCAGAAGGAGGACGTAAAACCCTCATTCATCTGATCACTTGACTTCTTAGCCATGAATCCCCTATCTAATTTTATCCTAAAGGATCTCACAAAATGATCTGCTTACCCATTTCATCTAAAATGGTGCCTGAAATTGTATTACTAAACTATAAATGAGATCAGAGTTAGGCCTGTAAAATATATAGGCCATATTCTATATTGAGCTCATCTATCCCCTAAGGCCCCTGACTCCTCAGAACATACAGTGGAATTCCTATTTCACTCCAAAACGTCATGCTCCATTAATCCCCAGATCTCAAAGTGTATCTGACAAGGGTGATGTTGCACATTATAAAATAAGATTTCTCAAACTCTGCCCATCTGTTAGTGATCCAGGCAATCTAAGTGTCCTATACATAGAACATACATACATTTCCTGCATTGCATATTCTTTCAAATATTTGCTCTTGGCAATGCAAGGTGTCCTACTGTCATAACAGACAAGTCATTCATTAAGCTGTCAGCACCTTGCTACCCTTCTCCCATAGAGGGCCCATTTCTGTGTTTTCTATTTCTCATTGGATGACCTATTCACTCATCATGAGCTGAGCAGTTACTCTCGTAACGGGTGTGACTGAGTTGTTCATGTCAACATATGTAAACCAAAGCTCTGCTTCTCCATTTCCAGGAGTCTAACACTTGACTTACGGAGGGCACTAATGGGTTGGAAAACCAGCTTGCATTCATAAGAGTTAAGGTGGTGTCAATATAATGCAGATCTTGGCTGAGACATCTAAGAAAGGGGCATTAAAAGCAAAGGGGTAGGATTAAAAGCAAGTAACAACAAAAAATGTGATTAATTGCAAATACCGTTTAGAAATCTGAAAGAGAATCATGAAAAGCTATTAGCTACACAGACCTAGGCATTGGGACTATTGGGGACAGATTGTGCCAGAAATTGTAAAAATATATTTAACCTAAAATTAAAGCCTATAGTATGGCATAGGTCTGCAAGATGAAAGGTAATGAAAATTAATTGTTAGAAAATTAGACATTAAAAAATCTATTGATTTTTGTCTTTGATTTCTTTTGTTTATATTTTAAGATGGGCTGTGTTTATGAGAATTGTTATATTCATTGGTAAAGTAGGGAGATAATTCAATATTTGCTAATTCAAGGTTTTAAAATAAGGTAGTCCCCAGCATAAGTCAGTTCTGAAGTCAAATATCTTATTATGTTTTTTAATTTTCATTATTATTGCCTTTTATTATCAGTAGCTTTATAAATCTAATCCTTACTTGTCTTTGAGAGTTGGAAACATTACATAGAAACTTCCAGATATATTTTAATACAAAAACCCAAAAAATATACATATATAAAAAATACCCAAATCATAAAAAGTATTTTGTCAATGGCAGTAATAATTCCACTTGTGGAAGTTTCTGGATTATCTGGGTTATCCCTGGGAATGGGGATGGCCTTTCTAGTCAGAAAATTGTGAGAGTTGTCTCTATCATCTTTTTCTTTTTATCTTCATATATTACCTGGTGCCATCTCACTGCTTCTCGAATCTGACTATGGACTTGAGGAACTCATTGAGCATTTGGGTCCATATTTTTAAGCAAACAAAGCCCCTAATTTAGTTTAGAAAACTCAATCTATATGGCCATGTTTTGAACAGTAAATCATACAATTGGACATCTGCAAGTGAACATCTGAGAGTGATAACATCAGCAAATTTTGCACTGCAACATTCTATATAGTACATATTACTAACAATAACATGTACCAAAAAACAACAAAAAAAAAAGATCCTTAAGTGCAGTTCGTCATAAGTCCAATACATTGTAAGTCAGCACTACCTGGATAGCTTCTGAAATACCCAAACCCTTTTCTTTTTTTTCTTCTTTGCCTTTTACCTAATCCGTATCATTTTTATTTTAGAGAGTAGAAATTGGAAAAAAGGAGGGGAAATTTAAACTGGTCCATTTCATTCCTCATTAACAACTCTGATTCAAACTTGATAAAACGCAGATTAAATTAACTACACTGAGATCCATTGATCCATCTGTAATCTGTGCATTCCAGTTAACTATGCACTCTGTCATCTGTTCCAGTAGAGATTAAAAGATGGACCATAAAAGATAACAGACAATTTTTCTCTCACACCATCCTTGTAAACTATAAAGGCATGGGTTTTTTATTATGGTATAAAGTTGTTGATGTGTTATGTTACATAGGATTTATAATTCTAAGCTTATTTTGCCATAGGACTAGAAAAGACCACCTCACTGATCAGT
The DNA here is from genome assembly GCF_024166365.1 of Elephas maximus indicus. Classification (NCBI taxonomy): domain Eukaryota; kingdom Metazoa; phylum Chordata; class Mammalia; order Proboscidea; family Elephantidae; genus Elephas; species Elephas maximus. The sequence goes on from NC_064837.1 coordinate 61,232,439, forward strand.
TAAGTCATTGCATATTTTAGGGTGTACAATTTCCACTACCCGAAGTTTATTCCTCATGAAAGTGAAATGTCCTCCTCCATAGGCCTATTGAGGAGGAATGGGGAGGAAAAGCTAATGTTTCTCCTCAACAAGAACATCAGATGAAGCTACCCCAACTCCACGAACACAAATAAAAAGAGAAAGAGGCTCAAATAAAATATCTATCTAATTTATCTAGCTTGCTTTCCTTATGCAAGTTTAGGTATCTAGAATATTATGGTCTACATCATTGTATGTTTTCCATCATTTTCTGAGGGAAACTATTTAATTTTTTGGACTAGAATGGAAAAAAAAAATCATTGTCCCATTGTCCTGTTATGAATTGCCTCTATTTTGTAATTTATGGAAACTTAGCTTCACACGGCTGGTAATTACCATGATAGACGTGAAGATTTAATAATGCTGATACAAATGACAGATACTAAAGACGTCTCAGCAGATTTTTGCTGTGTATATGTAAAAATTTTATTCTCTATCAGCAAGATTAACTTGCGTTCTTTATTTTAGGTCATAATCAAATATCTTAATGTTCTTATATCTTGATTTATATAGTGGTCAAAATTTTATATATAGGTAGCATTTGGTTGACCCAAGACCTTGGAATCACTCTTTCCAGAGGAATGGTGTTCAATTCTTCCATCATATAGATAATGGTTTCTAGAACTTGGATGGAAAGGAGCAAGGATAAGAAAGACATATCATTTGTTAGTTCCAATACCATTTTGTAAATGACAACAGTTACAAGAAAATCAATGGTGAAAGCTACTTGGTTGGGAGAGGATGAGAAAATCTAAGGCAAAGGAAGAGACGAAGAACAGAGAAAGCTAGCTGGAGACTTTATCAGTCAATGGGATTTCAAGTCATTCTTACAAGTGTCACCTGAATGAATGGAGAGTGATTGCTGTCCGTAGAGAAGAGAACAACTACACAGCTACGCCTGGTAGTTTCTTATCCAAGAAAAATTTGATTTAGCACTTTTCTCCGTTTTATCCAATTCTGATGTGGGACTTGTTTTTTTAGATTTGTGGCACAACTTTACAACTGTCAGAATTATAGACACTCTTTCATAAAGGTATTATTTCTGATGTAAATAGTTAACCTGAAATTTTGCCTTCTACAACTCTCTCACTTCCAGCAAATCATCTTTAAAAAATCTATTCTTAGACTTATAATTTCATGCTTAGTATGGCATTTAGAGATGATTTTTATCTATTCATCCAATAAAGAAATTCAGGATTCGAATTTGAAGAGAGCACGCAGTAAGATAGTACCTCCTTTAGGAGAGTGGTGTCTATTTCATGCATCACTAAATCTCTAGTACCTACCAAACTTCATAGAACATGGTAGGTGCGCAATACTATTTCGTTACATGAATTAAAAAAAAAAAAGGAATAGCAATAGTCTGAGGCACTTCTGTAGCTCTAAGATTATTTTAAAAAATTACTCTTTGTTCTAGATTAAATCCACATTAAAAATTAGTTGCACAGAATTTACAGCCTCGATCACCAAATTCCAAGCAGTAACCAATGCAAATAATATGCCAGTTTACATGCCTGTTGGTCAGTTGGTCTCTTTGGTCTCTTTGGCTAAACCTTATAATTATGGTGATTACATGTTATAGAGTCCCAACCCATTGTGATTTCAGATACCCTCCCCTATTGTTCCCAGAAATACACTCACAGTGACCAAACTATATAAATATGTAAACTGTATAAATGCATTTTTTTGGTTCAGAAAATATGACCACCATGTCAAAAAACAAAAAAAGTCACATACTAAAATATGATCTAAAAAAAACCTTCAAAATGTGCTCTATCTTATCAAAGTTAGGATAGGTCCCAGAAGATGTGATGAATGACACCAAGGAATATGAATTAAAGTAGCAATGTAGTCAAGATGATTAATGAGAATAAAACTTTGTATAGAAAACAAACCTTACATAGAATTATTGCAAAAGCACCAAATACGAAACAATTCTACTCGACAAGAAAATCCGAAGGTATATGAACTGGATTAGCAAATTTTCTATAAAAAAAACCCAAGGAGAGCGGGGCCAAGATGGCGGACTAGGTGGACGCTACCGCAGATCCCTCTTGCAACAAAGACTCAGAAAAACAAGGGAATCGATCACATACATAACAATCTACGAACTCTGAACAACAAGCACAGACTTAGAGACGGAAAACGAACAAATACGGGCAGACAGCGACCGTTTTCAGAACCAGGAGCCAGCGTACCAGTTTCCCAGTGATGGCTCGGAGACAGCAGTCCATATCAAACCACATAAAGAAACAGACCATGACAGATTCTCCAACCCCCCAAACAAAAGAATCAAAATCCTTCCCAAATGAAGATACAATCCTGGAATTATCAGATACAGAATATAAAAAACTAATTTACAGAATGCTTAAAGATATCACAAATGAAATTAGGATAAATGCAGAAAAAGCCAAGGAACACACTGATAAAACTGTTGAAGAACTCAAAAAGATTATTCAAGAACATAGTGGAAAAATTAACAACTTGCAAGAATCCATAGAGAGACAGCATGTAAAAATCCAAAAGATTAACAATAAAATTACAGAATTTGACAATGCAATAGAAAGTCAGAGGAGCAGACTCGAGCAATTAGAATGTAGACCGGGACTTCTGGAGGACCAGGGAAACAACACCAACAGAGCTGAAAAAAAATCAGATAAAAGAATTAAAAAAAATGAAGAAACCCTAAGAATCATGTGGGACTCTATCAAGAAGGATAACTTGCGAGTGATTGGAGTCCCAGAACAGGGAGGGGGGACAGAAAACACAGAGAAAATAGTTGAAGAACTCCTGACACAAAACTTCCCTGACATCATGAAAGACGAAAGGATATCTATCCAAGATGCTCATCGAACCCCATTTAAGATTGATCCAAAAAGAAAAACACCAAGACATATTATCATCAAACTTGCCAAAACCAAAGACAAACAGAAAATTTTAAAAGCAGCCAGGGAGAAAAGAAAGGTTTCCTTCGAGGGAGAATCAATAAGAATAAGTTCAGACTACTCAGCAGAAACCATGCAGGCAAGAAGGGAATGGGACGACGTATACAGAGCACTGAATGAGAAAAACTGCCAACCAAGGATCATATATCCAGCAAAACTCTCTCTGAAATATGAAGGAGAAATTAAGATATTTACAGATAAACACAAGTTTAGAGAATTGCAAAAACTAAACCAAGACTGCAAGAAATGCTAAAGGAGATTGTTTGGCCTGATGACCAATAATATCAGGTACCAGCACAATACAAGGTCACAAAACAGAACGTCCTGATATCAACGCAACTCAAATAGGGAAAGCACAAAAACAAACAAATTAAGACTAATTCTAAAAAATAAATAAATAAACAAAATAATACACATAACAGGAAATCATGGAAATCAATAGATAAATGATCACAATAATCAAAAAGAGGGACCAAATATAGGAGGCATTGAACAGCCAGATGGAAAGTGATATAAGGCGATATAGAAGGATACAAGTTAGGTTTTTACTTAGAAAAATAGGGGTAAATAAAAAGGTAACCACAAAAAGGAATATCAATTCCATAACTCAAGAAAAAAGCCAAGAAAAACGTAACGACTCAATAAACACAAAGTTAAACATTATGAAAATGAGGATCTCACAAGCTACTAAGAAAAATGTCTCAGCACAAAAAAGCATGTGGAAAAATGAAATGGACAACAATACACATGAAAAGGCATCAAAATGACAGCACTAAAAACTTATTTATCTATAATTACACTGAATGTAAATGGACTAAATGCACCAATAAAGAGACAGAGAGTCACGGACTGGATAAAGAAACACAATCCATCTATATGCTGCCTACAAGAGACACACCTTAGACTTAGAGACACAAACAAACTAAAACTCAAAGGATGGAAAAAAATATATCAAGCAAACAATAAGCAAAAAAGAAGAGGAGTAGCAATATTAATTTCTGACAAAATAGACTCTAGACTTAAATCCACCACAAAGGATAAAGAAGGACACTATATAATGATAAAAGGGACAATTGATCAGGAAGACATAACCATATTAAATATTTACGCACCTAATGACAGGGCTGCAAGATACATAAATCAAATTTTAACAGAATTGAAAAGTGAGATAGACACCTCCACATTTATAGTAGGAGACTTCAACACACCACTTTCGGAGAAGGACAGGACATCCAGTAAGAAGCTCAATAGAGACACGGAAGACCTACTTACAACAATCAACCAGCTTGACCTCATTGACTTATACAGAACTCTCCACCCAACTGCTGCAAAATATACTTTCTTTTCTAGTGCACATGGAACATTCTCTAGAATAGACCACATATTAGGTCATAAAACAAATCTTTCCAGAATCCAAAACATCGAAATATTACAAAGCATCTTCTCAGACCACAAGGCAATGAAGCTAGAAATCAATAACAGAAAAACTAGGGAAAAGAAATCAAATACTTGGAAACTGAACAATACCCTCCTGAAAAAAGACTGGCTTATAGAAGACATCAAGGAGGGAATAAGGAAATTCTTAGAAAGCAACGAGAATGAAAATACTTCTATCAAAACCTCTGGGACACAGCAACAGCAGTGCTCAGAGGCCAATTTATATCGATAAATGCACACATACAAAAAGAAGAAAGAGCCAAAATCAGAGAACTGTCCCGACAACTTGAACAAATAGAAAGTGAGCAACAAAAGAATCCATCAGGCACCAGAAGAAAACAAATAATAAAAATTAGAGCTGAACTAAATGAATTAGACAACAGAAAAACAATTGAAAGAATTAACAAAGCCAAAGGCTGGTTCTTTGAAAAAATTAACAAAATTGATAAACCATTGGCTAGACTGACTAAAGAAAAACAGGAAAGGAAACAAATAACCCGAATAAGAAACGAGAAGGACCACATCACAACAGAACCAAATGAAATCAAAAGAATCATATCAGATTACTACATAAAATTGTACTCTAACAAATTTGAAAACCTAGAAGAAATGGATAAATTCTTGGAACAATACTACTTACCTAAACTAACACATTCAGAAGTAGAACAACTAAATAGACCCATAACAACAAAAGAGATTGAAACGGTAATCAAAAAACTTCCAACAAAAAAAAGTCCTGGCCCAGACGGCTTCACTGCAGAGTTCTACCAAACCTTCAGAGAAGACTTAACACCATTACTATTGAAGGTATTTCAAAGCATAGAAAAAGACGGAATACTACCCAACTCATTCTATGAAGCCACCATCTCCCTGATACCAAAACCAGGTAAAGACATTACAAAAAAAGAAAATTTTAGACCTATATCCCTCATGAACATTGATGCAAAAATCCTCAACAAAATTCTAGCCAATAGAATCCAACGACACATCAAAAAAATAATACACCCTGATCAAGTGGGATTTATACCAGGTATGCAAGGCTGGTTTAATATCAGAAAAACCATTAATGTAATCCATCACATAAATAAAACAAAAGATAAAAACCACATGATCTTATCAATAGATGCAGAAAAGGCATTTGACAAAGTTCAACACCCATTTATGATAAAAACTCTTACCAAAATAGGAATTCAAGGAAAATTCCTCAACATAATAAAGGGCATCTATGCAAAGCCAACAGCCAATATCACTCTAAATGGAGAGAACCTGAAAGCATTTCCCTTGAGAACGGGAACCAGACAAGGATGCCCTTTATCACCGCTCTTATTCAACATTGTACTTGAAGTCCTAGCCAGGGCAATTAGGCTAGACAAAGAAATAAAGCGTATCCAGATTGGTAAGGAGGAAGTAAAGCTATCACTATTTGCAGATGACATGATCGTATACATGGAAAACCCTAAGGAATCCTCCAGAAAACTACTGAAACTAATAGAAGAGTTTGGAAGAGTCTCAGGATATAAAATAAACATACAAAAATCACGTGGATTCCTCTACATCAACAAAAAGAACACCGAAGAGGAAATAACCAAATCAATACCATTCACAGTAGCCCCCAAGAAGATAAAATACTTAGGAATAAATCTTACCAAGGATGTAAAAGACCTATACAAAGAAAACTATAAAACTCTGCTACAAGAAATTCAAAAGGGCATACTTAAGTGGAAAAACATACCCTGCTCATGGATAGGAAGACTTAACATAGTAAAAATGTCTATTCTACCAAAAGCCATTTATACATATAATGCACTTCCAATCCAAATACCAATGTCATACTTTAAGGGGATAGAGAAACAAATCATTAATTTCATATGGAAAAGAAAGAACCCCCGGATAAGCAAAACATTACTGAAAAAGAAGAAGAAAGTGGGAGGCCTTACCCTACCTGATTTCAGAACCTATTATACAGCCACAGTAGTCAAAACAGCCTGGTACTGGTACAACAACAGGCACATAGACCAATGGAACAGAATTGAGAACCCAGATATAAATCCATCCACATATGAGCAGCTGATATTTGACAAAGGACCAGTGTCAGTCAATTGGGGAAATAATAGTCTTTTTAACAAATGGTGCTGGCATACCTGGATATCCATCTGCAAAAGAATGAAGCAGGACCCATACCTCACACCACGCACAAAAACTAACTCCAAGTGGATCAAAGACCTAAACATAAAGACTAAAACGATAAAGATCATGGAAGAAAAAATAGGATCTACCCTAGGAGCCCTAATACAGGGCATAAACAGAATACAAAACATTACCAAAAATGATGAAGAGAAACCAGATAACTGGGAGCTCCTAAAAATCAAACACCTATGCTCATCTAAAGACTTCACCAAAAGAGTAAAAAGACCACCTACAGACTGGGAAAGAATATTCAGCTATGACATCTCAGACCAGCGCCTGATCTCTAAAATCTACATGATTCTGTCAAAACTCAATCACAAAAAAACAAACAACCCAATCAAGAAGTGGGCAAAGGATATGAACACACATTTCACTAAGGAAGATATTCAGGCAGCCAACAGATACATGAGAAAATGCTCTCGATCATTAGCCATTAGAGAAATGCAAATTAAAACTATGATGAGATTCCATCTCACACCAACTAGACTGGCATTAATCCAAAAAACACAAAATAATAAATGTTGGAGAGGCTGCGGAGAGATTGGAACTCTCATACACTGCTGGTGGGATTGTAAAATGGTACAACCACTTTGGAAATCCATCTGGCGTTATCTTAAACAGTTAGAAATAGAACTACCATACAACCCAGAAATTCCACTCCTCGGAATATACCCTAAAGATACAAGAGCCTTCACACAAACAGATATATGCACACCCATGTTTATTGCAGCTCCGTTTACAATAGCAAAAAGCTGGAAGCAACCAAAATGTCCATCAACGGATGAATGGGTAAATAAATTGTGGTATATTCACACAATGGAATACTACGCATCGATAAAGAACAGTGACGAATCTCTGAAACATTTCATAACATGGAGGAATCTGGAAGGCATTATGCTGAGCTAAATGAGTCAGTTGCAAAAGGACAAATATTGTATAAGACCACTGTTATAAGATCTTGAGAAATAGAAAAAACGGAGAAGAACACATACTTATGTGGTTACAAAGGGGGGAGGAAGGGAGGGAGGGAGAGGGCTTTTTATTGATCAATCTGTAGATAAGAACTGCTTTGGGTGAAGGGAAAGACAACACTCAATACAAGGAAGGTCAGCCTAATTGGACTGGATTAAAAGCAAAGAGGTTTCCAGGACAAAATGAAAGCTTCAAAGGTCAGCGGAGCAGGGGCTGGGGTCTGGGGAACTTGGTTTGAGGGGACTTCTAAGTCAATGGGCAAAATAATTCTATTATGAAAACACTCTGCATCCCACTTTGAATTGTGGCGCCTGGGGTGCTAAATGCCAACAAGCGGCCATCTAAGATACATCAATTGGTCTCAACCCACCTGGAGCAAAGGCAAAGGAAGAACACCAAGGTAACACAACAACTAAGAACCCAAGAGACAGAAAGGGCCACATGAACCAGAGACCTACATTATCCTGAGACCAGAAGAACTAGTTGGTGCCCGGCCACAATCGATGTCTGCCCTGTCCGGGAGCACAACAGACAACTCCTGAGGGAGCAGGAGACCAATGGGATACAGACCCCAAATTCTCATTAAAAGACCACACCTAATGGTATGATTGCGACGAGAGGAATCCCAGAGACAATGCTCCCCAGAACTTCTGATGGCACAGGACAGGAACCATCCCCGAAGACAAATCATCAGGCATGAAGAGGACTGGTCAGTGGGGGGGAGAGAGATGCTGATGAAGAGTGAGCTAATTAAATCAGGTGGACACTGGAGAGTGTGTTGGCAACTCTTGACTGGAGGGGGGATGGGAAAATAGAGAGAGAGAGAAGATGGCAAAATTGGCATGAAACGAGAGACTGTGGGGGCTGACTCAATAGGGGGAGAGCAAGTGGGAGAAGGGAGTAAGATGTATGTAAACCTACATGTGACAGACTGATTGGAATGGTAAATGTTCACTTGAAGCTTAATAAAAAAAAAAAAAAATTTTTTTTCTATAGAGAAAACAGGTCAGTAGATTAACCCTATCTAATTGGGATCTGTTGAAGATGATATTACGATACAGTGTAATAAACATAGTATTTACTCAGAAAATATTAATGAAGTGAATAAATACATTAATAAAATTTTTAAGACTCCAAAACTAGTTTAATCATTTTCATTACCAGTAAACATACAATTTTGCATTTCCAGAAATACGTCTGTTAGATCTTGTCCAGTTCAGTTTCAGAGATGGGGTTCTATCAGCCTGCATATGTCATAATATGTATGATTTAAGGGGTTCTTCATAATTTCAAAACAAGTCAGAAAACAGCTGGGATTTGTTTTATGATCAGTCTATTTTCCAATCTCTGTTGACCTTATGGTTGTTGAATTTTTGTTGTTAATGATGGTGGTATATTTAGTCAACTTTTAAGGGATTTTTTTTTAACAGTCCTCATCATGGATTAAATTGTGCTCCCCAAAATATGTGTCATCTTGGCTAGACCAGGATTCCCAGTATTGTGTGATTGTCCACCAGTTTGTTGTCTGATATGATTTTCCCATGCGTTGTAAATCCTACTTCTATGATGTTAATGGAGCCCTGGTGGCATAGTGCTTAATAACTTGGCTGCTAACCAAAAGGTCAGCAGTTCAAATCCACCAGCAGATCCTTTCAAATCCTAGAGTCGACACTGACTCGATGGCCCCTAAAGACAATGCCAAAATGTTGTTAATAAGGCAGGACTCAATCGACAAGATTAGATTGTGTTTTAAACCAATCTTTTTTGAGCTATAAAAGATAGAAGGGAAAGCGGAGAGACAAGGGGACCTCTTACCACCAAAAATGCAAAATCAGGAGAGGAGTGTGTCCTTTGGACCCGAGGTCCCTGTGCTGAGAAGCTCCTCGGATGGGAAGATTGATGATAAAGACCTTCCCCCAGAGCCCACAGGGAGAGAAAGCCTTCCCCTGGAGCTGACATCGTGAATTTGGACTTCTAGTTTCGTAAAACTGTGAGAGAATAAAGTTCTGATTGTTGAAGTCATCGGCTTGTGTTACTTCTGTTATAGCAGCACCAGGTAACTGAGACAGGCCTAAATTACTGTCTGAATTTGGTTAGGCTCATCAATTCATCAGCATTTGTGGAAAAATGCTACCTGAAAAAGGACAAGTTTCTAAGTGTTACATTTGGCAAACATACACCCTTCAATACATTTATTTTCTGAGGTTTATCAGTTTGAACCTGGGTAAATATTGGTAGCCAAAATCATCCAGTGTCCCACTCAGTAGGCAGAAATTCATGCTGTATATTCCATTTAAGTGAAAATTGTTGGAATTAACTGTGGATCTGTTTTCTTTTAGGGTTAAATGACTTAGGAACAGTTTTTAAATTTTTTTTTTTGTTCTGTGAAGTTGCTCCTTCTGGGTAGTCTCGTGAGCTCAGTGTCAGCATAAAGAACATTCCAAAGAAACCTGTCAAATAATATTTTGCAAAGTCAAAATTTCATAAAATATAGCTTTTTCATAAATACCAGCCACCACTCATAAAAATATTCACTGAATAGTGACAGGTTTAGAAACTAAAAATTGCATGAGTTCAAAATACCTCTTTTAGAATTTTTCTTTTCAGCCAAGAAGATATATTTCTCCCTCTCTTGTTGACACCTTTCCTGCTCCCCCCCAAAAAAAGGAAAGAAAAAGTTGTCCAGACACATGTGCATATTTAATAATATTACTTAGACTACAAGTGTCTTATAGCTACAATATTCAAAATTTTTAAACAAAAAAATAATACCCCAGTATCGTTGTTGACATCTTAGAGTTTGTTTCCATTTGGGGGTCACAAGTCACTTACCCCCAAAAGAAACTTGATGAGGCTGTAACCTGTTTTATGGAAATCTTAGAATTCTTAGTTTAAAATTCTATGTGCTTCTTATTCAATACCATTCTGTATTTACTTAAGGAGGCGTTGTTCCTGGATAATGTTCACATCCAAAATAAGCTTGGCAATTAAGTGAATGTAGTTTCTGGTTTAAAAATGTCTTCTGCCTACAAGCTCCTGATAAAACCTCTCCCAAACTTCCACTTAAAAAAAAAAACAAAGAAAACTATGAAAAGGCAGAAAAGACGTAAATTTATGACCCTAAAAACTAAGATTGACAGGCAACCTAGGGGCTGAATCTGGAAGGAATTTTCAATAACTGGAAGTCAGACACAGCTGAGTGTATTAACCAATTGCTGCCCTGTGTGTATGTCATCTCATGAAATAGAACAACCTAGTCAGAAAGTGAGATGGTGGAAGGACACCAAGCCTACCTCATGTTCTCCTAGGCTCAGGCAGTGTTATGGATTGAATTGTGTCCCCCCAATATACGTGTTGAAATATTAAACCCTGTACTTTTGTTATGTTAATGTAGTAATGCCAGTGCACAGTGGGTCCTAAACCTAATCATTTCTGAGTTCTAAAAAGAGCAGAATAGACACAGAGACATACACAGGGGAAGTTGCCATATGAAGACAGACACAGCAGATACATCTATAAGCCAAGGAACTCCAAGGATTATTGGAAGCTAGAAGCTGAAATAGATAAAGAAAGACCTCGTCCTAGAACTGTACCCTGAATTCTGACTTCTAGCCTCTTGAATTGTGAGGATATAAAATTCTGTTCTTCAAAGTCACCCATGTGTGGTATATTTTGTTACAGCTGCACTGGGTAACTAAGGTAGGCAGAGAAGTAGAATAAATAAGAATTTCCATAAGTGATGCTCTTTGCTGTTTCCTCCTCCTCAGCCCATTTACCCTGTATGTTTTTCTAGAAACTGACGCTCAAAAAGCTGCCTGCCTAATAAGAAAGACAGGAGAAGGAAAAGCTGGGACTGGCAGTGAAATGCTGTATTCTTCGCAATGTAGACACATAAATCAAGCTCAGGAGAGTGAAGTCTAATGTGGGTTGTAACTACTCATAAAGGGATACTAGGAGCTTGGCCCATCCATAGATCTCCAGTTGCAGTTCTGAGGGGAAGTTTTGCTCAGCAAACAAATGGTGAGCAAAAGGTCACTTCATTCAGTCAAAACACTGACTAGGGGTACATTACTGCTTATTTGAGAATTATAAAAGTAATGAAATAATGATAATAATAGCAGTTACTGAAAAATTATGCGACAAGTGTCATTCTTAGAACCTGTTGTTGTTGTGTGCTGTCTAGTTGATTCTGACTTATAGGGGCCCTTTATGACAGAATGGAGCTGCCCCATAGTATTTTCTAGATTTTTAAAGGAGCAGATCAGTAGGTCTTTTCTCTAGCGGAGTGGCTGGTGGGTTCGAACTGCCAACCTTTCATTTAGCAGTCAAAAGCTCAACCATGGTGCCACTAGGGCCCCTGGAATATTTAATAACATAACCTTCATGAAACCAAACTAAACCTGTGGCTGTCGAGTTGTTTCTGACTCATAGAAACCCTGAGGACAGAGTAAAGTCGCCCCGTAGGGTTTCCGAGGAGCAACTAGTGGATTCCAACTGCCAACCTTTTGGTTAGTGGCTGAGCTGATAAGGTAAGCTCTTAACTACTGCAGCACCAGGGCCCATATGAAGTGGGCATAATTATCTGCATTTCACAGATGAGGAAACTGAGGCAATGAGAGTTTAAATTGAAGGAATTTCCCAAAGCATAAGCTTAGTTAGTTAGCTAGAGTATGAAAGACCACATGGGAAGGGGAAAAGTTGTACCACTGAGGCCTCCCTGGGCCACCTAGTCACCAGCAGACTTACTAGCTGATAGTAGCTGCATGAGTGAGCCCAGGTAAAATCAGTCAAGCCTGGAGAGCCTTAGTATTAAAATCAAAATCTATTGGAGAAATGTGTGAGTCTCCACTTGACTTTATCTTAAATTTTGAGTCTAATGTGTATTTCCTGAGAGGGTTGTCAATTTATAATATTTTTCGTCTGTGCCCTTGGAAAAATGATGTGTGATTTTTTTCTGAATCTGAGTGAACAGAATAGATCTGAAGAGACTGAGATGCTGATAACAAAGCTGACTAAAAGATACTTTCTTTTCTTTACTGTAAAAGGGAAAAGAAAAGTTTCATCTTGACAGTGTCCATCCCTTCTTCTTTCCTCTTTTGTTGTTTATGTTCACTGGCTTATTACTGGTCCCTCGCATTGATGGCTTGTCCCCCTTCCTGTTCCTACTCAGTGAAGCCTATTGGAAAGTGAGAACCAAAGACCTGCACTGACAACAGTGCCTATTATTGGATGTGATTGAGGCCATCTTAAACGCGGAGTCCCAGTCTAGTTGTCGGATGACCACAGACTCATGAGTGACTCCAGAGAAGTCCAGTACAGACACTGCCCACATTGCTAACCAATGGAATCATGCGAAATCATAAATTGCTGTTGCTGTAAGCACTAAATTATAGGGTAATTCATTATGCAGCAAAAGAGTTTTGAAACGGGCCACATATTGTTGAGGCTGGTTGAAAAATGGGCAAAGTCAGTGTGTAAAGGATACATGGAAGAAACAGCAAAAGCCAAAAAATCAAACCAGTTGCCATGAAGTCAACTCTAACTCATGGTGACCTCATGTGTGTCAGAGAACTGTGCTATGATCCTCAGAAAGTAGATTGTGAGACATTTCTTTTGAGGTGCCTGTGGGTAAATTAGAACCACTTATCTTTCAGTTGGTAGCCAAGCATTAACAATTTGCTCTACCCAGTAACTCTTCAGAAGAAACAGCGAGCACACACATTTTAGTGTCATACAGTTGTTATGAAATCTTTGCACCACAAAACTTTGTTGCTATCATTCTAAATGGAGAGAGCCTGAAAGCATTTTCCTTGAGAATGGGAACCAGACAAGGATGCCCTTTATCACCGCTCTTATTCAACATTGTGTTGGAGGTCCTAGCCAGAGCAATTAGTCTAGACAAAGAAATAAAGGGCATCCGGATTGGTAAGGAAGAAGTAAAATTATCTCTATTTGCAGATGATATGATCTTATACACAGAAAACCCTAAGGAATCCTCCAGAAAACTACTGAAACTAATAGAAGAGTTCGGCAGAGTTTCAGGTTACAAGATAAACATACAAAAATCAGTTGGATTCCTCTACATCAACAAAAAGAACATTGAAGAGGAAATCACCAAATCAATACTATTCATAGTAGCCCCCAAGAAGATAAAATACTTAGGAATAAATCTTACCAAAGACATAAAGGACCTATACAAAGAAAACTACAAAGTACTAGTGTAAGAAACTAAAAGGGACCTACATAAGTGGAAAAACATACCTTGCTCATGGATAGGAAGACTTAGCATAGTAAAAATGTCTATTCTGCCAAAAGCCATTGATATATACAATGCACTTCTGATTCAAATACCAACGACATTTTTTAATGTGATGGAGAAACAAATCACCAATTTCATATGGAAGGGAAACAAGCCCCGGATAAGTAAAACATTACTGAAAAAGAAGAAGAAAGTGGGAGGCCTCACTCTACCTGATTTTAGAACATATTATACAGCCACAGTAATCAAAACAGCCTGGTACTGATAACAACAGACACATAGACCAATGGAACAGAACTGAGATCCCAGATATAAATCCATCCACATATGAGGAGCTGATATTTGACAAAGGCCCAGTGTCAGTTAATTGAGGAAAAGATAGTCTTTTTAACAAATGGTGCTGGTGTAACTGGATATCCATTTGCAAAAAAATGAAGCAGGACCCATACCTCACACCGTGCACAAAAACTAACTCCAAATAGATCAAAGACCTAAATATAAATCTAAAACGATAAAGATCATGGAAGAAAAAATAGGGACTACCTTAGGAGCCCAATACAAGGCATGAACAGAATACAAAACATTACCAAAAATGACGAAGAGAAACCAGATAACTGGGAGCTTCTAAATATCAAACACCTATGCTCATCTAAAGACTTCACCAAAAGATTAAAAAGACCACCTACAAATTGGGAAAAAATTTTCAGCTATGACATCTCCGACCAGCGCCTGATCTCTAAAATCTACATGATTCTGTTAAAACTCAACCACAAAAAGACAAACAACCCAATTAAAAATTGGGCAAAAGATATGAACAGGCACTTCACTAAAGAAGATATTCAGGCGGCTAAATTTTTTAACAGATACATGAGAAAATGCTCTCGATCATTAGCCATTAGAGAAATGCAAAGTAAAACTACGATGAGATTCCATCTCACTCCAACAAGGCTGGCATTAATCCAAAAAACACAAAATAATAAATGTTGGAGAGGCTGTGGAGAAATTGGAACACTTATACACTGCTGGTGGGAATGTCAAATGGTACAACCACTTTGGAAATCTATCTGGCGTTTCCTTAAAAAGTTAGAAATAGAACTACCATACAACCCAGAAATCCCAATCCTCGGAATATATCCTAGAGAAATAAGAGCCTTTACACGAACGGATATATGCATACCCGTGTTCATCGCAGTACTGTTTACAACAGCAAAAAGATGGAAGCAACCAAGGTGTCCATCAACGGATGAATGGTTAAATAAATTATGGTATATTCACACAATGGAATACTACGCATCGATAAAGAACAATGATGAATCTGTGAAACATTTCATAACATGGAGGAACCTGGAAGACTTTATGCTGAGTGAAATTAGTCAGATGCAAAAGGACAAATATTGTATAAGGCCACTATTATAAGATCTTGAGAAATAGTTCAAACTGAGAGGAACACATTCTTTTGTGGTTAGGAGAGGGAGGAGGGAGGGAGGGTAGGAGAAGGCTATTTACTGATTAGATAGTAGATAAGAACTACTTTAGGTGAAGGGAAGGACAACACTCAATACTTGGAAGGTCAGCTCAACTGGACTGGACCAAAAGCAAAGAAGTTTCCTGAATAAACTGAATGCTTCGAAGGTCAGTGGAGCAACGCTGGGGGTTTGGGGACTATGGCCTCAGGGGACATCTAAGTCAATTGGCAAAACAAACTGTATTAAGAAAACATTCTGCATCCCACTTTGGAGTGTGGTGTCTGGGGTCTTAAATGCTAAAAAGCGGCCATCTAAAATGCATCAATTGGTCTCAATCCACCTGGATCAAAGGAGAGTGAAGCACACCAAGGTCACAAGGTAATTATGAGCCCAAGAGACAGAAAGGGCCACATGAACTAGAGACTTACATCATCCTGAGACCAGAAGAAATAGATGGTGCCTGGCCAGAACCAATGACTGCCCTGACAGGGAGCACGACAGAGAACCCCTACGGGAGCAGGACAGCAGTGGGATGCAGACCCCAAATTCTCATAAAAAGATCATGCTTAATGGTCTGACTGAGACTAGAAGAATCCCGGTGGTCATGGTCCCCAAACCTTCTGTTGGCCCAGGACAGGAACCATTCCAGAAGACAACTCATCTGACATGGATTGGACTGGACAATGGATTGGAGAGAGATGCTGATGAGGAGTGAGCTACTTGTATCAGGTGGACACTTGAGACTGTGTTGGCATCTCCTGTCTAGAAGGGAGACAGGAGGGTAGAGAGGGTTAGAAACTGGCAAAACAGTCACGAAAGGAGACACTGGAAGGAGGGAGTGGGCTGACTAATTAGGCAGAGAGTAATTGGGAGTATATAGTAAGGTGTATATAAGTTTGTATGTGAGAGAATGACTTGATTTGTAAACTTTCACTTAAAGCACAATAAAAATTATTTTCAAAAAACATTGTTGCTATTGTTAAGCACTGTTGAGTCAGTTTTGACCAATAGTGTCCCCCAACTGACAATGTAAAACTGCCTATAGTGTTTCCTAGGCTGTAGTCTTTAGAGGAGATTACCAGTTCTTGATCTTGTGGAGATGCTGATAGATTCAAACTGCCAATCTTTAGATTAGCAGCTGAGTGCTTACCTGCTGCATCATCAGGGCTCTGTACAAGAATAACTAAAAACAGAAAAACAAATTTAATTACCATATTTTTCAACAAGTAACATGTGCTTTCTACATTTGTTTGACAGCCATGCCCTCGTGTTTTTGTAAGCATGCTTTACTAGTTATTTTTTAGAATAACATGTAAAAAAAATTGGCACAGTGGTGCTTATGAAAATAACTCACGGGGGGCACGTTATTTGCATAAAATGTGGTATTCAAGGTCATATTCCTTCAAGTTTTGGGAGTTAAATATTTGCCTTCAACCCACATTCTTTCATGCCTCTGTCTTTTCCCTATTTTTTTTGAGAATGTAAATACTCTTGTATAATATTTTTATCTAAGGGGAAAGAAGGAAACAGAGCAAAATCTCAGATCAAATTTACGTGCTATCAACTATTCAAATACTTGAAATAAATGTAAGTATATTTACCAAAGAATAGTATTGATATAATTCTAAGCAGCTTTCAAATGCTTGAAGATATTGGTTTTAGGGCCCTCATCGAAACTGAATTGTTTTAATAATTAATCAGATATAAAAATATATATATCCCTGATTTCAGTTAACCAAGATCTGTAAGAAAGTGAAAGGTATACTCTCTTCATTTCTCTTTGTATAAGGTGCTCAGCCCCCGAAAGATCATATTTTATTGAGTATTCATCTAAACACTTTTTTTTTTTTTAAATTCTGTGTCCCTTAATAAAGAGCCAGGCAAAAGAATGACCTGCCAAGGTGTTTTCCTGATTGCCTTCTAGAAATAGTCAGCTATAGCCCATGCATGCTGTATTCAGGGTCACCATAAAATTTTTTTTCCTATGAAAAATTTTAGTATATTTTTCATGGCAGAGTCACTGCAAACATGAGTTGGACATCAGCCAATGTCCCAGAATATGCTCTTTTACTCATCTCTGCATAACCACCATTGAAAAGGAAGATTACTACATCGTTGGTGCATAGGCTAAAACTCACACCACAAGACATGTACTTTTACCAATTAAATTCACTCGAATATATTTACTCAGTCACTGACTCTTAAGAGAGGAGAAAGCTGAAAGAATATCTAGTCCAATCACCCACTACTCTCCAACACTCTTATCAAATGGTTGTCCAACCCATGCTTGATATATCATGGGCTCTGTCTTTAAATATTCGATATTCTCTAAGGTGTCAATTCTTCTTCAGTCTTCTGTATTCATTGTCCAGCTTTCACATTGAAAAGCAAAGATGTCACCTTGAAGACTAGGTGCACCTGACCCAAGCCATGGTATTTTCAAACACATCATATGCATGTGAAAGCTGAATGATGAATAAGGAAGACCGACGAAGAATTTACGCTTCTAAATTGTGGTGTTGGCAAAGAGTATTGAATATATGACGGACTGCCAGAAGAACTAACAAACCTGTCTTGGAAGAAGTACAACCAGATTGCTCCTTAGAAGCAAGGATGGCAAGACTGCATCTTACATACTTTGGACAGGTTGTCAGGAGGGATCAGTCCCCGGAGAAGGACGTCATGCTTGGTAAAGTACAAGGTCAATGAAAAGAGGAAGACCCTCGATGAGATGGATTGACACATTGGCTACAACAATGGGGTCAAGCATAACAACGATTATGAGGATGGCACGGGACTGGGCAGTGTTTTGTTCTGTGGTACAGAGGGTCGCTATGAGTAGGAATTGACTTGATGACACCTAACAACAACAACAACAACTTTTTTTAACCAGCAGAAACTGTTAAAAGAACTTCTTCAAACTGATTTAAATATGTCTCCTGGTAAAATACATTGCCTGGCTGATCATCTGCTTATTTCCTTGAAATGTTATAAAGCCTAAATTCTCCTCTATTTCACTCATTCCTTTTTTTCAACAAATATTTATGAATGCCTGCTTAAAGGTTGGTGGTTCAAACTCACCCAGCAGTGCTGTGGAAGGGAGACCTGGCAAACTGTTTTCCATAAAGAATACAGCTAAGAAACCCCTATGCAGCAGTTCTACTCTGAAATGCGTGGAGTTGCCATGAGTTGAAATCAACTCGAGGGCAATGAGTTTGGTTGTTTGGCTACTATGTGATATGCACTATTCTATGTGTTGTGGAGATAAGAGTAGTGGGGGGAAAAAAAGACACTATTTCCTGCCTTCATGGAGACCACATCCTAGTATATTTCATTTGAAGCCCTGTGGTATGGTGGTTAAGAGCTGGGCATTAACCAAAAGGTCAGCCGTTCGAATCCACCAGCCACTTCTTGGAAACCCTATGGGGCAGCTCTACTCTGTCCTATAGGATCCCTTCAAGTCAGAAATGACTCGATGGCAAGAGGTTTTTTGTTTTTTTTTTAATGCTTCATTTATTTTAAAGTTTATATTTGTCCAGCTGAGTCTTGTCCTCTTAAAGCAGAACGACTCTAGTTTCTTGGACAATTTTTATATATCGTATGGTTTCAAGTCTTTGACTGTTATGTTTATTCTCCTGACACATCTACCTGGCACTGCAATAGATGTTTTGTGGACTCAACTGTAAACAAAACACTATCTTTATGGTCCAGAAATTCACTATCTCATCAGGAAGAACCACCTAGAAGCTAGCATGGCATCACTGCTGTAAGAGAACCACAAACAAGCCTATGGTAACGTAAAGAAGAAAGAGGTGTTATGGAAAACTTCATGAAAGATCTGGAATTTCAGTTGGACTCAAAGATCAGTCAAGATTGTAACAGACGTGATGGGCTGATGAGCATTCCATCTGCAGTGACGTCCTGAGCAAAGGCATGGATGTGGAAGAACACGGGGGTTAAGGCAACTAGATCAAAAAACATAGCTCAGGGCTCTCTATGTATAATGGCCCAATTTCCTCTGACCTTTTTGCATTCAATACACTTTATGATGTGTTATAGGTCCTTATCCTTATGCTACATTAGAAAACAAAATCTTCTAAAATAATCATCGGTTTTCTCTTTAAAAATGTTAAATGACATCAATACTGCTACAGTCTCAGCATCTGTTTTTATTCTTGCACAGATTTATTCTCTTTCCCAAATTAATGAGATATTTACATGAAGTCAAAAAACTAACGGGATACTTCACAATCTTAATACCAAACCATTAGCTTGTCTAATTTTTTTTTTTTTTTTAAGTGAAAGGGCCAAGTTTAAAGAAGTTCTGATGGCGTAGTGGTTAAAGGCCTCGGCTTCTAACTGAAATGTAAGTGATTCGAACCCACCAGCCACTCTGTGGGAGAAAGATGTGGCAGTCTGCTTCCTTCAAAACTACTGCCTTGGAAACCCGATGGGCCAGTTCCATCCTGTCCTACAGGGTCTCTATGAGTTAGAATCGACTTGATGGTGGCAATGGGTTTGGGCCCAAGTTTACTTGCTACTTAGATAGCATCACTTTTATTTCTTATTAAAAATTGATGACATATAATTTAATGAATCCAAATTAGCCTATTTACTCCTCTTTCTTATCATCAGATATTATCTTTTTTTATAGATGTTTCTATTAGAAGAGTATGTATTTAAAAAACAAAACAATACCTCAAATTGCATTGAATTAAAAATTAAAAATACTAGAAAATTAAACATATATAAAAAAGGTTAATTTATTAGTAACAGGGGTAAAAAAAAGTCACAAGGGCTTTCTACTTTGATATAAGCAAATACTAGGTTGACCTCAGAAATCAATCAGCATGATTACAATAAAGACAGCATGTTATCGCTTGTGTAATCAGTGGTTTATCATCTAATAAATGATTAAATCTGATTTATATATTCAGGTACTGCCACGAACAAGCCATTCATTGTCTCCCAGGATAAAGAGTGCTAGAATTCAATATTCCTTTAAACCAATAAAATCAAAGAGGCAAACGTTCGCTTGAGGCCAGACAAGAAGCCTGTGAAACCTCAGACAGTTTTCATCGCAGCTGGCCAGGCCTGGGCAGTTTTAGACAAAGGACTTCCGCCTTTTATCTGGCCCTTATTTTGATGTCTCATTCAGCTGAAGATAAAAGGAAAGATGTGCTTTGAAATTTAACCATTAGAACAGCAAAGAAATCCACATGCAAATGTCAGACATACATGAATTCAAGATGAAGTCTACATTTGTCATTGCAAACTCAGAGATTGTTGGTACATTGTTCTCCCAGAGCAGTAGGATACAAAGCTGTGGATGACATATAAGTGCTGGATTGGGTCCAGTTGGAATTCTTTAACTTCTACATGTTATTTACAATGAGCACAGACAGAAAACATTTTTAAGAGTACATGGAAAGACTATGAGAAGAGATAAAATAAAAATGAAAAATGGAAAATCTGATAGTATGATACACTTTAGCTTTAGGCAATCACAGAAGACTAAGGAGACTATGTGTTCAAATATTTTATCAGTTAGTATCAGTAAAATGAGCTAGTTCTTGAGAAGAGTCGAGTGTGTGTCTAATAAAGCTTGCACACCTGTAGAAGGTGATACTGATCTGGAAGGTATGGCCAGGTCTATGATTTGACGCTGGAAAAGGCCAGGGTGGTTGTATTAGAATAACTGGAAGGTTCTGATATAAAAGATGGATTTTGTTTGATCTGTACAAGTATCTAAGACAGAACTACGTAAAGTATATATATATGGAGTTTTAAATGGCAAAAATTTCGGGCGAAACATAAAATTTTCATAAAATCATATGAACTATTTGGAATCCTTCCAAGAATAGATAACACTTCAGTTGAATTTTGAAGGAAAAGCAGGACACAGCCAGAGAAAAAAGAATGTTTTAGGATTGTTTTAAAAGGAATTTAATTGTTAGTTCTTATATTAAACTAAACGATATTTGAATTCAATCCACTTGTGAACTAAATGATCTCAGATGTCAACCCATATTCATGATTTAAATGCTTTGGGAATGCTTATATGTGAAGTATAATGAACTGAGGTTGTATTTTTTTTTTTTTTAACTGCTGAGTTTTTTTTTTTTTTGGCTATTTCCTTTGAATCAGTGAAAATATTTTATTGGGAAGTAAAACATTCTATTGGGTGTTCCACAGCTAAAATACACAGTGAGAGTTTTTATATACTTCTGTTCTTTTCCGCTAAACTTCCCCAAATATATTATTTGTGGACAAGAAATTCCTGTCCCTATAGGAGCTTTATTAAATCCCCCAATTTTTTCAAAGTGGGTTGGGGAAGAGAAAGGGAACCATCCTTAGGTATATATTCTACCTGAGGTAACAGAGTATGAGATGGCTCTGGAGGATGCAGGCAGGACCCCTGGTGTGGGGACAGAAGCCAGCAGGAGACAGTTATTTGGAGATAGGCACCTATAGCTAGGACTCTTAAATGTGTCTCAGGTGTGTGCTCTATTTGCCGAGGAAGATCTGATCATCACCTCATTTCATGCTGTATAACAGTTGAGGTTTAGGTGACTAATTAGCTATGCTCAAATAGTGACCATATTTGAAATAATCAAATCACAACACATAAATAAGTATTTTCACAAAGAATACAATTCACATACCTTAAAAATTTATCACACACCTGCCTGTGTACGCTATGCATGCTTCAACAGTGAGTTGGTGACATAAAATTTTATTTCTTAAAAGAAATCCACTCCTCGGAAAGCCTATGGAGCAGTTCTACTCTGTGCTATAGGATCACTATGCGTCAGAATCGACTCAAAGGCACACAACAAAAACAACCTCAAATAGGGGAGTCCCCAGATGGTATAAAATGTTAATATACTAGGCCACTATCTGCTTCCAACCGAAAAACAAGGTCAGCGCCTACCCATTAAAACCTGTTGCCATCGAGTCAATTCCGACTCATACTGATCCTATAGAACTGCCTTCATAGGATTCCCAAGAGGTGTCTGGTGGATTCAAACTGTTAACCTTTTTGGTTAGCTACCATAGCTCTTAAACACTGTACCACCAGGGTTTCCACCCATGAAGGGAGGTAATAATTGAAACCAAGTTCTAGGCTCTGTGGGGTCTGATGTGCATGGGGGAGGATTGTCTCTCATTTTGTTGTGGATTCCGACCATCTGTGTCAGATGTTTAATCCTGGGATAACCCCCATTATAAAGCTTCCCACCTACAAAACTGAGAAAGCTTACGAAAATAAACCTTAACTGCTGACCAGGGTAGAAGACCTACTACGGGGTATTGAAGGAGTCCAAAACTGTCAATCACTGCCTGGTCTCTACGTTTGTGTTATGAATTCCAACTCTGATGGCATGAACTTGGGATAAAAACCATGCAAGCTGTGCAGGTCCAAAGAATACAAACCCAGAGTGAAATATATTTTGTGCTGAAATGACATTACTGATGTCTTAGATGGGTTTTCTTTCTTCCCCTTACCCCCTTTGAAAGGTGAAGTTTTTATTAGATTATTTCTACTGCCAAAAGACACAGCTACTGTCTGGCGGCATTTGCTGGTTTTCTCTTGAATTAAGAAAATAAATAAAAGGAAAAAAAATCTGAATTTCTTAAAACAAATGGGGTTTCTTTTTCTTGCCAACTGAACAAATTCTATACATTTAAATAGGACTCTGGGTCACATAATACAATGTATACTTGTATGTGCACGTATAATGCATATGACAAGATACACTTCTTAAAATAAAGAAGTATGGTTGATGAGTATATAGGTGAATGGGAAACGGCACTTTGCAACAATACAAGGGTTAGCAGTGAGAGACTTGACTAATAACTACATTATTCTCAACTTTGCGCGCAGTGGTCTCTAGCCTACCTGTATCATTCTCTTGCTTCATCATTTACCTTTCTGATCCTTGATGATAGTTATTATCCCAATGATAATTTAGGTAACAGAGCTCATTCCTCCTTATTTTACTGATAAGAACAGTGAGGCATGGAAAAATTAAACCACTATCACACGTTCAAAGCTGTGCAACTAATTAGTGGCAACCCCACGAGAGGGATCTCAGTATTGACATATTGAGCCCTATGGGGCAAAAGCATTGTTATCATCTTACCGATATAACCAAGGGCTCATTTGAGGTCAGTCCAGTCTTTCTATTTGAGTAAACTGGCAGGAAAATGTTATTATATGCAGTGGCAAACCGTCTTCACAGTAACTCTGGAGATTCTTAGGAAGTGTAGAGGGGTGATGGGCAGGTAGTTCTCACATTGTACCTATTGCCTTTGGCCTTGTCTTTACTAATTTCTTGGGATTCCTTGGAATTTGCCTTGTACATCAGTCCCATTTTCCCTATCATCAATTCATATAATACATAATTTTTTATCATTTATATGGAAAATGGCTAGCATTTTGGGCTTACCATGTTCCAGGTACTGTATTAGGCACTTGGCATAAATCCTATCCAATCTTTAAAATATGTTCATGAGATTAGGTGATTGTTCTGAGGCCAGAACTGAGAAATAAAATTGGGCCTGATTAACCCCAATGACTGTGCTCTCTAGCCTAAGCAAAGCTGTTTACCATGTTCTATTCATTTCCTCAAAGTGTTTTTGTCATGAAACATAAATGATGTCATTAACCTACCTCAGTAAGGCATACTCTAATTGCGGTTTGTGTCGGGGTTCGTTGGCATTACTTCTGGTCATTCTTATGACCAAGGTGAACCATCTGTCCAGGGTCTCTGTGTGTCCTGGGATAGATTGTTTTCTACAAGGAAAGTGAACTACCCATTATGGAGATGAGTGCAGATTGTAGCCTTATTAGCATAGGTAGTAAGGTTTCTTTGTTACCTGAGTTCCAAGGATTGTCCTCAAAGACTTAGTTACCTTACAAAACTGACGTAAAGTTTAGTAAGAGTGGTCATGCTGAACTTTGTGTTGTCTGGAATGAGAGAGGGATTGTAGTGTATTTGATTTCCCATCCCACCTCCATCTCCCCTTTCTGGGTAATGTGAAAGTGAATTGCTATGTGTGGAACCAGGACCAGTGGTAGATTCCATGGTGACTAAAGACTTGCATGCTGGACATAGATTTGATTTGAGTCAGACCACAGAGCAAAACCCAAATGCTTACTTGCCAACCCTCAATCCATTGAGGGATTGTCTGCTGACTAACATTGTCCTGTTAAACTCTGGAGAGTAGGATGCTAATCATTCCCAATAATCCACTCCAGAGGCCAGAAATCTTGAAGGAGATATTTTTTTCTTTCTTATTTTTTTTCTCTCTCTCTGCCTATCTTTCTCTCTCTTTCTGCCTTGATTTCTGACTCTTACACTTTCTCTGTCTCTTTCTCTTATCTTCCCTCTCTCTTTCATTTCTTTCCTTCCTATTATCTCTCTCTCCTCTCTTTTTCATCTCTCTTGTATTTTATTTCTTTCTCTCTCACACACACAAGGACTCAGGCTTATTACAGTATTCAATGTGTTCCAGTTGGCTTAAGACTTACGAATTACGTGTTTATTTTGTCTTCTTGACTGATTTTTCCTCATGTCTGAGTATTGTGCCTCTAGGAAGAAAAACATGTTTTTCGAAGGAGGGCCTTTCTACGAATCTTGCCAAGAATAAAGTGGCTTACAAGGAAAGCACATAGAGCTCTTCCTTTGAAAAAGAGGATAATTTTGGAGAATTTTATTTGTAACAATTCCTATTTCCAAGCAAATCTTCTGAGGAAGCGGTAGAACCTCCATTTGAATAAAACCGGAAAAGACAGGCTCAAAGGAAGCCACGGCAATAATGCTCCGTGAGCATTCAGTAACAGGGAAAGTTTCCAGATTACTGGACATTCAGACATAATTGTTCTACTAGTCTCTCATTTTGTACTAAATTCTCCATACCTATTGCAATTTGGGAAAATTACAAATAAGTATTTTGGGTAGCTGCCTACTTTGTTAGAGCCCTGATAGTGCTGTGGTTAAGAGCTCAGCTGCTAACCAAAAGGTCAGCAGTTCGAATTCACCAGCCATTCCTTGGAAACCCTATGGGGCAGTTCTACTCTGTTCTATAGGGCCTTGATGAGTTGGAATCGACTGAATGGCAACTTTTTTTTTTTTTTTGCCTGCTTTATAAACACTTATCCTTCATCTTTCCTTTTATTTCAGCCCTGCAAGACTACTGACGGGGGGTCCATGCACCATACCCTGACTTCCATGCCTCTTGGTCATTGTATACAGGTCCTCCTCCTTGTTAGGCACTTGACTGCCTCGTTTTATCCACAGGCAAGGTCAGCTCTCCATCTCTGAAGCCTCCTCTGACCCCACAAGAATTCACTCTATCCCCCCTCGTACACATTCTAATTAAAGTCTGTCAATTTAGTGCAATTATTTGCTTATACGTATGCCTGGCAAAAATAGTTAAGCACTGTCATGGATTTAATTTTGTCCCTCCAAAATATCTGTCAGCTTGGCTAGGTCATGATTCCCAGTCTTGTATGATTGTCTACCATATTGTCGTCTGATCTGATTTTCCTATGTGTTGTAAATCCTATCACTATGATATAATGAGATGGATTAGTGGCAATTATTTTGATGAGATCTACATGATTAGATAAGTCTTAAGCCAATCTCTTTTGAGATATGAAAGAGAGAAGCGAGCAGAGAGACACAAGAGACCACCAAGAAAGAAACACCAGGAGCACAGCGTGTCCTTCGGGCCTGGGGTTCCCGCGCAGAGAAGCTCCTAGTCCAGGGGAAGATTGATGAAAAGGATCTTCCTCCAGAGCCAACAGAGAAAGAAAGCCTTCCCCTGGAGCTGATGCCCTGAATTTGGACTTCTAGCCTACTAGACTGTGAGAAAATAAATTTCTGTTTGTTAAATCCATCCACTTGTTGTATTTCTGTTATAGCAGCACTAGATGACTCAGACAAGTGCCCAGCTGCCAGTCAAAATGCTGGCAGTTCAAATCTACCCTGTGTCTCTGGTCCCATAAAGATTACAGCCAAGGAAATCCTTTGCAGCAGTTCTACTCTGTCACTTGGGTCACTAAGAGTCAGAAGTGACCTCATGACACCTAACAATGACAACAACATGCCTGTTTTACTAACTACGAGCAAGTGGAGATAAGGGACCATGTCTTATTTACATTATATCTACAGTCCCTGGAAACCCTGGTGGCATAGTGGTTAAGTGCTACGGCTGCTAACCAAAGGGCCGGGAGTTCGAATCTGCCAGGAGCTACTCGGAAACTCTATGGGGCAGTTCTACTCTGTCCTATAGGGTCGTTATGAGTCGAAATTGACTCGACGGCACTGGGTTTGGTTTTTTGGTTTCTACAGTGCCTGGAATATGGAAGGTACTAGTGAAGGCATGTTATTTGCCCAATGAATTTCATGATCTTAAACTCGTCTTGCTTTAACTGACAACACAAATGACACAGAATCTTTGTCCAACAGGTTCCAACACAGGGGCAATAATCATTTGCCGTTAACATTAGAGGAATTTTTTTTCCTCAGCCCTGGTGGCATAGTGGTTAAGAGCTATGGCTACTAACCAAAAGGTTGGCAGTTCAAATCCACCAGGCGCTCCTTGGAAACCCTGTGGGGCAGTTCTGCTCTGTCCTATAGGGCTGCTATGAGTCGGAATGGACTTGACGGCAATGAGTTTGTTTTTGGTTTCTTAAATTGAAAACTGCTTTAAAATATGGAATATTTTTGTATAAAATTCCACAGCTGTCATACTGCAGAGCACAATAATTTGCAAATAGTGGAGATTAGATGAATTTAAGATTTATTAGGGTACTTGTTCTAGGTTTTTTACCTTAGGATAAGCAATAATTTAGTCCTCAAGGACTTAATATATGACATGTATTGTTCTAATGTACTAACTTATTTTATCCTTACAACTATGAGAAAAAAAAAATACTGTTATTATGCCCATTCAGAGATAAGGAAACAGGAGGAGAGAAGAAAAAGTGTCCAAGGACACGTGGTTGTGCATAGTGGCACCAGAATTTGGAACCAGGCTGTCTGGCTACAGAGCCCAAGAGTTTAACCACCACCCTTAGCAGCCTTCATCCATGAACCATATATTACATGAGGTTAGAAATCACCTAACAATCAACAGGGGTGTGGGGAAAATACCCCAGGAAAGGTGGGAGGAATTGTATGTTAAATTACATTTTACATGCCTATGGAGCAAATGTCAACCCAAAGGTCTTCCCCCGCTTCTCACTTAGCCCCAAAGATAGGACCTGCCTTACCTTTACTCACCCCTCCAATAAAGTGTGCATGCGCATTGCATCTTGTTCTTGGTAATGCTGCTTTTTGAATAAAAATTCAAATTTGGTGAAACCTTATTTATTTGCATTTCACGCATTCAGAATTCAAGATTGTGAAAATGGATTCCATTGAATTTTGTGACATCTCAAAACTAGATTTATTATGCTATGGGATAAAGTGTTTTGATAACTTAATTAAAAAGATTGTTTTAAAATATTCTTAAAACCAAATTTAGTGATGTGTAAGTAAAATGCTATTTTATTTACAACTACTTTTCTTCTATTTATTTGAGCATGTCTGGTGGTACTCTTACTTGGCGACAGTGCCAGATGCTAGTTCATGTTTTTGTATATTCCTAAAAGTAATAAAATGTCAATCTTTTGAAAATGGTGTATGATCCAGCTTTCCAGAGTGGCTTATCCCCCTTCAATTTATGCCCTATTTATGCTGATTTTTTGTAATTTTTTTCCCCTCGGAATCTCTTCTGACCTGCAGTTCAGTTTTTTCTCTGAAATTGTCAAATTTAAGAAATATTTTCAGAAGTTAAGAACCAGACTATTAAGCAGCAAACGGTCCCTGGGTAGCACAAATGGTTTGCACTGGACGACTAATCTAAAGATTGGCGGTTTTGAACCCACTCAGTGAAGCTCTAGAAGAAGGCCTGGTGACCTGCTTCCTTACAGATTATAGCCAAGAAAACTCTATGGAGCAGTTCTTCTGTGTAACACATGGGGTCGCTATGAGTCGGAATCGACTCCTGGGAAACGGTTTCTTTATTTATGTAGCACAGACTAATGAGTAATCATAAGTCTCAGTGAAATTCTGCTGGAGTCTGTGTTCTAGGAACACTTGTGAAAAGGCCAGTGTTTCATCTACGTTAACATTTTTCTTAGATTAGACATTGTGGTTTGAACTTCGTTCCAGGCAATGGGGCTATTAAGTGGCAAGAGAAGTAGATTTTTTGAAAGGAGAAAAAACCCCAAAACCAAACCCATTACCATGGAGTCAATTCTCACTCATAGTGACCCTATAGGACAGAGTAGAAAGGCCCTATAGGGTTCCCAAGGAGTGGCTGATGGATTTGAACTGCTGACCTTTCAGTTTGCAGCCCAGCTCTTAACCACTGCATCACCAGGGCTCCTCTGAAAGGAGAAGGATCAGAAATTTGGTCCCGAAAATTGCAATGGATCAGACATATGATGAACCGGAAATTTAAGATCACCTTGAACTACAATTGTGTTTTCTCCTTGGTGACAATATCTATTTGTCTTTCCTCTGTGATTTGCTTTTATGCCTTGATAGAACAATCACAGCTAGAGAACAGCAATTCTATTATTAGCAGGTCAGTGACCTTTTAATATGAAAACTTCTCTGAAGTTCTTTAGGGTGGATCCATATCTGCCTTTTTTATTTTTTCTTGAAGAGAAAATTTGGCTTTACACAAGTCCATTGACCCATGGCTGTCAAGTCGATTCCGATTCACAGTGACCCAATAGGACAGAGTAGAACTGCTCCATGGAATTTCCAAGGCTGTGATCTTTACAGAAGCAGACTGCCACATCTTTCTCCCATGGAGCTATTGGTGGGTTTGAACCACCTACCTTTTGGTTAATAGCTGAGCTCTTAACCGCTGCACCACCAGGGCTCCTCTTAAACAAGTCAGGGGGATATAAAGTTGTGAGGAATTGGCTTTGTACATTTCATTTTCTCAACATTCTTCACTCTCGTTGATACTCAAGGATACAATTCATCAGAATGGATTTCCCTATTTATTTTAGGTATGGTTACAGTCACAAATCTCTGCTTCAAGCTTTACCCATGTCATTTAGTAGTGAATACAATGAACCCCATGGTCAAAGTCCAGTGCAAAAGAGTTAGTGAATCAGTCAAAGAATCTAGTAAAGACTGATTGATGGAACTTCAACGGTTCCCAGAGCAGCCGGGAAAAACCCCAACCTACGTCAGACTCTAATATTTATTAGGAACAGGATGCCGATGTGGTCACTTTTGCTTGTTTACTGTTAAGATAGAGTTTACTAAAATTTGAAATTACCTATTTTTTTTTTTTTTTTAAACACAGCTGTAAGGCAAAAAAGAGTCTAAAAAAAAAAAAGACAACAGGAACATGGAGAAAATAAATGCATAAAACCGTATCAACAGTGCCTTAACAGTCTTCTTGTGTCAATATTCTCTTATTAAGTGGTAAATTCTTCTTAGCTATCTGAGTTTTGGGGGGATGCTGAGGTAATACAAATAATATCTGCATCATTATAAAACAACAACCAATTCCTGTTCACACATCAACTGTCAGGAAGCTTGGAATTATATCAACCTGGAATGAGAGGGAATTCCTCACAGTTTCTCAAATCTATATACATTCAACAGAGCTGCCTTTTGATGCTGGATATACATGGAAGGTATTACTTCCTATTCTCAAATGTCTCAGTAGGATTGATTTGTGACTTGGCCCCTGGAACAGGTTTCAAGATGGTGGTAAACTGTCATCAATACTGATAAGGTTGTCAAAAGCTAATATGACTTAGAGTATACTTTATTAGAGATATATGTAATATTTAGGGGCAAGAGAAGCAATTGTCTAGATCTAGTCTATATTGGTCAAATCAAAGGAAGAGTTTGTTTCAAAACTTCTTTAGAAAGAGAGAGAGAAGAATACATTCTCAGAGAAAGAGAGCAACCACTGAGCTCCCTAGATGTAATGAGATGTCAATGATGTTTAGCCTGGAGAAACAAAGAGAGGCAAAGGCTTGAGAACATAAACAAGCATGCACATGCTCTTATTATGTAGAAGAAATGTTAGGTTTGTTATTTAGCTACTGGTTAAAACTGGTAAAGTAGAGGGTCAGTGAAAAAGAGGAAGACCCTCAACAAGATGGATTGACACAGTGGCTGCAACAATGGGCTGAAGCATAACAATGATTGTGAAGATGGCCCAGGACTGGGTAGTGTTTCATTCTGTTGTACATATGGTCGCTATGAGTCGGAAGGGCATGAAACAACAACAGCAATGAATAAAATGTAAACTAATGGGTAATGCAAAAAAAGTAATAAGTTGAAAAAATATTAATTTATTAGAAGATTTTCTTCTAATGGATAGAATGGGAACTTCTAGTAGTTAAAAATATATATATTGTTTCTAATCAGTGTTCAAGTATTGACTATAATGTGAATCGATATATATGCTCTAATGAGAATTCGAACATTGAATAGGTCATTGAGCTAAATGATGCCAAAAGGCATTATTTACTGAGAACAGTATATTGTGGTAACAATATATTTTTTCATTGCCAGCCCTCAGAAGAGTTCCACGAAGTCAATGATGCTATTAATCCCATCTTAGATATGAGAAAATAATTTACTCATCCATGGTAAAATATTAGCAGGTGACAGAATGAGTATCCACACCTAAATCTTTATGCCTACAAAGTCTCTATTTCAACCCTGATGTCCC
Organism: Elephas maximus indicus; assembly: GCF_024166365.1. Taxonomy (NCBI): domain Eukaryota; kingdom Metazoa; phylum Chordata; class Mammalia; order Proboscidea; family Elephantidae; genus Elephas; species Elephas maximus. The sequence goes on from NC_064837.1 coordinate 61,263,554, forward strand.
TTGATGCTAGTAAAATCTATGAACGGTATCTTTTCCACTAACTAAGCTGCACTTTTTTTATTTGTTTAGCTATCCACTATGTCTAAAATCCTGTCTGTATTCTCCCTGAAATGTTCAAGGCTACGGTGTGGGTGCTTAATTAAGTTTGTGAAAGGTCATGGAATATTCCTACTCCACACAGCAACTCCTTGTCTGCTCCTCAGCTCTGCCTTCTGTGTTCTCGCATTGTCTTCTCAGCTGCTTCTGGTCCATCCAAGCTTTGGTGGTCTAGCTTATCTGCTTCTAACCAATTGTTTTCCTTTCAGCTCAGAAATTGTTCTCTTTTCTTAGTGTAACCAATTTGTCATCTGTTAACCTAGCTTCTTTACTCTCCTTGACCTTCATATCATCTTTTGTGAGGCAGTGTCCCTGGGAAAGGCCTTTTATTCCTGGGATCAACCCCTTCCATGACTCAGCTTTTGAAGAATTATGGGCTGCAAAAATATCATTTATTTTCTCTGAATTTCTATCATTGTGGATATAACTAGTCAGCAAATTACAAAGTCCCTTGGACAGCATTTCTAGGGTTCTCATATTCCCTGTGTAGACATTATTTCCTCAGATTTGTTTGTTATATGCCAGTCAGTTGATTCCAACTCATAGGGACCTTATAAGATGGAACAGAAATGTCCCCATAGGGTTTCCTAGGCTGTAATCTTTATGGGAGCAGACGGACAGGTCTTTCTCCTGCATCACTGGGGGGCTCAAACCACCAAACTTTTAGTTCATACTTGAACACATAACCACTGTGCCACAAGGGCTCATATTTCCTTAGGAGGACTCTAAATTCCTTAAAGAAAGTTATTTCTGTAGATTCTTTTATTATTCAAAAACTGGGTTTACAGTGACACTAAAAATAATTTTTGGCATGTCTTATTTATCTAATGGGGGTGAATATTTAATGCAAATATATCCTATATTTATCATGGTCATTTTTTGTATGAAAATGCCATCAGTTGGTTTGTTTTTCTACCAAGAAAAATATATATATATATACAGTTATATCAACATTACTATATTAAAGGCAATGACTAATTTCTGATTTTCTTTTAGTGAAAAATAGAATTATCTCTAAGTGAGAAAGTCTTTCTTAATTTTTGTTTGTTTGTTCCCCACAATCAGCAAAACAACAGTAGAATTAAGAAGAGAACAAAATAAACAATGCCAGAATTTTCAGAATAGTAAAAAACAATGAAACCAATAAGTACAATTTATTGACAATATATTATGGGCTAGATCCCTAGTTAAACTGGAGAAGAGCTACCTTCTCAATGTAGAGTCAATCATAAAGATGTGGATGGAGGAAACCTTAACGACCTTCATTTGGTAATGTGGCACAACTTAAAACGAGAAGAAACAGCAGCAAACATCCTTTAGTAATCAGAACATGGAATGTACAAAGTATGAATCAAGGAAAACTGAAAGTCATCAAAAATTAAATGGAACACATAGAGATGAACATCCTGGGCATTAGTGAGCTGAATTGGACAGGTATTGGCTGCTTTGAATCAGAAAATCATATGGGCTACTATGCCAGGAATGGCAAATTAAAGAAGAGTGGTGTTGCATTCATCCATCAAAAAAAAAAAAAAAAAAATTTCAAAATCAATCCTGAAATACAACACTGTCAGTGAGTGATAGGATAATATTTATATGACTACAAAGAAGACAAGTTAATATGACTATTATTCAATTTTACACACTAACAACTAACACCAGAGATGAAGACATTTAAGATTTTTACCAACTTCTGCAGTCTGAAATTAATTAAACATATAGCTAAGAAGGATTGATAATTACTGGTGATTGGAACGTGAAAGTTGGAAACAAAGAAGGATCAGTAGTTGGAAAATATGGCCTTGGTGACAGAAATGATGCTGGAGAACACATGATAGAATTTTGCAAGACCCGTAACTTAAAAAAAAAAAAAAAATTTTTTTTTTTATAACTTATTCATTGTAAATACCTTTTTCCAACAACATAAACAACTATACACATATCCTCACTGGATGGAATACACAGGAATCAAATTGACTACATCTGTGGAGAGACACTGTGGAGAAGCTCGGTATCATCAGTCAGAACAAGGCCAGGGGCTGACGGTAGAATAGACCATAAATTGCTCATATGCAGGTTCAAGCTGAAGCTGAAGAAAATTAAAAGAAGTCCACGAGAGCCAAAGTACGACCTTGAGTATATCTTACTTGAATTTAGGGACTATCTCAAGAACAGATTTGACGTATTGGACACTAATAACCGAAGACCAGACAAGTTGTGGGATGACATCAAGGACATCATATGTGAAGAAAGTAAAAGGACATTAAAAAGGCAGGAAAGGAAGAAGAGACCAAATGGATATCAGAAAAGACTCTGAAATTTGCTTTTGAAAGTAAAGTAACTAAAACAAAAGGAAGAAATGATAAAGTAAATAGCTGAACAGAAGATTTCAAAAACGCAGCTTGAGAAGACAAGGTATTATAATGAAATGTGCAAAGACCTGGTGTTAGAAAACCAAAAGGGAAGAACATGTTCAGCATTCCTCAATCTGAAAGAGGTAAAGAAAAAATTCAAACCAGGAGTTGCAATATGGAAGGATTCTATAGTCAAAAAATTGAATGATACAAAAGAAGATGAAAGGAATACATAGTCACTGTACCAAAAAGAATTGGTTGACATTCAACCATTTCAGGAGGAAGCATATGATCCAGAATCCACAGTACTGAAGAAAGAAGCCCAAGCTGCACTGAAGGCATTGACCAAAAAAAAAAAAAAAAGCCTTCAAGAACTGAAGGAATACTAATTGAAATGTTTCAACAAACTGATGAAAAGCTGGAAGCATACACTCATCTATGCCAAGAAATTTGGAAGACAGCTGCCTGGCCAGCTGACTAGAAGAGATCCAATTACGTGCCCATTCCAAAGAAAGATAACCCAACAGAATGTGAAAATTATTGAACAATATCATTAATATCACATGCAAATAAAATTTTGCTGAAGATCATTCAAAAATGGTTGCAGCAGTACATCGACAGGCAACCGCCAGAAATTCAGGCCGGATTTAGAAGAGGATGTGGAACGAGTGATATCATTGTTAATGTCAGAAGGATCTTGACTGAAAGCAGAGAATACCAGAAGTTTTCCTGTGTTTTATTGACTATACAAAGGCATTTGTGAAGAATAAGAACTCCGAAACACTAATTGTGCTCATGTAGAACATGTATATAGATCAAGAGACAGTTGTTGGAAGAGAACAAGAGGATACCGCACGGCTTAAAATCAGGAAAGTTGTGTGTTAGGGCTGTAACCTTTCCCCATGCTTATTCTATCTCTATGCTGAGCAAATAATCCAAGAGGCTGGACTATATGAAAAAAAGGGGGCATCAGGATTGGAAGAACACTCATTAACGACCTGCTTTATGCAGATGACACAACCTTGCTTGCTGAAAACGAAGAGAACTTGAAGCACTTACTGATGACGACCAAAGACTACAGCCTTCACTATGGATTACAACTCAACAAAAAGAAAACAAAAATCTCCATAATTGGACGAATAAACAACATCATGAAAAACAAAGAAAAGATTGAAGTTGTCAAGGATTTCATTTTACTTGTATCTACTCTCAACACCTATGGAAGGAGCAGTCAAAAAATCAAATGACTTATTGCATTGGGCTAATCTGCTGCAAAAGATCTCTTTAATGTGTTAAAAAGCAAAGATGTCACCTTGAGGACTAACGTATGCCTGACCCAAGCCGCCAGCGTATTCTCAATTGCCTCAAATGCATGCGAAAGCAGTATTCCTTCAGTAATACTGAAGAAGGATCAATGCCTTTGAATAATGGTGTTGGGGAAGAATATTGAATATACTATGGACTGCCAGAACGAACAAATCTTTCTTGGAAGAAGTACAGCCAGAATGCTCCTTAGAAGCAAGGATAAGGTAGTGAAACTTCGTCTGGCTTGCTTTGGGCATGTTGTCAGGAAGGACCAGTCCCTGGAGAAGGACATTGTGCTTGGTAAAGTAGAGGGTCAGCAAAAAAGAGGGAGGCTCTTGAAGAGATGGATTGATACAATGGCTGCAACTAATGGGCTCAAACACAGCAATGATTGTCAGGATGGTGCAGGACTGGGCAGTGTTTCCTTCTGTTGTGCACGGGGTCGCTATGAGTAAGAACCAACTCAACAGTACCTAAGAACAAAAACAAGATCACAATCACTTGGTGAGTAGCATCTGGGGTCTTAAAAGCTTGTGAGCAGCAATCTAAGACACTCCACTGGTCCCACTCCTTCTGGAGCAAGGGAGAATAAAGAAAACTAAAGACACGAGGGAAAGGCTAGTTCAAAGGACTAATAGACCACAACTACCACAGCCTCTCCCAGACTGAGTCTATTGAGTTCAGCAAAAAATAGGTGGGGCCTGGCTACCACTGACTGCTATGACACGGATCACAATAGAGGGTCCTCGACAGAGCTGGAGAAAAGCGTAGAGCAAAATTTTAGCTAAAAAAAAAAGGCCATGCATACTGTCTGACAGAGACTGGAGAAGCCCAAGAGTATGGTCCCTGGACATGCTTTTAACTCAGTAGTGAAGTCACTCCTGAGGTTCACAGTTGAGCCAAAGGTTAGACAGTTGCATAAAACGAAACAAGGCTAAATGGGCGCACCAGCCCAGGGACAAGGACAAGAAAGCAGGAGGGAACAGAAAAGCTGGTAATGGGGAACCTAAGATCGAGAAGGGGAGAGTATTGACACATCGTGGGATTGGCAACCAATGTCACAAAACTATATGTGTATTAATTGCTTAATGAGAAACTAATTTGCTTTGAAAGCCTTCATTTAAAGTACAATTAAAAAAAAAAAAAAAGATCCCAATCACTCACTATACTTCTCTGCAGGAATTCACTCTCTAGCATATGTGTGTACAAACCTTTACATATTAATTCAAGGTGTTAAACAGGAAGAAAAAACTTCCTGACTCAGAGAGATTGCTGCTTACATTCTTACATCGTTTCTGTCCACTAGAAAGTCGAAAACATCAAGACTGTAATATTCATGTTACGGAAACTTGCGATGATTTGTTTTGTTTCTTGTCTACTTGGATTCTTACAAAAGTACAAACATCACGTGCGTGTATTACACCTAGATTCGAAACAAATGTTGTAGGCTGTGGCAATTTCACCTCACTGTGACCCTAAAGGACAGAGTGGAAGTGCTCCACAGAGCATCCTAGGCTACAGTCTTTATGGGAGCTGATTGCCAGGTCTTTCTTCCACTGACCAGGTACTGGGTTCCAACTGCTGAACTTTCCTTTGGTTAGCAGCCCAAGCGCTTTAACCACTGCACCACCAGGGCTCCTTATAAAACCAATAACATAGCTAAATAGACATTTCTGTGCTCCTATGTGTTTATCTCAAAATCCGGGGTGAGTCGAGGTGATGGCAAGCTTTTCTGAAATTTTGCTTCATTTTCAAATTTTCTTCATTTTGATATTTTGCTTCACTCTGAAATTTAGAAGCGATTAAGAAGTGCCTCTGCCACTTGAGTACACGCGACCTGGATCTCATGCAAGCTCGCCGTGAAGGTGGAAAGAGCCAGCGAGCCGAGAGTGATCCAGAATTTATGCTTGACTTCAGATCGCCTCCATGCTCTTTAACTAGAAATACTGCTGAGGATTTGCCAGACACGCAAAGGCCGTGGCTTTCACCATTTTGCAAGCAAACGGAACAGCATTTGAATCTCCTTTGAAAACTTTTTTTTTTTTTTTCACGTTAAGAGGCGCCACACGAACAGAACGTGACATAAATAACGTGTGCTAACATTTTCCAAAAACTGGGCATCAATTAATGCTAATTTATGAGGAAACTTCCTCAGAGGAGCAGAGTCCAGGCTCACCACAGACTCACTTTTCAAACTCATGAATAAAAATGTTAGGGGAAGGTTCCGCCCTCCCCCACGTGGCAATAAGGTAAACGCACATCATGGTATTAAATACGCATAATTTACCAAAAACTCAGTGGAAAGGAAACTTTACGGAGTATGTTTCCAAAGGTAATGTTTTAGCACATTAATCAAAAAATAGAATAAGATGAGGATGTGATCATAAGAAAGATATTAAATGAGAATTCAGCTAACGTTTATTCAATAGATACTTTGTACCAGGCATTAGGCATACAGGACATTGTTTATTTTTTCCAAATAAAACTAACAGAGAATAGTATTATTTCCATTTTACAATTGAGAAAACTAAAAATTAAGCAGTTTATGCCACTTGTGCAGGTCGCAAAACTAAGAACTGGTGAAACTCGGGTTCAGGACTCCATCTCTTAACCACAATCTCTTAAAGGCACCCCTGGACCCCACTCTCCGTTTCTGTTTCCGAAAGTCAGTAGCTGGGCCTGGGAATTTGCATTAGTGACAAGTCCCCAGGTTATACAATTGCTGCTGCCCCAGGGACCCAACTTTGAGAAGCACTGCAGTAGGGAACACTGTCAATGGAATATACATATGTAAACCCAATGTAATTCAGTGGTGACAGTTGATATTCAATAAATAGATGTTAGATCAGGATTCCCGAGCAATGCAAAATGGTTATGTTCTCACTGCTGGATGAAAGGCTGGTGGTTTGAATCTACCCAGAAGTGCTTTGGAAGAAAGGCTTGGCAATCTACTTTTGGGGGAAAAAAAAAAAAAGAACGCTGAAAACCCTGTAGAGCACAGTTCTACTCTGACACACAGAGGTTCACCATGAGTCACAATCAACTAGATGGCAAGTGGTTTTTTTTTTTTTTTTGGTCGTTAGATTGATATATAAAATAAATGATTGTAGCATTCAGTTCTCAGAACAAATAAAGTAAAAGACAATATTACTGAGTAACCTCACACTTTCTAAATTTCTCTCTGGCTACCAGCCTCCTAATCAACCACTCATTGTAATTTTGGTTTAAAAAATAACAAAAGAATTAACCCCCAGGACCATTCATTTCTGAATTCTTCCTAAAAGTTCAAAACCTTCCAACTTGTTTAAATTGAAGCACACGATCTCAGTAGAAACCCATCACATTTAGCATACAAAATTCAAAGAGAGGTTCTATTTCAATGATTAAATATTTACACCTTATCACCGAGAAAGTGAACAGAGAAAATACTAATGCAGTACTGGGACAAGCAAAGAACATTCACCAAGGAAAGATGAGGAAAAATAAGGATAAACTTCAATGGAATAAATATGACGTTTTTAACTTACAAAGTCAAAATCTTGTCTACGTCTTCACAATCCCTCACTTAGAGGAAAACCTCTCCTCATGAATTTAATTCAATGAGAGGCGGCGGTTGGCCAAATTAAGTCTGAAATACCTCCAAAGTTTACCTAACATTGGTTCCTGAAAAGAAACATAGCCACATTTTGGATTCTGAGGGAAACATTTGTGTATCAGGTATGTAACGTCCTCCATAGCTGACGGAAGGAGTGTGAGTTTCACATGCAAACTTCACTGCATGAAACTGTGTGAAATGTTTCAATTGTTTCTATAATAACATTTAACATGTTCCAGATATACTGCATTAAGCACATAGCTAAGAAATGTTCCAAGCATATGCTGTTTTTCATTTTGGTGTATTATAAGTGTATGAAACACATGTTGGGAATGTATTTCATATTCTGCATTTGTAAAATATCAAATTTATATCAGCAGAAACCACAGAGGCAGCACAGGAGCTGCCCCCAGAGCACTGCCATTTTGCAATCAAATTTCTAACAGCACATTATCATTTTAAAGGACAAATCTCCTGGTTGAAATGAAGAAAATGATTTTCACAACTCGTGGCAATTTTCTTGATATATTTATTAGACAGGGTCCAAAACACATACTCATTAAAAAATAGGCTTAGATGCCTTGGTGGCTTCCCAGTGCCCTAGGGACATTCTACTCGGCACTTTAGTTCTCAAGGTCCCCTGTGACCTTGTCCCACAATCTCTCAGACCACTTCAGCTCTCGCTCTTCCACGTTCACACCCAGAACATGCCACGTCAATATTCTACCAGTCCCTTTATGATCTTTAGCTTGTTATTCCCTACATCTGGAATGCTATTTCCTTGGCCCCTTTTCACTTGGTTGGGGCCTTCTCACCATTTAAGCCCTAACATAAATGTTACTTCTCCTGAAAGGACTTCTCTGACCACTGTCTCTACTCTCACCATACCTATTGCCATGGAGTCAATTCTGACTCATAGCGACCTTATAGGACAGAGTAGAACCACCTTATAGAGTTTCTAGGGCTGTAATCTTCGTGGAAGCAGACTGTCACATCTTTCTCCCATGGAGCTTCTGGTGGGTTTGAACTGCCAACCTTCTGGTTAGCAGCCAAGAGCCTAACTACTGCACCACCAGGGCTACTTATTCTCATCAAACAAAGCCAAACAAACCCATTGCCATGGAGTTGATTCCAACTCATAGCAACACTGTAGGACAGAGTAGAAGTGCCCCATAGGGTTTTCAAGGAGTGCCTGGTTAATTTGAACTCCTGATCTTTTGGTTAGCAGCCCAACTCTTAGCTCCTATACCACCAGGGTTTCCTTACTCTCATCATAGCCCTTTTCATTCCTATCTCAGACTGTTCTGCCTCTTGTATTTATCACAACTAGTAAAATCATGTGTTTACTTGCTCGTATATGTCTCTCCTTTGAGATCAGTGGCCAGAAAACTACAACCTACAGGCCAAGACTGACTTTCCACCTGCTTTTAGAAATAAAGCTTTGTTGGAACACAGCCACGCCCATTTGCTTACGTATTACCTGTGGCTGCTTCTCTGCTGCAACAGCAGAGCAGAACAGTTGTGACAGAGATCCTCTGGCCCACAAAGCCAGAAATATTTACTATTGGGAATTTCATTTAAAAAGAAAAAATGAATTGTCAATTCCTTTTCTAGATCACAAATTCCTAGAGTGCAGAGGTTGAGTTGATATATCATGAGCATGTTGATAAATAAGACCGGTCCTTGAGCCGCAGTGCCTGGTATGAAATTCCAGGCCCACCAATGATTTAGCTGTGTGACGCAGGGCAAGTTACTTAATATGGGTGTTCTTCAATTTTCTCACCTGTGAAAAAGAGATAGTTCTAATACCTACCTCACTGGTTTGTTGAGAGGATTTAGTGCGTTAATGCCTGCGAGGTACTGAGAAGAGCTTACAGCACGTAGCAGACCCTGCACTTATGATACCTAGCATTACTCACTGATGTTTTCTCTGTGCCTGGCTAAAAGGAATATGCACTTCATAAATGACTAGTAAGTCAATCAAAATTGATACAAACCAAACCCATTGCTATTGAGTCGATCCCAACTCATAGTGATCGTATAGGACAAAGTAGAACTGTCCCACAGGGTTTCCAAGGAGCCCCTTGTGGATTCAATCTGCCAACCCTTTGGTTAGCGGCCATAGCTCTTAACCACTGTGCCACCAGGCCTCCACTAATTTACTAGTAAATAGTAAATTAATGTATTTAAAAAATGAAACATATCCTTTGAATCTGCCATAGCGTTTTACTCGGACAGCTCTATTGGCACAGTTCTGTATGAAGAATGGTGTGTCAGGGTTGGAGGAAGACTTATTCACAGCCTGTGTTATGCAGATGATACAAACTTGCTTGCTGAAAGTGAGGAGGACCTAAAGCACTTACTAATGAAGATCAAAGACCACAGCCTTCAGTATGGATTGCACCTCAACACAAAACACACACAAAGAAAACAAAAATCCTCACAACTGGACGAATGAGCAACATCATGATAAATGGAGAAAAGATTGAAGTTGTCAAGAATTTCATTTTACTTGGATCCACAATCAACAGCCATGGAAGCAGCAGTCAAGAAATCAAAAGACGCATTGCATTGGGTAAATCTGCTGCAAAGGACCTCTTTAAAGTGTTGAAAAGCAAAGATGTCACCTTGAAGACTAAGGTGCGCCTGACCCAAGCCGTGGTGTTTTTAACCGCGTCATATGCATATGAAAGCGGAACAGTGAATAAGGAAGACTGAAGAATTGACACCTTTGAATTGTGGTATTGGCGAAGAATATTGAATATACCATGGACTGCAAAAAGAATGAAAAAATCTATCTTGGAAGAAGTACAGGAGAGTGCTCCTTAGAAGCAAGGATGGCAAGACTACATCTTACGTACTTTGGACATGTTGTCAGGAAGGATCAGTCCCTGGAGAAGGACATCATGCTTGGCAAAGTACAGGGTCAGTGGAAAAGAGGAAGACCCTCAATGAGGTGGATTGACACAGTGGCTACAGCAGTGAGCTCAAGCATAACAACAATTGTGAGGCTGGCACAGGACCGGGCAGTGTTTCATTCTATTGTGCACAGGGTCGCTATGAGTCAGAACGGACTTGAAGACATCTAACAACAGCAAATGGCACAGCTTAAGAGCTTGGCTGCTAACGAAAAGGTGGACAGTTCAAATCCACCAGCTGCTCCTTGGAAACCCTGTGGGGCAGTTCTACTCCATCCTATAGGGTCACTATGAGTTAGAATTGACTTGATGGCAAAGAGTTTTTTTTTGTTTTTTTTTTTTTTAGAGAGATCTACTATGTATTGTATTTTACTAATTTTTTTTCTCATTTTATATTTCCTCCTATGTTCCTTGAGGGCAGGAGTGGGTTGTCCTGTTCATATTTGTATCCCTGCAGTGACAAGGACCATCTCCGGAACATAAGACAGACCTGGTATGAACATGTGTTGAATGAACTGAAAACGGAAGAATCCAAAGAACTTTGAGAAACTTTGTATATCAACCATTAAATTTCTAAATTAATTTTTATTGCAGATGTCTAGAGTAACTAGTCTGTGGATGACGTTTTGCTGTGGATGCTGCGAAAATACTTTACAGTCCCTGACTTCAAGAAAATTATAAACTACTACAAAAAAACCAAACCCTTTGCTGTCTAGTGGATTCTGACCGATACTCTGTAGGACAGAGTAGAGCTTCCCCATAGAATTTCCAAGGCTGTAATCTTTCCAGAAGCTGACTGCCACATCTTACTCCCACAGAGTGGCTGGTGGGTTTGAACCACCAACCTTTTGGTTAGCAGCTGAGTGCCACTAGGGCTCCTTTATAAACTGATAGGAAAAGCAAAAACACAAAAACCACGTATACACAGATACTATCTGGTCCGTGAAAAAGTATCATATGAAATGCTAAGGGAATCCAGTGGAAGAAGACACCATTCCCAGCATTGCATAAAGAGAATCTGAAAGGCCTTTGGAAAGCGTGTAAACGATTATCTCCTTTTAGCCGACTTTCCAGCAAACAAGGAGCCTGACTATATTTTCCCCCCACTGGATTGGTTAAATCCCACATTTGTTTTGCTTTATTATGAGTTAACTTGTGGTTATGTCTACCCAGACTCACTAACACACCTCTGAATTTCATTGGAACTGATGAAGTGGATTAAATAAAACTCATGAGGTTTTTTTTTTTTTTTAAGTTCTTGTAGGCATAGCTTGGGCACTAATCTCTGTTTGTTGACTTTTGGGCAACGTATTAGGAAGCCAAGAAATTAGTGAAGCTGCTTAACCTCCTCAGTACATTAGCATTTAATAAAGAGCCCCAAGCTATCAGCAAACCAGTCTCCATGTTCCACTGCAAACACTAACCATGGGGAGGCATATTTGATGAACAGCCAGGAAGAAACACAATCAAATGTTTCATCTCCCATGAAGAAGGGCTTGATCATTCCGAATGTCATGATCAGTTAAAACAGCTAATCAGGTAAGTTTGTGTAGGCTCAGCATTGGCTATTGTGATCTACTTTGTGTGTGTGTTTCCATTACGTTTTTTCGACTTCTATTTATCTGGTAGAAGTAGCTTGGACCGAGGGTGAATGTACCTGGCAAGATGTGTTACGTTTCACAAATTTCTAATTAAAGGGGAGGACCCAGGAGCCTTCATGCCAGCTTGGGCCTGAGGCATCCTGCAATTAACATTGCCAACTGCCTGCAAACGGTTACCTCACGTTACCTCAGAGCATGAGGCCATGTTTGCTCATGAGAACAGGCTGCCACAATATGGCTTAGCTAAAGGTCTGACTTCTGGAAATCATTTTCTACCACGTGCGTGTTTCAATAAATCTGCAAAATAACTTAAGCGAAGAGACCCAGGGTGATTTTTCTTCTTTGTTTTTTTTTTTTTTTTTCTCCCCACCCCCACCCGAGTAAGCTGTAAAACTAAGTCCCCTTTATCACAGAAGTCTCCACGATATAATCCAATTGACTTTCAGGGTTTGCTTTTGCACATGTTTGTCTCTTCCTGTGCTACTAAATCGTATCAGCTGCTCTGGATTTGTGTTTGATGGTGATTGCTGAGGTGGGAGAGACAGTGGCTGCATTTATTGGCTACTTTTTCACAAGATATAGGGATCAGGGGCACAGGTTTTGGTGTTCGTGGACTTTGCTGGATATATAGCCTATTTGTTAGTTTTTTTTTTTTTTTAATTTGGTCTTTGGTCAATTTGTCAAAGATAAAAAATATTGAGTTCTGGACTTTACTGCACTTTTGTTTTGCACTAAGTTATATATGATATCCTGGTCAAAATTACTGGGCAGTTATGTGGGCAAGGGAACAAAGTGCTGTTTGTCTAAACTCAATGGTTTATGTATCAATGTTTTTGATAATTGTGAGTCTTCTAAAATCAAATAAATGTTATATATATATATACATATGTATATATATATTTGTGTGTGTATGTCTGTGTATACCACTTTTGATAGAAATCAACAAATGGCCAACCCAGGTGTTAAATGCATTGAGTACGAAGAGTTACAATTCAGTCTTTTGGAAAAGCTTTGCTTCGGCTTTGGCAAAATGACCCTCCCCCAACTCCAGCCTGCCTTGCGTAGTTGTAGCTACCATGATGAGTCTTAAGACACCTGGATTTTAGTCCTGGTGACATGGTTAATGAGCTGTGTGACTTGACAATTTATTCAACCTTTCTCTTTCAGTAAAATAGAGAACATACTTAACGTTAATTCCTCACAATTGTATTTGTTTATTAGTCTTTAACTGGTTGATAGACTTTTTATTTTTAAATGTTGGTAAAAATATATGTAACAGACCATAGCCATCTCAACAATTTCTACATATACAATTCAGTGACATCGATTCGATTCTTCAAGTTGTACAACTATGCTCTGTATCCTTTTCCAAATCATTCCCCCACCATTAACATAAACCCAGTGCCCCCTAAGCAAAAATTTCCCCTTTCTCCCTCCCTCCCACCCCTGGTGACCATAATAATCTTTGGTTTCCCTATATTTGCTTATTTCATATAAGCAAGATCAAATAAAAAGTGTTCTTTTGCAAATGATTTATTTTACCCAGCATTTTTTTTTTTTTTTTAGTTTCTCATTCAAAAATTTATGCACAAATTATTTTGTGACATTGGTTGCAATGCCTGCAAGGTGTCAGCACTCTCCTCCTTTCAAAAATAAGGAACACCCCTGTGTCATCATTGCGCAGGCACCATGCTAATCTTCTCTGTTCCAATTTTAGTGTACATGCTGCTGAAACCAGCACTCATCAGCTTGTTGTTTTCAAGGTTCATCCATCTTGTGGTTTGTATCGGGACTTCATTTTTCTCTTTATGGCTACATAGTATTTCATTGTGTTTATATAACACATTTTGTTTATCCATTCATCTGATGATGGACATTTTGATAGCTTCCACCTTTTGGCTATTGTGAGAAGTGCTGCAATGCACATTAGTGTACAGGTTTCCGTTTATGTTTCTGCCATCACTTCTTCTGGGTGTATTCTAGGATTAAGATTGCGGGTCCTATGGTAATTCTGTGTTCAGCTTTGTGAGGAACCTCCCAACTGTTTTCTACAGAGGTTATACCATTTTACATTCCCACTAGCAATGGATGAGTGTTACAGCTTCTCCAGAAGCCCGCCAACATCTATAGTTTTCCATTTTTTTGATCGTTGGCATTCTAGTAGGGGTGAGGTAGCATCTCATTGCGGTTTTGACTTGTCTTGTATCTCTCTAGTGGCTCATGACATTGAGCATCTTTTCATGTGCTTGATGGCCATTTGAGTATCCTCTTTGGTGAACTTCTGTTGCCTATTTTTTGATTGAGTTGTCTTTTTGTTGTTATCCTCACAAAAATTTTCGTATGTAATATATTTTGAAACTGTTAGTAGTAGTAGTCATAAACAAATATTGTTAACATTACTGGAATTACAATTTAATGATCGCAATTATTTTTCTCTTTTATCTTCCTCAGTTCTTTCTTCTTTCCACCTCTTTCCTAATATATCTCTGGATAGTCGTACCGTTTCTGTAGGATAGATTAGTAAACTTTTTTTGTAATGGTCCAGAGAGTAAACATTTTCAGATTTGTAAGCCGTATAGTCTCTATTGCAATTGCTCAGTTCAATCATGCCATAAGCAGTCCCATGGGGTAGTTCTAGTCTGTCATATAGGGTGGTTATGAGCCAGAATCAACTTGACAGCATACAACAACAACATCACGGTAGCACAAAAATAGCCATAAAAAAACCTAAAAACAAAACCTGTTGCATTGATTTGATTCCAACTCAGAGCGACCATATAAGACAGAGTAGAACTGCCCCATTGGGTTTCCAAGGAGTGGCTGGTGGATTTGAACTGCCAACCTTTTGTTTAGCAGCCAGACTCTTAACCACTGCATCACCAGGGTTTCCGAAAAATAGCTATAGGTAATAGTAAATGAATAGGCATGGCTGTGTTCCAATAAAACTTTATTTATGAACACTAAAATTTGGATTTCATATAATTTTCAGGTGTTATGAAATATTATTCTCTTTTTGATATTTCTTTTGACCACTTAAAAAAGCAGAGATCATTCTTAGATTTAGGTCCCACAAAAACAGGTGGTGGCCCAGATTTAGCCTGCTGAATTCTGCTCTAAGCAGAGACCTAACCCTCTGCCACTTCCCAGTAGGAACGTCAGGCCTTGGCTTAAAAGAAGGGTACTATTACTCAAAGGAGCCTTGGCGGCACAGCGGTTAAGAGTTTGGCTGCTGACCAAAAGATCAGCAGTTTGAATTCACCAGCCAGTCCTTGGAAACCCTATGTGGCAGTTCTACTTTGTTCTATACAGTCACTATGAGTCAGAATCTACTCAATGGCAACCGATATGGTTTTGGTTTAGTACTCAGAGATATATACTGAGGAAGAGATCATTCCAATTCCCAGGTTTCCCCTCTATTTTAAATTTTCATGCGGAAAATCTGAATGTTTTAAAAATGTAATCAATAATGCCTATTTCATTCAAACTAATAGTCTTCAGAAGTAACAGTGCAAATTGCTGTCTTTAGATGCACTTTGTACATTTGGCTTACTGCAATTTTCAATGCAGGTGTCACTAAGGCTGTAATATTTTAGAGTGAAAAAGTAAGCTGGCTGTCAGCTAAATCCTCTCTCTCATTTTATACTCAACTAAGCTAGCTGCTGTTCCACTGAAGTAAAACAATTTGATCAAAATTAAAGTGGCAGAGGTGAGCTAGAACTCATATGAGCCAAAAGGGACTCTTTTCAGTACACAATTACGGTTTCACTGAATTGTCCCTGAAAGCTCATGGTAAAAAAAAAAACAAAAAACAAATAAACAACCTCTTGGGCCCTTCTGTGTGAAAATGCTGACCCAGTAATTTCTTCCTTGTTTTAGAATTAGGTGGCAACAAGAGGTATTTGAATAAATGTTGGTAGCCTGCTAAGTAGCCTCTGCTTTCAGGTAAAGTTGTAGAGCAAGCAAGGGTGTCCAACTGCCAGACTTGACCACTGCCTATGTTTATATCACACATCTTTTCCATGGACTACTAAAACTCTCCTGGTTATTTTCCTTAGATAACTTGCCTCAACAAGTGTGTCATCATGGGAATTTCCTTTCGGTTTGGCCAGTGTGATCCATCCACAACAGACTTCCCAATCAAGCCTGGGGCCAGGCCCCTCCAAGAGTTCACAGCTTCAGCATCACCTGGAGCCACATTTCAAACCCTGCAGTCTTTCATTCTCTTGCAAACAAACACCAAAATGGAAAGGCGGTGCATATATTATCCACATCTGTCTGCTACAAATCCTGCTCAGTTTCATGCTTTTAGGACAAATTCCAGGCAAAGGGCCACTGGGAGAGGCTCCATTTCTCTGTACCCCATGCCCAACTCTGTCAGTTAGGCGGCAGAATAATTTCTTTCATAAGGTCTGTCCCAGCCAAAGAAAACATACCCGTGCCCTGTGGCATGAGCTCTCTGAAGGGAAGGGACTGTGTTCTGAATTACACTCCAAGGGGAGTTGACCTGAGATCAGATGCCTTAAGACCTGGAAAGCAGTGAGACAGGAATATATCAAAGATGAACTTTATCACTTGGTATGGTTGGAAAATCAATTTTGCATATATGTTACCGTGGCATGGATAGAATCCACCTCTCTTAGACCCCAGCTCTCCTTTCCCCATGGTATAAATTAGAAGGACTGCATTCGTATTTGGGTATCAACACTAAAGAAATAAGCATCTCAAAGTTGGAGCCAATCAGCTGAATGGAGAGAGAAACAAGCCTTCTTTAAGAAAGAAATGGAAAGATGTCCTTTACGTGCACAGATTAAATTAGTGAAAAAAATATAGGCCTACTCAAGGCCTCTGCTGTGCTTCTCTCTGCATCTAATGGAAAAATTGTTGCTGATCCAGGTTTTTATTATTATTGTTATTATTTGAAATGCCACCTTAGAAAAAAATTTCCATTCGATACCCACCTTACTAGGAGAGGCTTGGTACAAAAATAAATAGTTGAAAATGTGCTGTGACTGAAATAGTGTTAGCCAAATTAATGCTAAATTTCCATCTGGACTTCTGCATGTTACCACCCAGAAATATTCTCTGGATCACATTTCTATGTGGCCTTTTTTTTTTAGATTCTCTGCATTTGCTGATCGTTTACTGTCATGAGGTTGGGTAATTGCTCAAAGATGGATTGTTGTTTCTTTAGCATCCTTCAATTCAACTCCCATTTCTGGGAGGTAGATAGCACTGCGTGGTGCTACTGGAAGGGGAGACTTCTAATGGTGGCCTTTCCCCCCATTTGGCTGCTGGACATTTTAGTAGATTTATTCTTGTTGAAGGAGCCCTGCTGGTGCAGTGGTTAAACACTTGGCTGCTAACCGAAAGGTCAGCAGTTCTAACACACCAGCTGCTCTGCAGGAGAAAGATGTGGCCATCTTCTTCCATAAATTGCTGCCTTGGAAACCCTATGGGGCAGTTCTACTCTATCATCCAGGGTTGCTAAGAGTTGGAGTCCACTATGCTGGCAGTAAGTTTGGTTTTGGTTTGGTTATTCTTGTGTAGAACATAAAGAATCAATGAGTGCAAGACCACCGACAACAAGACCCATTTGTCTTTGCATCTCTGCATGGTGTGTTGCACATAGTTCTGCAAATTTCAACAAGTAAATGGATATGGGACCAAATGCAGCCTGAAACCTGACTAAACAGGTAGTGAAATTTAAGATATTTCTCATATCTTAAAATGTTCTTATTTTTGAAAGTTCCAGGAAGACTTGGTACATTGACCAAATCATACCCACAAATGCAACCTTCTTTGGAATGAATAAAACTCCTACTCTGGGAGGGGGAGTGGCAGATAAAAACAGACGAAAAATCCCAAAGTCTAGGCCCTCTTCCAAGTAGAGTTACTTACTCTATGACCTTGTAAAAGTCACACAACTATCCGGGCCTCTAGTGTTTTATTGGGGGGAGGGGGAGGGAAGGGACAACTGTCCTGCCAATTTCCCGATTATATTAAAGCAGATTCTGGAATATTAGAAAATGCCCTTTGGAAGCATTAAAAATGCTCTCTAGTCACAGTACCTTTTTAATGCCAGGAAGGTCAGCACAAATTATGTTATAGCTTAAAAAGTTTGTCATTTGAAAAATCGAATTATAATGTATTGGGCATCTCTTACTTGCTAGGTACCTTATGAATATTGTGAACTCTCAGAGAAGCCTTGCAAATTATGTATTTGTATTCCTATTTTTATAAAAGGAATAACTAAATCTCAAAGAGTGAAAGGGACCTGTCTAAGGTTGATACCTAGCAAATGGTAGAAATGGTATCAGCTCCCAGGACTGGCTGATCCTAAACACTGAGTACAAATCACCCATTCCGTTGTATACCAACGTACAGCTGGAATCAAAACTACCTGAGTGAGCTCATTTTAAGTCAGTTTCATAGTTTTGTGTCAAGCGCTTAAGATGAAGGAGTCTTTTTCCAATTAGACCTGAAATAATTCATGTTGGTAGAATCTGGGACTGGTGGGACCTGTCCATTTGGTACTTAACTACGTTTCCCACGTTGTGTGTGTGTGTGTGTGTGTGGTATGTAGGTAAAGAAGTTAAAGAGTTAAAGGTAAAGCTGTTTCCTCCACTTACAAGCGTTTATTAGCAATTATTGGCAATAGCGACTGCCTGTCTTGCCCCTCACTAAATACCAATTCTTATACTAACCCGTTGCCATCAAGTCCATTCTGACTCATAGCAGCCCTATAGGACAGAGTAGAACTGCCCCATAGAGTTTCCAAGGAGCGGCTGGTAGATTTGAGATGTTGACTTTATGGTTAGCAACCCAGCTCTTCACCACAGTGCCACTAAGGCTCTCTTCTTATACTAAAAAATAATATACTAAGGTGCTGGGAATTCAATGAGAGAGCAAAAACAGACTTGGTCCCTGTCCTCACAAAACTGAGAGCCTGGCTGGTGAGACAGATTTAGGAGTTTTTTTGGTTATTTGGAAGATAGATTATAGCTCACCCTGGGGTAGGAGTTGGAGGATTTGGGAAGAAGTGGATACATGAAAGAGTCATTTAGAAGATGACAACCAAAGAGTCTTGATTATGGATTAATTCTAGTCAGAGGTACCTGGAAAGGAAGAGGGGTATAAATTTTCAGACTTGCAACCGAGAAAGAACTCTGGAAGATGGCGGCAATTCCCTTAACATAGACTGGTGAGGAGGAGTATGGTCATGAAATGAGGAAGCTTATGCAAATTTGCTGGTCAAATATGGGTGGTCAATATGGACATGCAATAAATGCTAAGTCCTTTCTCTCATGGACCAGCCATTATCAACAAACAAAAGTCCTATTTATCCCAAAAGAAACATCACATGTGTATGAGTGTATTTCAGCATAACCTGCTTCTTGGTTATCAAGATACATTGGTAAGAAAGAATATAAAGATAACTACCTCTTCATAGGCTAAGAAATATTTTCATCCTGCGTCACATTCCTGCCCTCCACTTTTCCTTCCTGGGCTACATTGTTGTTGTGTGCCATCCAGTCAATTCCAATTCATAGCTACCCCACAGGGTTTCCTAGCCTGAAATTGTTACAGGAGCAGATCACCTTGTCTTTTCTCCCACAGAACAGCTAGCAAGTTCAAACTGCTGACCTTTCAGTTACCAGCTGAGTGCTTAACCATTGCACCAAACCCAGTGCCATTGAGTCAATTCCTACTCATAGTGACCGTTTAGGAGATAGAAGAACTGCCCCGTAGAGTTTCCAAGGAGCGCCTCATGGATTTGAACTGCCAACCCTTTGGTTAACAGCCGTAGCACTTAACCACTACGCCACCAGGATTTCCAAACCATCGCACCAGCAGGAGCAAAACAGCCCAGGTGAGCTTTGCTTTGTACCACTTCACCTTCTAAAGTTCAGGCGAAGGTGCTAATGAGTAGTGAAATGGCCAAGAGGCAGCAGAAGGAAAGCAAAGGAAAAGAAAAGGGCGGGGGGGGGGGGGCGGGGACAGAAATTGAATATATTATATATAAATATATTTATATATAAATAAATAATATAACTTATTTTCTCTGTATTCAAGAGGATTTAAAAAAACAAAGGTCATTATCGTGCAGAATAAATAGGTTTTTATTAAGCACATTAACTATCGACTTCTCTTTCTAGCCTGTCCCCTGCAATATTAGCCTTTCCTAATATGTTTTTTTCCATTGTACATGCCAAAATATTACCTTGCTTGTGGTTAATCACAAGACGGAGGGTCTTAGTTTCCATTTGATGGCTCAGCACTGTGGGAGATTTGTGGAATGGGAAATCATTTCAGGGGTGGTAGACTTCACTGAAAACATATTGTAAGATTCTTCGTTTCTAGATCTAAGTCAGGACAATGGTGGAGAAATTCCTAGTTCCCACAATAAACAATGAAGTGATATAACTGAGCTCCATACATAGACTAAATAAACGGAGCCAAAACGGATGAATTAAATTCTTGAACTAAAAATTTAATCACAGTGCAATTTATTGGCCTCTAAAAAGACTTTCCTCTAAATGAAATGGCACAGAACATTAAACTGCCGTAAATCTCATTAATTTGAATGCTTTTCATTAAAAGTGTAATTGTAGGTTAAGATATAAGTGTTCAGGACAAATGAATGATACTAAAGTAAGATTCAAATAAATAAGCTAACTTGAGCTTCAGGTTTATAGCAATAGTCCACAAATCATATCCTTTTAGTTCCCCTCTCACTGTCTTATGCTACTCTATATTTAGTACTATCTTTAGTGTCTAACTTTATTACTTTGAAAAGTGATAAAATGAAAAGTGAAAAAATCAAAGTGAACAATTCAAAATTAAATCTGATTTTTTTCCTCATTTGGACAAATTTCCACTTTTGATGTACATTATTGAGACTTTGCTATTTAGGTTAGTACTGCTGTACCGCCTGTTTTTAGTTTTCCAGAACAATTCAAGAATAATTTAGATGAAGCATCCAGTGTAGGAGGAAATACTATTTTAATGGATCAGTTAGACCAGAAATATTGAGAACGTTCACACATTGTGAAGACTCTAACTAATGTCACTGAACAATTTGTGTAGAAATTGTTAAATGGGAATATAAACTTCTCTATAAACCTTCACCAAAAACATAACAAAATGTTATTAAAAGAAATACTATTTTCATTACAAGACTTAATTAGTAAAGCCCTTTTCAGTATAAACCGAACGAGCTGCTTTAAGCTAAATGTGTTGAAACAGGTTAAATATTACTAGTAGAGGTTAATACTTTTTCTAACCCAGCATCATGGGTTGGCCAGAGCCACAGGGTGGGGGTGTGAGTCTACAGATAAGTCTCTCCTTGCCTGAACACCCACAAAGAAACATTCAACAGTCTGGAATACTAGATCCTGAAACCACAAACCAAGGGAATCAGTCAAAAGCCCCTTTACAAAGTTTAAATTGAGGGAGGGGCTGCGTATGTGTGTGCTACCTTCTTGAACATTTCCTCAGGTTACATGCTGATGCAAAACTGACATTTATGTTCCTCTAAAGAGGTCTTATTATCAAGTAAACTTGGTATCAGCCAGCTGACAAAAAAGAGAAATTCACCTTCTGAATTACCTAACAGCTAGTTTTCATCGCATAATCTTTTGCATTTCCTTTAGCCTTTTTTTTTTTTTTTTTTAGCCTAGATGAAGTGAGCAAAACCAGACATTTTCAGCTCGCTGGCTTCCATATCAATACATCCATTTTGTAGGAAGTGTAAGTAAAAGGCATAAAACAATTAAAATGCCAAACCTTTGTTTTTCTTAAAAATGATGACTAAGCACTTCGGACCGAGAGTGAGCTATGCCAACGTTTGATTTATTCACCCTAATTTGCAGTTTCAAATGTACTGGAACACTTTAAAGTTCTCTTTGCATACATGGACTATTTTTGCATAGAACAAAATGTCAGTAAGATTTGAAAAAGGTGTTTGATGCTTCCTTTTTAATTAAATTACTATATTGAATTTGAAAACTGTATGTAAATTTTACTTCTTGAGACCAAGTGAGGGTATTGGCTCTGTCTTAAAATTCCCACACTAGAACTAGGCTAGCTCTGAATGTTACACTCAGGCTTCTGTTAAGTACATTTTCCAGAACCTTCCATGCCACACCTTTTCTCACCATGGGGATTAGGAAAAAGGTTTTAATGGTAATTTAGTTTATATCCATGATTTCAAGGAAGATTATATGCTTGACAGATGAAGGACTGCATTCTTTACACACACACACCCACACCCACACACACACCCACAAATACTCAATTTGCGCTGGTAACTACCATGCCATGGGCTGTTAGTGGCATTACTTATTTCTGAAATTGTAAATAACAACAACTGTAAATAGTTAATTATTTCCCCTTGAATAACCCTTCAAATAATTCTCTTTCTCTTCTCTTCTTGAAATAATTATGACCCTCTTAGCATTCCTCCTGAGTCATTTCTAATGCTTCCTTTTCGCTAGCTTTCTCTTTTGAATTCAACTCATATGAAGACTAAATATATCCTGCAAGTGTCTTTTCCTTCCGACACTGGAAAAAAATAATGCATAATTGATACACAATTACTTAAAGTATTGATTTTGTTAACATATCAGAATTTTAAAATGATTTAGTCAGTCCAAATATTTGTGGATATGATATTTAAATTTAGAAAGATTCCAGAATTTGTATGACAGGTCTGTCATCCTAATTGTGTGCCTATCCTTTTGGCACATATAGAGAAGCTTCTAGCTTACTAGAATGTGTCCCAAAGATTCTATAACAGAGATGACATGTGATAATTCAAGAGTGATGCATATGGTTCTCGGATGTCAAAGAAAAAATCACCTAAAATGTTTTTAAGACCTAGCTCATAAGGAAATCCTTATCTAAAATCACATTTCAGAACAAAATTCACCAAAAGCTTCCAGCAGTTAGCCCATGTTTAAAATTAAAAAAAATTTTAAAAACATTTTTTATGGTTATTATTTGTACAACATTGGCTCTTCGGTGTTCCCCCGCCCCCCATTTTGTGTCTTCATACCTTATTTTAACTATGTAGACCAGTCGAGGTAGAAAACGTTTATTTCTTCAATTATGCAGCTTAAACACACAATCTCTTCTGAGTCATACCCCTACACACAGTTTCACTGATTCCATGAAATCTGAACATGAATGAGAATATTTGATTCAAGGAGAGACTGTTTATCTTTAAGGGCAGGAAAAAAGGGAAGCCTATTTGTGAGTGTCCTGTAGGTATTTTCCAACAACAAAATATTAAAATTCCTATTCAATCAGTGCTGTTCGTGGCTTAATGTTTTATTCTGTGTTGCTTTTTCTTTACAACTGCAGCCTTCAATTGTGCAATCAACCAGGTAACTTTAACCAGAGGCTGAGGGTAGAAGGTGTTTCTAATTGGAAAAGGAAAGGTGGGTTCAATTTAATGAATAAGCTTCATTTCTATGCTCCCTGCCTGCTGCCAAAAATTGACATTCAAAATTGAGTTAGGTTTTAGCCACATCCTTGTCTTCTCCTCTTTCCCTCATGCCTACTGTGGAGTAGACAAAGGTATGAGAAATGTGAGTCCCCTCAAGTCATGCAGTTTTAAAAAATGGTAATGGTAATAGGTTTCAAATAGGCTATGTGATTGTAAGAAAGAAAAATGGGAGTGCTTTAATTGTAATGTTTGAGTACTGGCCTCATAATTATTTTTTCGTCATAACTAATATATATACATATACATATATATGTATATCTTTTGTCCTTATAGCCTTATATCCTTTCCTATATTTGATTCAGTAAAGAAGATAATGTATTTCCATTACTATGCTATGTTTTAAGAGCCTTTAGTGTTGTTATAGATAATACTTGGAAAAAAAAAAAACCTATGATAAATGATGCCTAGTTAGTTTAGTTTGAACATTCAAATTATTTTAATTCTAGCCCCTAACAAAACGCTAAAACTACTAAAAGAATGTGCTGAGCCTTCTAAAAATATTTGTTTCTAGATAATCATTAAACTGATCTATAAAGTAATTCAAATAAAGGTGTTAAAATGTTTTGAATGTCACCCAGTTTTTTATTTTGCATTATTTTGTTATTTTGGGAGGATGAATTACAGATTGCAAATTGACCCGGTTTGACTATTATTTACCTCCAATAACCTAAAAAGCCTTAGGGAGAAAATGGCATCTTCTTAGTCTCAAACCTAATTCTGATTCCAAGATTATGTATTTCTGTGAGAAGGGGATAGAGGGAAAGAAATAGATGTAGCAACATGTGGAGAGCATCCTTCTCTAGCAGACTGTGAATTTCCTTTGGAGCTCTACTTATTTATTTGCATCTGTGAGAGACGTCCAGGAATTATTTGAACACTGTTTATCCAGGAGAAGGCCACAGTAATGTTGCTTCATGACACGAAACTCTTTCACATTTAGGTAACTGTTTAGAATTGGTCTGTTGAACTGAATCCTCTTAGGCAGAGTTCTAATTTTCAAAATTCCCATTTGGTTCTTTTTTTTCAAACTTGGTGTGCATTGTTAAGAAGCAAGAGGAGATGTTATAAGTGGAGGAGAAAGCTTGTGCAGAAGGATGGAGGTGGGAGAACACTGGGCACATTTGAAGATTACAAGGGAATCAATATATCTACAGCAGGGATCTCCAAAGTAGGGTATGGTGGTGAGGATCATGAGCAAGATAATCCATTGGGTGCAGGAAGAAAACAGAATATGGATTCATGTGTATAAAGTATTTATAAATAAATTAATTAACATTGGTTAATATTTAATATAGGGACATTGTGCTTCAGTGGTAGAACTCGCAATTCCATGCTGGAGACTGGGGTTCGGTTCTGGCCAATGCCTCTTATGCGCAGTCACCGCTCATCTGTCAGCGAAGGTTGTGTGTTGCTCTGATGCTGAACAGATTTCAGCGGAGCAAAAAGACCTGGCAATCTACTTTCTAAAATCAGCTGATGAAAACCCTATGGAATAAAATGATCAGATCCTTACCCAATCATGGGGATGGCACAGGACCAGGCAGCATTTCATTCTATTGTGCATGGGGTTACCATGAATCCAGGGCTGACTCAATAACACCTAACGACAACAATATTTAATGTATAGATGGATATGAGCTGTTTCTTATAAAAAAAAAAAAATTGCTGTGGAGTCGGTTCTGACTCATAGCGACCCCATAGTGCAGAGTAGAACTGCCCTATATGGTTTCCAAGGAGCAGCTGGTGGATTCTAACTGCCGACCTTTTGGTTAGCAGCCTTAACACTTAACCACTGCATGTCCAACAGTCACCTGTTGGCTGCAGTCAAGAAGGTGGCCTGAGGAAAGAGTAGGAGTTTGACTGTGCAAAAATGCCATCATCCCATCCACAGGCTTTTCACTAATTGCAAGGCATTGTGACAATGTTCAGTTTAAACATGCTGTGTAAGTGGGGCTACAGATTGTAACACCTACTCTTAACTAACCCAACACTCATAAAATGACCACGTGGTTTAAAAAGATTCCAACAAGAAAGTTACAGTCTCGCTGTGAAGTATGCCTTCCACACTGAATAGCTTCGAGAGTTGCACAGCGCACATCTCCCGGCCTCTGTTTCATCTCTAAAAAGGATATTTGGTTGTTATGGAAATTGAATGGATTACCATATGTAAGCCTTTTAATACAGTGACTGGTACACAGAACATGTGACAGCCCATTGCTATCACCTCTACTACAAGCAAGAGTGAATAAAAGAAAAAGGATGGAGCTGATTCTGCTTTAACTCGGAGTGCACAGGTTTCATCAGGCATATGACAACTCAGAAACATTGAGAAGCTACTCAGATCTGATCTAGTCACTCAGGCTATGGCAGCCATCTATGTGAGAGGCGGTGGAGACTTGGACCAGTGACAGCAGTGATGGTGAGGGTATTGCTCAGATTCCAGAGATAGGATGTTTCAAAGGTAGAGCCAGAAAGAGTTACTGATGGATAAGATAAGGTTTTTGGGATTAAAGAAATCAAGGATGTCACCAAGACGTTTAGCCTAAAACGAAAGCAAAGAGTTGTCATTTACAGATGTGGCAAAAATGGGTAGAAATTATGAGGGTGAGGAATATGTAGATTGGTCTCGACTTGTTAAATATAAAATACTTATAAAGGAGGGTATGCTGAGTCAGTGTTCATCCAGAACAATCTAGAGTCCAGCGGAGAGGACCAAACTTGAGATATAAATTTGTAAGTCATCAGCATTCAGATGTAAAGTGGTGAGCTTGAATAAGATCACCCAGGAAAGCATGAGGTCTTATTGGGTGCTGGTATACTATGTCATTTAAAAGTTAAAGAGAATTTAAAAAATGCAGTAAAATAGACAAAGGATCAGAAAGTGAGGTAGGGAGGAACTGGAAAGTGGTTTCTGAGAAGCCAAGCAAAGAAAATGTGTCACAAAAGAAGCACTAACCAACCACGTCAAAGACAGCTCTGTGGTCAAGTGCAATGGGAGTTAACATCTGGCTGATGGATTGCGGGTGTGAAGGTGATGGGTGACCTTGGCAAGAGTGGCTTCAATGGAGCAGTGGTCAAGGTAAGAGAGGTATTGAAGAAAGTGTGTATAGAAAACTTTTTGGAGAAACTTTACTGTAAAATGGAGCAGAAGGATCAGGCTATAAAGGAGTCAAGAGCAATTTAGCTTTTGTTTTAAGATCAAAGACATTACACAATGTATGTTAATGAAAATAGTTTAGCAGAAAGGGGGAAATGTTGTTGCAGAAAGAGTAGAAATAATTGCTGGAGCTATGACTTGATTAGGAGAGTGGAGGATGGACACTGAAGGAGTTAGTTGCCCTTTAATTGTTGTTGGTTGCCTTCTGGTTGATTTAAACTCACATCAATGCCATGCAAGAGCATTGAACTGCCCCCATAGGGTTTTCAGGCTGTAATCTTTATGGGAGCAAATCATCAGCTCTTTCTCCCAAGGAGTCACTGCATGGGTTGGAACCACCAAACTTTCCATTAGCAGCCAACAGCTTAACCATTGCACCACCAGGGCTCCTTGCCCTTTAATAAAAATAAACAAAACAAAAACAACCAACCCACTGCCATCAAGTAGATTCT
This sequence comes from Elephas maximus indicus, assembly GCF_024166365.1. NCBI lineage: Eukaryota > Metazoa > Chordata > Mammalia > Proboscidea > Elephantidae > Elephas > Elephas maximus. Next base: position 61,290,541 of record NC_064837.1, read on the forward strand.
GACTCATAGCAGACCCTGTAGGACAGGGTCCCAGTAGGGTTTCCAAGGTTAAATTTTTACAGAAGCAGACTGCCTCATCTTTCTCCTACAGAAAGGCTGTTAGATTTGAACTGTTGACCACTGGGTTACAGCCAAGTGCTTAACCACTGCACCACCAGGGCTCACTGAATTCCTTCTTATTAGCAGGGCAGGAGGCAGAGCATCTTGTTATAAGTGGCAGTAAAAAAAAAATAAAACCAAACCCATTGCCATTGAGTCGATTCTGATGCATATCAACCCTACAGTGGCAGTAGATGTTATCATTCAGTATATTATTTGTATTCTAGTCAACATTGATATATTGATATATTAGTGAGAAGAAAATAAAAGTGATTTTCTGTATTGCTAATACTCAGAGTATAAACTTGTCACAGATTTATATTTCATTCATCTTTTTAAATTTTTGAGTGTGCTTATTAATACACCTATAAACAAATATAAAAAAATTGTGTTTTTTAAACAAATATACAAATATTTTATACATTAAATAAATAAAAATAGATTGGGGAATAAGCCCAAAATGCATTTGGATGGTGTGCCATTTGAAGACCACAGTGGTGGAGTGTAAAGTGTATAGGGAGGAAGGGAAAGAGTTACATGGAGACAAGATTGAGAAAGTCTTTGAAGAACTTCTAATGGATTCAAGTTGGATTCAGAAGAAGGTGTGGAACCAGGGACACCATTACTGATGTCATATGGAATGATGGCTGAAAGTAAAGAATACCAGAAAGATGTTTACCTGTGTTTTATTGACTATGCAAAGACATTCCACTATGTGGATCATAATAAATTACAGGTAACATTGTGAAGAAAGAGAACTTTAGAACACTTAATTGTGCTCATGAGGAACCTGTACATAGATCAAGAGGCAGTGTGTGGTTTAAACTCAGGAAAGATGTGTGTCAGGGTTGTGTACTTTTGCCATACCTATTCAATCTTTGTGCTGAGCAAATAATCTGAGAAGCTGGACTATATGAAGAAGAATGGGGCATTAGGACTAGAGGAAGACTCATTAACAACCTGCAATACGCAGGTGACACAACATTGCTAGCTGAAAGTGAAGAGGACTTGAAGCACTTACTGATGAAGATCGAAGACAACTACCTTCAGTATGGATTCCACCACAATGTAAAGAAAACAAAAATTCTCACAAGTGTACCAATAAGCGACATTATGATAAACGGAGAAAAGATTGAAGTTGTCAAGGATTTCATTTTACTTGGATCCACAATCAACACCCATGGAAGTGGCAGTCAAGATGTCAAAAGACGCATTGCATTGGGCAAAAGTGCTGCAAAAGACCTCTTGAAAGTGTTGAAAAGCAAAGATGTCACCTTGAAGACTAAGGTGCACTTGACCCAACCACAGTGTTTTCAACTGACTCATGTGCATACGAAAGCTGGATGAAAAATAAGGAAGACCAAAGAAGAATTGATGCCTTTGAACTGTGATGCTGGTGAAGAATATTGAATATTTCATGGACTGCCAAAAGAATGAACAAATCTGTCTTGGAAGAAGTACAACCAAAAGGCTCCTTAGAAGCAAGGATGGTGAGACTCTGTCTCACATACTTTGGACATGTTGTCAGGAGGAATCAGCCCCTGGAGAAGAACCTCACACTTTAAAGTAGAGGGCCAGCAAAAATAGGAAGACCATCAATAACACGGATTGACACAGTGGCTGCAACAGTGAGCTTAAGCATAAAAATGATTGTGAGGATGGTGCAGGACTGGGCAGTGTTTCATTCTGTTGTACTCAGGGTCTCTATGAGTAGGAACTGAATCAATGGTGCCTCACAACAACAATTAACAGTGGGGTTATATTTTACCCTGCACAGAATGAGGAGGCTTCGGTGAGTTTGAAGAAATGACATGACAGGATAACATTTGTAGTTCATCTGAGTTTTTAGAGCTTTCTCTGAGGAAGGGAGGAAAGTTATAAGGCTTCTATAGATGTTTACCTGTGTTTTATTGACTATGCAAAGACATTCCACTATGTAGATCATAATAAATTATGGATAACATTGTGAAGAATGGGAACTCCAGAACACTTAATTGTGCTCATGAGGAACCTGTACATAGATTAAGAGGCAGTTGTTCGAATAGAACAAGGGGATACTGTGTGGTTTAAACTCAGGAAAGGTGTGTGTCAGGGTTGTATACTTTTGCCATACCTATTCCATCTTTATGCTAAGCAAATAATCTGAGAAACTGGACTACATGAGAAAGAGAAAGTTGTTCTGAGGATCACATGAATTTCACCCACCAATACCACTCAAGGTATTTATTCAACACAAATGAAAACTTGTGGTCATACAAAAACTTGTACATAAAAGTTTGTAGCAGCTTTACTCATAATCACCAGAAACTGGGCTCAACCACAATATGGTTCAACTCATGAAAGGATAAACAAGCTGTGGTACATCCATGCAATAGAATATTATTCAGTAATGAAATAGAATGAATTATTGACACATGCAACAACATAGATGAATCTCAAACGCCATAAAGTATATAACCTTAAAATTGTAACTTCTATATGATTACATTTAAGTGGCATTCTGGAAAAGATAAAATTATAGGAAAGGGGAAGAGATCAATGGTTGCCAGGAGCTGAGAGTGAGAAGAGGGGTTGATTACAAATGAGCATCAGGTGTGAATTTTCTGGGATCACCGAAGTGTTGCATACATTGTTTGTGCTAGCAGTTACATGATTTTTTTTTTACTTTTATCAATTTTGTACATATGTATACTAAAAAGTAAATTTTACTGCGTGTAAGTTTAAAATAAAATACTGTGGTACTTTTTTATTATCATTTCATACCATCAATATCCTTTTCCCATTAAAAAATAAATACCCAGTACACATTTGCCTGGACTTTGTAGGTAACATTCAACCATCCTTTGGAGCATCAAACATTAGTCACTCAATGAGTCAAGACTTAGATGATCTGGTTTATAATTGCCATTCTATGTTCTAAATAAACTAATTTTATATTCCTCAAGTCCTTTCCTAAGATGGATGGATCCAGTAATTCCTCATTTCCCTCCTCCAATTTCCAGTAACACAACCAACTTGTGTTTTCCTACATCCACCCCACCCTAAGGCAAAGACACCTCCTGTAGGGGCCAGCTTCTTGGTGAGAATAGGATGTTTCCACCCACCACTGTATATTGACACTTGCTGTGCTTCTGGCCATAAATCACTTGATGACATCACATTGTTGCTATGAATCCATGAACAAATAAGCAATCCTTCCATTAGGGAACATAAAACAGTCCATTTTCAGAGTCAGTCTGCATATTGTTTATGAGTTGCTTGCTGCTTTCAGGGTTTTTACAAGAGAACATCCACTGTTTCTTTTTGGCCCTACTCCAGAGAGTTATGTTAACATTGCCCATTTTCCAAGATATTTGGTGGGAATACTGCATAACAGAAGCACATTTTCCATCAGGGACCTGCACCACATTTTAGTCTCTATTTCCCAGACAAATTAGACCTACTGTTTTATAAGCTTCTTCAAAGAAGCTGCATAGTAGTTTGTTCTATTGAATATGGATACTTCCACTCAGTAAACTAATCATATAACAAGAGGGCCTAGAGCTTACAAATTCCAGAGCACATTCATTCTTACCTTCAGGATTGACCCTAAGTTATTAACTTCCTTAGGGAATATGCAGAATATTGAAAATACCATGGACTTCCAGAAGAATGAATAAATCTGTCTTAGAAAAACTACAGCCAGAATACTCATTAGAAGTAAGGATGGTGAGACTTCCTTTCACATAGTTTGGACATGTTACCAGGTGGGGCCAGTTCCTGGAGAAGAACATCATGCTTGGTAAAGTGGAGGGCCAGGGAAAGAGAGGAAGACTCTCAACAAGATGGAATGAAACAGTGGCTACAACTATGGGCTCAAGCATAGCAACAACTGTGGGGATGGCGTAGGACTGATAGTGTTTCATTCTGTTGTACATAGGGTCACTAGGAGTTGGATCCAACTCAACAGTACCTAACAACGATAAGGAAATGTTAGGCAAAGGGCTAGTCCATGACAATGGAATTGAAACAACCATGAGTTCAAATAGTTCATCTGCTTATAGGAGGGTGGAAACAGTATAGGTTCTCCAAGCCCAAACACTGAAAATGAGTATACATTTTCATGCTATTCTTATCCTTCTTTGAACTGGGAAATGACGCTCTAGTATCAGCAGCCCCAGGAATCAGCTCTGTAATTTTCCATCATGTGGCTAAAGCCATGAGTCTGGTTTAGAGCTCTAATTCATGAGTAAGCTACAGTGAGGATGTGTATGTGGCCAGGAGTCCTCATTTTTGCCCAAAGAAGGATGAAGTATATATATAATATATTAACACTTACATAAACAAAAATATACAAATAAAGTTACTTTCATATTGATTTTATTTTTACTTATTAGTCCACCTATTGATAGGTTATCTAATTACTGCTTTTTGTTTTGTTTTCCCCTCTTGTTATCTAAATTGAACTATTTAGGCAGAACAGATTTTGGATGTTTGGTTGGTTATTTTTGTATTTCTTAGTTTAATCTTCGTTGATCCAAAAGCAATTAGAGTAATACATAAAATGTCTTAAATTAATTTATGATATGAACTGCATTATAGCAGGTGTGTTGCATGTTTTCTCATTTTAAAACCACAATAGCTCTTTGGGATGGGTGCTGTTATCATATCCATTTTCTAGATCAGGAAAATGAGTATCAGAGAATTGGGTACCCACCTAAAGTTTTTCAAGTTATAAGAGGAGAATCCTCATTTTAAATTTAGGCTTAAGTGATTCTAGAGAATACGCTCACAAAAAATGATCGAATGCTGGCTCTGTTTGATAGATAATGTTAATTTAAATAAGAGGAGTAGATATGTTGCTATGGGTTACTAAAGGAACTTACGGTGTTTTAAAAAAAAGGATGATGTTGCACTTTACCTTAGGAAAGGCTTTTCTTATTGTTGCTGCTGTTGTTTTTAATTAATCAAGACTGAACAATGTAGGAAGCCTTGCTGGTATCTGACAAGGCGAATCACAGAGCTTAGGATAAATGCTCTGATTTATTAGCGATCTTTGGAAGAATGAAATGTTTGGTACTTTGGTGGGAATTCCATCTGCTACTCAAATGATGATAAAACCATTTTGGTTTCAAAATTATAATGTTACAGTTCTTTAAAACATCACCTTGGACAAACCTGAGTGAGAAGTAATCAGGAAAGGGCTTTTGATTTCGGTCACCTTAATTACTGATCTTAGGCTCTTTTGGAGATTTCTGGGCTGCAAATGATCTGAAAGCCTGTAGGTGATTGCTATAAAGGAAATTAACTCCTCGAACAGCCCCAAAAGGAACGATAAGACACTGGCATTTGACCTATTGCTCCCAGAGTGAACTCACACCCGCTGATTCCAGTTTCTTTCACCAGCAAGCTCTCAAGCTGGATAGAGAAGTCAGAGGCAAGTGTAAAATTAGAACAATTAGCGTGGAAATTGAGCTTCTACCAAGGTTGAAACAAAGTAGATATACTTGTAGGCCAACCAGAAAGATCAGAGAGAAATAGGTCAATATTTAACTAGAGGAATCCTGGGGACCTGGAGTTCTCCCGTCTCTAAGACTGGTAAAGGCAATGATTAAAATGTTCTTTTAATACTAAAAAATCCGAAGTCCAGAAAAAAAGTAGATCCAAGTGAACAGTTCCTGTCATATCTATAAAGTTACATCCAATATAAAACCTCCAAGAACAGAGCAAATACCTTGGAATTTCACCAAATGTTTGAAGTCCATATGAGCGGAAGTGGATGAGACAGTTACTGTAAGAACCAGGAATCTCCGTAGATCTAGAGGGAGTGGAACTCTAAAGCTTTAGGATAGATGTTTGAGAATATTTATATAGCATGTAGGTCTTTATCATAAATAATATACATACAGAAGCTCTGGTAGCTCATCTGGCTGCTAACCAAAAGGTTGGGAGTTCAAATCCACTAGTCACTTATACTCTGTCTCACAGGGTTGCTATGATTCAGAATTGACTCAGTGGCAATGGGTTTGATATATATCATGGACCAATTGGAGAACCTAATAAAAATATTGACCATCTCACTTGAAAAAGTGCCCACATCCATGCTCAATATTTTTTATAATTCTATTTCACCAATTTGAAATGTTCAAGAATTTCATAGTCTTTTCATGAAGAACACTTACAATAAGGCAATTTAAAATAAAAATCTGTATTCACCTATTTCCTTTCTTATAAATTATCTACCTGTCTCTTAAAGTATTTTGTACTTTTGTTGATTTTATTTTTTATGTTAGTAAAACTGCCTTTTAACGCTTCAGGCCATTTTCAAAATGTAAATGAGGAAAAGTAAAGAGTGATAAATATACAACACGGTTTAAAGTGCAAGCTTCTTTGTCAGACACATCTTTAAAACCATCTCATTATTTTCTTACTGTGGGAATGTGTGCATGTTACTTAAATTTCTCAGTCTCAATTTCCTCATCTATAACAGGAGAATAATATTAACTTCCTCATGGTTTTCTGTTATGTTTAAACAAAATAAACCCCTAGTAAATTGTCTGGTACATACTAAGTATTCACTATATAGAGGTAGTTATTACTAGTCCAAATTTCAGTGTGTGTGTTTGTGTGTGTGTTGTATGTCTGGAGGGAACATCATTTTATCTCATAAGCATATTAAAAAGTATATAAAATTCTATAAAATTGGTTCTCTTTGTGAATTTGCACTAAGGAAATTCTGAGACATATTACTGCCCCTTGGGTGGTGGTGGTAGTGTGTATGTGTGCATGTGGGGATGGGGTGTCTTACGAAAGAATTGGGGTAGAGTTGCATTGCACGTTCCACGTACATCCCACCCACTACCAACCAAAAGAAGTCCAGGCAATCAAAAGCGATTCCAAAGCAGAAAATTGGCAAGGTGACTGAGATTTACAAGGTAAATACATCTTTTATATGGAACCTCAGCATGGAGAGAAGACTATAAAGATTATCATCAGGCAAGAGTCGCAAAGATATTTTTTCATAAAATACAATTTAACAAGAAGAAAAATTTTGTAAGAACAAACTGATGGGGAAAGGCACTCCTCAAATCTCCTCATTTTCAATGAAAAAAAAAAAAATCCATTACCTTAAAAACAACCACCAAAAGATGCACAGAGAGGAATGGCTGTCCTCAGGCACTCAGCTGTGTTAGTGCTAGCAAACGGGTTGGGGACTGAAAGACATAATGGTGGCAGCAAATGGGAACCCATGATAGACACAGTGATAGCCAGCTGATAACCTAAGATTTCCCCTCCGTGGAGTCTACTTCCCAGGGATTCCAATGCAAACTGAAATAGAAAAAATCATAGCCATGTTTCTCTCTTGTGTTTTCCATGCTTATAGGGTTCTGAACTTCCACCATAGCAATGGTGATGTTGATGTTTTCATTCAAGTAAGGAAAGTTCTACAGGCAATATTCTATCACGATATCTACTTTTGTGTCATTTTGAATGCCCAGGAGAATAGTCATATATCTAGCTTTACATTTGGATTTAGTCATACAGGAATCTTGCATGAGGTGTCCAGCTTTAAATTAAGATTTAGTTCAGTGGCTTGGGAGGGTATTTTAAAGTTTGTAGACAAAAGTGACTATGCTGGAGTACTACAGAAATGGAATGGCTTTTCTGTAGTTCAGCAAAGAGCTACCAATCTAAATATGCCCCAACCAACATTTTCTTATTGAGGCTTCATTTTGGCCCAACTCTTGCTCCAAGACCCCAGTCTTTTAACAGGAAAATTCTATATGCCAAGTATCAACAAGGAAACACAATTATTACTAAAATTGAAAAAAAAATTGAAGCAGGTATTATTAAATCTTTTCATTTCAATTTGGAAATATAAGATGAAGAGTTTAATATTAACTCGATCAGTCTGTTCCAGTTAGGTCACTGTGTGTTACAGCTAATAGCATTAAGACTTCACTAATACAGCCCCTCAAAAAAACAAGTGAAGTATTATAGAGAGTCCAAGCAGACATACTCTACAACGATTTGATTATATTTATGTGTTTTCTTGCAAACTCCAGTGGTATTTCTCAACAATTTTTAGGTGTCAACACATGGTTTCAATTTCTCTGAAATATATAGCATAGCTTGTTCTCAGAGAAACCGCTGCCAAAAAGGACTTGTAAATGTATCTTGAGGTAAAATTTAACATCTTGTCCTTTCCTAAGGTTCCTTGGCTAATGCCTGTGTAACCACCTCAGATGGAAAATCACACCATTACCCAAATGAAGTTTGCTCAACTGAAAAGGGAAACAGGTTTCCCATTATTATACACACTAACCTATAACCTATGCTATAGCAGAATGGGTGCCCATCCAATAAGATAAAAATATAGATGTGTTTAGTTATGTTAAACAATTGCCATCATGAATGATTTCCTAACAATTCAAACTAAGAGAACCAGATAGTAATAATTAGATAAATAGACTATATTCAGTAGAAGAAATTTTTATGTCAGTCTAAAGCTTCTGAGGATCTAAAATTTGCCTGGCATGCTGTGTTATTGTTCTTAGGTTCCCTCAAGTCGGTTCCAATTCATAGCGACCCTACGTACAACAGAAGGAAATACTGTCTGATCCTGTGCCTTCCTCGTAATCGTTGTTATGCTTGTGCCCATTATTGCAGCCACTGTGTCAATCCATCTCGTTGAGGGCCTTCCTCTTTTTTGATGACCTTCTACTTTGCTAAGCATGATGACCTTCTCAGGGAGTGGCCCCTCCTGATAGCATGTCCAAAGTATGTGAAAGGAAGTCTCACCATCCTTCCTTCTAAGGAGGATTCTGGCTGTACTTCTTCTAAGAAAGACTTGTTCATTCTTTTGGCAGTCCATGGTATATTCAATATCTTTCACAACACAATAATTCAAAGGTATCAATTCTTTGATCTTCCTTATTCATTGTCCAGCTTTCCCATGCATATGAGGAAATTGAAAACACCTTGGCTTGGGTGAGGAGCACCTTACCCCTTAAAGTATCATATTTGCTTCATAACACTTTAGAGAGATCTTTCACAGCAGATTTGCCCAAATGCAATGTGTCATTTGATATCTTGACTGCTGCTCTCATGAGTGATGATTGTGTATCCAAGTAAAATGAAATCCTTGAAAACGTCAGTATTTTCTCTCTTTGTTATGATATTGTTTATTGGTTCAGTTGTGAGGATTCTGTTTTCTTAATGCTGAGGTGTAATCCATACTGAAGTCTTTACTATTTGGTCTTCGTCAGTGAGTGCTTCAAGTCCTCTTCACTTTCAGTAAGAAAGGTTGTGTTATCTGTACAATGCAGGTTGTAATTGAGTCTTCCTCCAATCCTGATGCTGTGCTTCTTCTTCATATAGTCCAGCTTCTCAGATATTTGCTCACCATGCAGATAAAATAAGTATGATGAAAGGATACAACCCTGACACACGCGTTTCCTGACTTTAAACCATGAAGTTTCCCTTTGCTCTGTTCAAACAACTGTCCCTCGGTAAATGTACAGGTTCCTCATGAGCACAATTAAGTGTTTTGAAGTTCTCATTCTTCTCAGTGTTATCCATAATTTGTTATTATCTACACAGTTGAATGTCTTTGCATAGTCAATAAAACACAAGTAAACATCACTCTGGTATTCTCTGCTTTCAGCTAGGAACCATCTGACATCAGCAATGATATCCCTGGTTCTACATCCTCTTCTGAATCCAACATGACAGTTCCCTGTCAGTGTACTGCCGCAACCACTTTTGAATGATCATCAGCAAAATTTTACTTGACTGTGATATTACTGATATTGTTTGATAATTCCTGCATTCAGTTGGATCACCTTTCTTTGGAACAGCCATAAATCTGGATCTCTTCTTGTCAGTTGGCCAGGTAGCCGTCTTCCAAATTTCTTGATATAGATGAGTGAGTACTTCCAGAGCGGCATCCACTTGTTGAAACATGTCAATTGGTATTCCGTCTATTCCTGAAGCTCTTCTTTTCGCCAAGGTCCTCAGTGCAGCTTGGACCTCTTCCTTCAGTACCATTACTTCCTGATCATATGCTACCTCCTGAAATGACTAAATGTTGACCAATTCTTTTGGTGCAGTGATTCTGTGTATTCCTTCTATCTTCTTTTGATACTTCCTGCATAGTTCAGTGTTTTGCCCATAGAGTCCTTCAATATTGCATCTCAAGGCCTGAATTTTTTCTTCAGTTCTTGGAGCTTGATAAATGACAAGCACATTCTTCCCTTTTGGTTTTCTATCTTCAGATCTGTACACATATCATTATAGTACTACACTTTGTCTTCTCAACTACAATTTGAAATCTTCTGTTCAGATCTTTTACTTCATTTTTCCATTCACTTTAGCTATTCTATATTCAAGAGCAAGTTTCAGAGTCTATTCTGACACCCATTTTGGTCCTTCCTTTCCTGTCTTTTTAATGACTTCTTTCTTTCTTCATGTATGACGTCCTTAATGTCATTCTGCAACTGGTCTGGTCTTCAGTCATTAGTATTCAATTACATCAAATCTATTCTTAATAAAAAAAAAATTCTTAAGATACTCACTAAATTCAGGTGGGATATACGCGAGGTCATACTTTGGCTCTGATGGGCTTGTTATAATTTTCTTCAGCTTCACCTTGAACTTGAATGTGAGCAATTGATTGCCTGTTGCACAACCAGAGCCTAGCCTTGTTCTAACTGATGAAATTGAGCTTTTCCATAGTCTCTTTCCACAGATGTAATCATTTTGGTTCCTGTGTATTCCATCTGGCAAGGTCCATATGTATAGTTGCCATTTAAGTTGTTGAAAAATATTTGCAATGAAAAAGCCTTTGGTCTTGCAAAATTCTATCATGTGATCTCTGACATCATTTCTATCACCAAGGCCATATTTTCCAACTACTGATCCTTCTTCTTTGTTTGCAACTTTCACATTCCAATCACCAGTAATTATCAATGCATCCTGATTGCTTGATCAATTTCAGACTGCAGAAGTAGGTAAAAATCTTCAATTTCTTCATCTTTGGTCTTAGTGGTTGGTGTCTAAATTTGAATAATAGCCGTACTAACTGGTCTTCCTTGTAGGCATATGGATATTGTCCTATCACTGGCAGTATTGTACTTTGGGATAGATTGAAACGTTCTTTTTTTTGTAGTGAATGAAATGCCATTCCTCTTCAATTTTTCATTCTTGGCATAGTAGACCATATGATTGTCTTGTTCAAAATGGCCCATACCAGTCCATTTCAGCTCACTAATGACTAGGATGTCCATGTTTATGGGTTTCATTTAATTTTTGACCATCTCCAATTTTCCTAGATTCATACTTCATACATTCCTGATTCTGATTATTAATGGGTGTTGGCACCTGTTTCTTCCCATTTTGAGTCTTGCAACATCAGCAAATGAAGGTCCTGAAAGCTTTACTCCATCCCTGTTATTAAGGTTTACTCTACTTTGAGGAGGCAACTCTTCCCCAATTGTATTTTGAGTGCCTTCAGACATTGTTCTGCTAATTTTCATTAGGTTTTCACTGGTAATTTTTTTTTTTTTTCCCCAGAAATAGACTGCCAGGTCCTTCCTCCTAGCCTGTCTTGGTCTGGAAGCTCAGCTGAACCCATCCACCATGAGTGACCCTGCTGTTTTGCGAGTACTAGTGGCATAGCTTCCAGCATCACAGCAACACACAAGCCCCCACAGTAGGACAAACTGAAAGATGCATGGGGTGCATGTTGTAGCTTGAGAAAAAAGGGGGAAAAGAAGATTGCATTTTATTTGTAATAAAAATATTGCCAGATATTCTGATGATGCTATGTTTCCTGGTTTGCAAAATGTTTTTGCAGAACTGATTATTTTAAGGACATTTCAAGTTCACTAATTGTGCCTTAATATGCATTCAAAAGTTTTCTGTTTATCTTTGATGAGCATATATGTGTACATACGCATGTGTATGTGCATAAATATACAGAACCCAGTAGTATGTGTGTATTCATCTTTTTTTAGAAAACTAAATCTCTGAATTGTATATTTAAAAATTGTTTGGAATCTGTGTGTTTTGTCTATATTATAACCCAAATATAAAGTGTATGGTTCCCTTTCTGAGTCTAGTAACCTGTTGAGACATTTTCACAAATTATAGGCAGGAAACATGAAGTTTGCTTGTTTCATTGGTTTTCTTTTGTGGGCCCATTAATATTTACAGACCTGGTGCTGATGAAGATACAATATGGTTCATACATAAAAAGAATTATTATTTTTTTTTATTGATGTGAACAAGAAGACAAAATTGGTGAGAAAAGGAGAGGTTTTGTCTATGAAGTTTTCTCCTAAGTTCCAAATGGTTATCTTGAAGTCATAAACAACCTAGCAGTCCATTCAACCTTATACCTAAATTAGTCAAGATTTACATGTTCGGCTACATTCACACTATTTTGTCTCATACTGATGGTATTTATAAAATACTTATGCATATAAGAATTGACCTAATAGAACTAGACAGCTCTGTGCTTCAGTGAGAACAGAACTTATTGAGTGCTTCTCACTCACTCATATTAGGGATGTGTTGGAGAAAGACCAAAATTCCAGCTACTTTTATTTATTTATGGTACTTTCTTCTGATTATTGTCAAAAAAGCATCAGCTTTGGGTTCTGTTAAGAATGAAAGTGAAGAGTTTATTGAGGAATAGTACAATTCACAAATTGGGCAGCACTTTTTGAGACTACAGAGTGCTCTGAAACAGGGAGGGAGTGGTGTGTTTTGTGTGGTAAAAATGAGGAAAGGGAGACATGATGGTCACATGATTATGGTCACAATGTGGCTGTGTTATGAGAGCCACATTCTTTCATAAATCTTTCTTAACTTCAGCAATTATATACCCAAATACCTCCTTCCTGGGACATCTTGTGCAAATTCTTTCTCCATCACCACGTTCCTGACCTCTACCCTTATTTGCTAAGAGTAGCTAAAATTTTACAAGAAGTTACTGATAGTAAGACTTTGCAAGAAGTCATGGGTTACATCCTCAAGAAGGCAGAAGCTTATAACAAGATAGAGTTTTAATTCAGACTTTTTGTCAGCTATTTTACTCTGCCAAGGGTCTCAGTTCTAGAAGTTTGCTAACACATTCCCCTTTTGATGAAGCCTGCACTAGGGGGCAATGATCACTCATAACCCATAATGGAGTTACTTTTCTTCTGCAAGGGCTCCTTGGGTATGTTGCAGGCCCGGATATTGAGAGTGCCAGACCTTAAGTTTGTTGGACTGATTTTTCTCTTCACCTTTTCATATCAATAGGCCTCGTTTTCAGAATGAGTTGGCTTTCATCAGCATCAGTGCTGCAAACAGGGATGCATTTGAAGGAACAACTTGCCAATCAAAAATGCTAACTCAACATGTGAAATTAGATAATCAGTTTCTCCATAAATTTGACTTCTAAATACATGGGATTTTTTTTTTTTTTTTTTTTGCATAGCAAGGGGAGTTACAGTGGAGATACATATATTAGATAAATATTTGATAGTGCATCTGATTTTACATACAATAATTATCATAATTATTAAATAAGTATTCTGGTCTATAGCAGTGAGTGCAGCCAGGAACCAATACCTTCAGGTAACCAGCTAAAAGTATCAGAAAGGGAAAACTGGACATGGGAGGCATTGAGTATAACCAAGTAGCCTTCTGACAAATCTTTGACTCTTCCTTGTTGGTCTAAAAGGAAACTAAGGACCATCCTATTATCTAATACTAATTGAGTCAATTCTGACTCATAGCAACCCTATAGGACATAGTAGAGCTGCCCCATAGAGTTTCCAAGGAGTGCCTGGTTGATTCAAACTGCCGACCTTTTGGTTAGCAGCCATAGCTCTTAACCGCTACACCACCAGGGTTTCCAAAAACCAAACCCGTTGCCATCAAGTTGATTCTGACTCATAGTGACCATATAGGACAGAGTAGAACTGCCCCATAGAGTTTCCAAGGGGCTCCTGGTGTATTCATACTGCTGACCTTTTGGTTAGCAGCCGTAGCTCTTAACCATTATGCCACCAGGGTGGTGGATAAATTACAGGTAGATGTTTCAGTTGAGGAATGCTGTGTCAAAGAAAAAAAACTCAAGGAAATACTCATCCCATACTGGGTCTGTCTGCTTCTGGATTCCCAGGATCTCCTTCTACTCTTTTGTGATGGGTTTTAGGATTAAAAAGGTTTCTAAATTATTCCTCCAATGAGTTTTTCATTATAAGGATGAATGTCTACAGGAACCCCTAGAGGTCCTAAGGTACATCGACCCATCAATCTCCAACCATTCAAGCAAGGTAGTGCCCAAATGTAAAGTTCATTGCTTGGATCTTGTTATTTTTCCATGGCGTACTTTGATGCCCCACATAAAAAGACATGCTTATAAGGGGCACAAGTCATGCTGTTTTTAGTATCATTGTGCGGGAAGGGAATGGATTGATTAGTTTATTCAAGTCAGTTTTCTGTTAGGGAATTGTTACAAACAGACAATCATCCCAACTGTATTGAGATTGCTTGTTTTAGTAATTCATTGCAGGAAGGGAAGTCAGAATCTTTCAGGCAAAGGGAATAGTCTGTAGGTGAGGTTTTATACCTAGGTTGACCATACCATTTTGGGGTCAAATTAAAACATGGTATTTGTTATTGATTTTATAGTCCAAGGGGATGCCGTAGTTTGACATGTACAGCTCACTTGGAAGTGGCACTGAAATGAACAGTAGTGAGGGGTACAAGGCTGTAGTTTGATAGAAGCTGTGCTAATGGATCTGAATTTTCATCCATAAAACAGGGGGAGGAATGGCAGATCCAACACCAAATTAGTTGGCTGGCACTAGCTGCTGATTGGGCTAATTTGACAAATGCATTCTTCTTCCAAACATTAATGGGGATTTTTGAAAGCAGTAAAATAAAACTTGAAAAGGGTTTCATAATGAAGGAAAACTACACAGAACTAATATAATAAAGCAAATAGCATAAGAATATTAGCTACAATAAAGTTCATAAATTTCAGTCAACTGCATGAGGATAAAGCCTACCAGGAAGTAAGACCACAATAATGGAATATTGCCAATAGCATAAGAATAATCACAATTATAAATCAAAGTTCAAAGATTTCAGCAGGATGCATCAGTTCTCTTCCGCAATCTTGGAACTAGCCGTCTATCTCTGAGGCCACCTGCTTCTGGCTGCCTAGGTGTTTCAAAGTGATTTTCAATTCTCCAGAGGATTGGCAAGTCCATGAGGATGTTTTTGCCTTTTTCAAGTGAGATAAATGAATCCAAGATTTAACTTCCTATAATTTATCAGCATGTGGGTTAGTGAGAAAGACTAAGTAGGGAACTTTCCAAAGAACTTCTAATGAATCTTTCTATTGATGTCTTTTCTAATATATATAATCTCCTCTTTCAATTTTGGGCAGATTCTGGGAGTCTAATTTTTGGTCATTGAAGGCCTTTTCAACTTGTGAAGTGTATTCTTTAGAACGCTGAATTAAAGGTTGACAATATTCTAATGGTTCAGGTGGAACAATGTTAAGAGTCAGCATAAGCAACATACGGAGTGCCATAGGTCTTCCAGTAATTATTTTATGCAGGGTAAGCTTATGTGAACCAAATGGGGTTGATCTTAAATTCAAAAGGAGTGAAAAATTTTTTATCCAAGATAGATTTAAGGTTTCACAAAATTTGGCCAATAGAGTTTTTGTACCATTAGTTCTTTCTATGAGGCCAGATGGCTGAAGATAATAAGGACAGTATAACAGCTGAAAGACAGGAATGATCTGACATACCTCTTACATAATCTCTTCAGTAAAACGAATCCCTCTATCACTACAGAGGACCTTTGGTGCTCCCCACGTAGGGATAATAAAAAAAATTTTTTTTTAAATAATATTCTCAAAAATTTCTTAATTACAAAGGTTGTTGTTGTTCTGCAGCAAGAAAGAGCTTCTACCCAATGTGAGAATCTACAAATCATCACCAACATATATTTATAACCATTAAAAAGTAGACATTAGATAAAAATAAGTTGCCTTTCAAGCATAGGCTCAAAGGGTAAGGGTTATTGTCCAGGTGAGACTTTAAAATGTTTTCCTGGATTATGGCAAGGGCAAATGGAGTGGTGGGAAGCAACATGCTTGGTAGCCTCAAAAAAATGTCTCCACCAGTATTTCTTTAAAATTTCAATCATTGTATCTCATCTTACATGAAATTTTGATTAAGCCCTGTCCATAACTTGGTCACAGGATCTTGAAAGCATCCTGCTTTTTTCCATGTTTCAATTTCTGTGGTCTCTGCTCTGAAGTTAATTTACAAGGGCTAGGACTGGTAGTAACTTGCTGAGGATAATTAAGTGAGATGACTCCTTTATTTATCATAGAAGTAGTAGTGATTTTAGAAGCAGCACGTTTAGCTGCTCCATCAGTAAGAGTGTTCCTTCTAATCTTTTCAGTTTGGGGTATTCCCTTTGGCCAATGAGCTTGTATTTTTGTAACAGCAATTTCAGAAGGGAGCAAGCAGTAAAGCATATAAAATATCTGTCACTAAAGTTCCATTTTTTTATGACAATTTCAGAAGAGGTCCAAAATTTCTCTCTGTTTCCATAACATACCAAAAATCATGGACAAATCCAAAATGATACTGAGATTCCATAAAAATAGTCACAGACATTCCAGAAGCAATTCTGCAGTGACAGCAATTAGTTCAGCTTGCTGGGCTGAAGTGGCTTTGGGAAGAACCTGACTTTCAAGGACTTTGGTAGAAGCCGTAACAGCATACCCAGTTTGAAAGTAAGGGCTAGTACGATTAGGTTTCAGATAGGAGATATCCAAAAACAAAACTAAATCAGGATTAGTCAAAAGAATCTTCTTTAAGTCTTTTTGGGGAATCAGAAGTTACTCGGTCAAATTTAGACAATTATGTGTGGGATAACTGCTTCCTTTGGTAATGGAGAAAAGAGTGGCTGGATTCAAACAGGCCACGAAATGTAGCCTTATATTAGATGCATCCAAGAGGAGGACCTCATAAGAGGTAAGTCTGCCGGCAGAAAGAAGTTGTGTTAGAGCAGAATTAAGTAAAGCAAACACAGCATGAGGCACATAAATATCTAAAAAATTTCCTAATACTACATCTGCAGTAGTCCCAACTAGTTTAGAAGTAGCAGTCGCAGTTCTAAGGCAGGGAGGTAATCCTCTGGCTACAGGGTCGAGTTGCACAGTACAGTAGCCTACAAGTCTCTGTTGTCCCCTGTGGTTTTGTGTGAGGACACCCAAAGCATTTCCAGATACCCCATGCACAAATAAAAAAAGTCTAGGTTATAGTTAGGAAAGCCTAAAGTGGTGTGTTTAACAAAGCCTTCTTTAATTGAATTATGGCTTCCTGATCTTCTGGTGCAAACTGGAATGAATATGGCTCAGAAGCTTTTAAATATTTATATAAGGGTTGAGCCAACAAAGAAAAACTAGAAATTCAGACTCTACAATAGGTGCAGAGCCCTAGAAAACCTCATAGCTGTTTCTTGGTATCAGGTATATGGAAAGCTAAAATGGCTTCTTTCCATTTAGGATCAATATAAATGCCTTTTGCAGAAGTTACATAACCTAATTATTTAACAGAAGCCTGAGCTAGTTGTAATTTTTGTTTAGAAACTTTATGTCCACCAGCAGCCAAAGCTTTTAACAAAGCTTCAAGGCAGGCTTGCAGGGAGGCTGAGCAAACTAATAAATCATCAACATATTGTACCAAAATTTGTTTGCAAATTGTAAAGATTGCAAGTTCATGTGTAAGATTTGCGAAAAATTGGTAGGAACCCATTACCTGTTGTCGTCGAGTTGAGTCCGACTCATAGCGACCCTAGAGGACAGAGTAGAACTGTTCCACAGAGTTTCCGAGAAGCACCTGGTGGATTCAAACTGCCGATCTTTTGGTTAGCAGTTGTAGCTCTTATCCACTACTTCACCAGGGTTTCCAAATAGCGGATTCAATAAAACCTTGGGACATTACAGTCAAGGTAAAGTGTTGTTTTCTCAGGTAAAGACAAACAAATTTTGGCTCTCAGAGTGCACAGGGATACTAAAGAAGCACCTACAAAGGTTAATAACTGTAAAATGTGTGGCATATGGAGGAACATTAGAAAGCAATAAAAGGGGGTTTGGGACCACAAGAAAGCTAGGAATAAAATGTGATTAATGGCTCAAAATCCTGAATAAATCTCCAACATCCATTATGTGTGTGTGTGTGTGTGTGTGTGTGTGTGTGTGTGTTTAACACAGACTACAGGGGTATTAAAAAGCTGGTGCAAGGGACAACTGGGCCCTTGAAAAGAAAGTCCTGAATAGTGGGAGTTAGTCCTTCTTTAACTTCTCATTTGAGGGGATACTGAAGGGTTTTTCTTAAAGATTTAAACATGTCTACTTTAATTTCATTGGATTCCACTGACAAAATTTGCACCACATCTAGATGAAGTATCCCACAAGGTTTCAAGAATTAATAAAAAGAGGTCAGAGAAAGTCGGTCAGATATTATTAGACTATCTTTATGTATAATTAATGCCTGAAAACAGCAAGCAATTTCTTCCCTTTGCATAAGTTCTGAATTAAATCCTTTGTCAGTAATTTTTGGGACACCAGAAAAGCTTAATGATATTTCTCTTTTTTCTGTGAACTGTAAATGACAATTCCATTTAGAGAAGAAGAATCAACCTAACAGATTAACAGAGATATCATGGCTAAGCAAAAAGGGACATAAGTGTTCAATACAACACAAAAACAATAACAAAAAAAAATAAGACCAAGCAAAATTGAAACAGGCTGGGAGTGAGCTAAAGTTTGTTCTTGATTAGTAACTCTCACTACTTTTGAGCTTCTTATATTCCAGGGCAGGGGCTTCTGCAAAATAAGTGGCATTAACAGCAGAAATGGTGATCCAGTATCAACTAAAAATTGGCAAGTTTCCTTGGGGGATAGCTAGCTCCATTGGTGTAACATAGTATATAAAGAAAATGTTCTACATCTTACTTTGGCAAATAGTGTCTGGGATCTTAAAATCCATGAGCAGCCATCTAAGATACTCCACTAGGCCCAATCCATCTGGAAAAAGGGAGAATGAAGAAAACCAAAGACACAAGGGAAACATTGGTCCAAAGGACTAATGGACCACAACTACCACAAACTGAGCCCAGCACAGCTAGATGGTGTCTAGCTACCACCACTGACTGCTCTGACAGGAGTCAAAATAGAAGGTCCTAGACAGAGCTGGAAAAGAATGTAGAACAAAATTCTAATTAAAAAAAAAAAAAAAAACACCATACTTACTGGTCTGACAGATATTGGAGAAGTCCCAAGAGTATGGCTCCCAGACACCGTTTTAACTCACTACTGAAGTCACTCCTGAAGCTCACCCTTCAGCCAAAGATTAGACAGGCCCATAAAAGAAAACAAGACTAAATGGGCACAGTAGGCCAGGGGCAAGGATGAGAAGGCAGGAGGGGATAGGAAAGCTGTTAATGGGAAACCCAAGGTTGAGAAGGGGAGAGCGTTGACACATAGTGGGGTTGGTAACCAATGTCACAAAACAATATGTGTATTGTTTAATGAGAAACTAATTTGCTCTGTAAACCTTCATCTAAAGCACAATAAAAGTAAAATAAAAAATTGGGAAGGTTCTCCATTAATGTTTATAATGATTTCTGCTTGTGAGTTAAGTGCCACCATAGGAAAGGTTCCCATTGTTTCCCCAAAGCCCTTTCATTTCACATCAGATTGAGGGGCATCTGTCCTTGTCTGAGAAGCCCTCATCTTTTTCTTTAATTTATGATATTCACTTTTGCAGTGACCAGGCTTTTCACAATAGTGGCAAAGGCCAGGTTTAGTTTTTTTTTTTTTAGATGAGACTGAGGTTTGACCTGGGTTTGTAATTGTTACAATTGTAATACCATTAACTTGTTCTGCTTAGCTTGCTTCTTTTGTTCTAGGGTATGGGAGGTTTAAAAGATTATATTAAGTCAGTAATGGGAAAAGCTTCACAATCTAATCTATGACATTTAACTAATTTGGACTGTTCTGGGTGCAGGCTGTTTAAAAATATTGAATTAAAGGCAATTTGTGGCTCCTTCTTTGGTGTTAAACCAGCATGTTCAGCAAAAATTTTAGGTAAATTATCCCTGTAATTAAAAACATTTTTGTTTTCTTGTTTATAACCTTGGACCTTTGCCCAAGCTATCTTTTGAGGAAATGCCCTTGGTATAGCATCTAGAAGGTGTTTCACATTTGTTCTTGTCTCATCTAATAATTCAGAGCCAGACACAGTGGTTTTTATAGTTAAAATATATTTTTTCTGGGTTTCTCCAATGGTGCTTTTTCATCCCTTATTGAGCTTTTCCCAGCCCGACCAACATATTTACTAATTGATATAACTCAGAGAGTCCAGGCTTATAGATGTCAGTCAGGATCTTAAATTCCTCCGTAAATTTTTGAGGATCCTCATGAGGGTTAGGATATGCCTTCATGATCTCACGTAGTTCTACTTTAGACCAGGAAGAGAAAGTAACCATTCTCCTCTTGCTGATTTCCTCTGGGTGTTTTAAGGGCATTTCAGGCAGAGAAATTCAAATTGGTTTGATTATGTCATATAAAGTTTTTTCAGGAAAGAAAGGAAGCTCAGATAGAGTAATCTCAGGAGTATAGGAGGGCAAAGGAGGGGAAGACAGAAAAGCGGCAGATGGCATCAAGAAAGCAGGAGTAGGTGGAGCAGAAATCTGACAATTGCAGCTCCTTGTTTTGTTAACCTAGAAACGGTATCCTACTATCTTGGTGTTTTTTGGAGGCCTGTAAGTACCAATCAAAATAGGCATCCCATTGGGGTTGTTTAATGTTGGAGCCTTTATTTTAATTTGCTGTACA
The DNA here is from genome assembly GCF_024166365.1 of Elephas maximus indicus. Lineage (NCBI taxonomy): Eukaryota > Metazoa > Chordata > Mammalia > Proboscidea > Elephantidae > Elephas > Elephas maximus. Next base: position 61,311,548 of record NC_064837.1, read on the forward strand.
GGAAAACTAATTCAGAAAGATCAAAAGATCCCCAAAATGCCCACTGATTTTCCAGGCTGTCCTTGGTTAGTTTATGCCAACTAGATAAAAATGAGCACATTAAGGGACCAAAACTCTTGTTCATATAGCAGTCAAGGGTTCTGGAGAGTAGCTCTGAGACACCTCCTGGAGTTGATATTCCTCATATTTTCAAAGACAGTGGAACAGTAACAATAACTTGCAAGTATTAAAACAAAAGTCAAAACTTTTTGTTTTTCAGAGCCAAACAACTTAGCAGGGGTTTTGCCAGGAGGTTTGGACAGTTTTTTCTTACAGAGTGCTTAGGTTGCATGAGATTTTTCTTTGACTGGGGGGCAGTCTAATGCTTCTGGGCCATCTCATGTACCAGTTTATCCTGTCACGGGTCTTTCAGATGATGGTGAGCATTGTAAAGGCTTTTATAGTGCTTGACCTGTGCCCACAGGTTTTTGCACCTCAAAAGACTGGTATTCCTTGGCAATGAAAAAAACAAACCTATTTACAAAGAAAAGAAAAAAACAAATCCTTCAATAAAACTTGAAGAGGTTCTACTCAAAGAAAATAGAGCTTGGATCAAAGAGGTTACTTACTTTGCAGTTACTCCAGAGATTCTGCACAGAGAGCCCAAGTGGCCCTGTCGGTAACCTCAGTGTCTTGGGGGCTTCAGGAGTCAATGCACTTTTGGCAACCTGCTTCTGACAGCAGATATGTCAAAGAAGCATCAGACTCACATTCTGTTAAAAATGAGAACAAAGAGTTTATTAAGGAATAGTATGATTTGCAAATTGGACAGTACTTTGTGAGAGGACAAAGTGCTCCAAGGCATGGAGAGAAAGGTATGTTTTATACAGTAAAAATGAGAAGGCGAGCACATGATAGTTGCTTGATTACGGTTGTCACAAAATTAGTACACGATCAGAGCCACATTCTTTTATAAATCTCTCTTAACTCCAGCAATTCTATTTTCAAATACCTTCTTCCTGGTATTTGAAAATACCAGTCTTGTGCAAACTCCTCCATAACCACATTCCTGAGCCCTACCCATACTTGGTAAGATGGGCTAAAGCCTTACAAGAAGTTACAGATCCCAAGGCTCTGCAACAAGTCATGGGTTACGTTCACAGGAAAGCAGAAGTAAGTGTTTATAACAAAATGGAGTTTTAATTTAGACCTTATGTCAGTCATTTTATTATGCTAAGTGCCTCAATTTTAGAAGTTGCTAACACATTAAAAAGCAAAAAAGATTATATGTAGAAAAAAATAGAAAACACTGAGAAGCAAAAATAATAAAATTAAAACCTTCACAGGTCACTACATAGAGAGACAGCACTATTAATATGCATTTTCTTATTCTTTTTTATACAAAGTAGCACCATAATCTACATACTTTTGTTAAAACACAAAGATGGATCAAGAGCATCTGTTCATGACATTTTGTACTTGTTAGGTTTTTACAACATCATATCTAACTAATTACAGATATTATGTGTCTGAAACATACCAAACTGTATTTACAAAAACTCTGTTGTTAGATTTTCAGGTGATTTTCAGTTTTGTGGTTATTTACCTTATTTTTAAAAACTCATTTAAAAAAAAAAAAAGCCTATTTATTGAGTGTTTACTATATGTGCAATACAGTGCCTAGTTCTCTGCATGAATGATCTAACCCAAAGTTGGGAAACTACATATTTGGGCCGAATAAGCCCACTGCCCGGTTTTGTAGGGTTAAAAAAAAAAAAAAAAGCTTTTATTACAATGCGGTCACACTTATTTGTTCACGTATTGTCTCTGGTAGTTTTTGTACTACCATGGCAGAATTGAACAGTTGTGACAAAGACTATCTGCTCTGCAAAGCCTAAAATATTTACTATCTTGCTCTTTACAGACCAAGTTTGCTACCACCTGTTATGGATTGAATCAGGTCCCCCCAAACTGTTTGTTATCTTGGCTAGGCCATGATTCCCAGTATTGTGTGGTTGTCCACCATTTTGTGATCTGATGTGATTATCCTATGTGTTGTAGATCCTAACCTCTATGATGTTAATGAGGCAGAATAGAGGCAGATACATTAATGAGGCAGGACCCAGGCTACGGGATTAAGTTGTATCTTGAATCAACCTATTTTGAGATACAAAACAGAGAAGCAAGTAGAGAGGAGAGGAATCTCCTATCACCAAGAAAGAAAAGTCAGGAGCAGAGCACATCCTTTGGACCCTGGGTCCCTGTGCTGAGAAATTCCTAGACCAGGGGAAGATTGATGACAAGGACGTTCCCCCAGAGCTGATAGAGAGGGAAAGCCTCCCCTTAGAGCCGGCACCCTGAGTTCAGATTTCTACCCTCCTAAACTGTGAGAGAGTAAATTTCTGCCACCCACTTGTGGTATGTTATAGTAGCACTAGATAACTAAGACACTTCTGATTCTAGTCCATTAGAACTTCCTGAAATAACGAAGATGTTCTGTATCTTCACCTTCTACATGTAGCTATTGAGCACTTGATATGTGGCTAGTATGTCTGAGGAACTGAATTTTCATTTTTATTTAATTTTTTTTTCATTTTTAAAAATATTGTGACAGAATGTATATAACAAAACATTTACCTTTTCAACCCTTTTTTCATTTATAGTTCAGTGACATTAATTACATTTACCATGTTGTGCAATAAGCATTTCTTATTTAATTTTGACTCATTTAAATTTAAATAGTCACATGTGACTAGTGGATAGTACAAATCCAGAGGTCCTAGCCTGTCATATTCCTAAGCCCATGCTCTTAATGATGTGGCATATGAGGATTTATAGAAGGCTTTTTTGTAAAGATTTCAAATCCAAAGATTTAGTAGCTCAGCTCTTTGCAGATGTCATTATTTTTCCATGACATTTGTTAATTTAGCAATATGTGGCTAGTTATTAAAACTACTTTTATTTTAATAATGAAAAATCACATGACAGGTTAAAGAGAACTTTTTTTTCCTGGACAAAACCAGAAAGTCAATTTTTGTAACGTCTGAGAAAAATATCACTTCTATCGCTATTATTAGTATCATTATTTAGTTAAAAGAATAACTAAGGTACAGAGAAAAAAATAAAATCTCCAAGTTTCTCATGAAATAAACTATACAAATGTAAAAACCTTTATCAGTCCGCTTCATTAAACAATGGAGACCATTTTACAGGAAAAAGATTATTTATTTTCTCTTAGATTTAGCTATGAATAGGGCCAAAAGGATCATTATTATTATTATTATTATTATTTTCTCTTGAGATTTAGCTGTTAATATAACTGAGGTGAGGCTCACAGTTTGCAGGTAAATAATTATTTTCTACCATCGGCAACCAGGGCTGCTTTATAACTTTTGTGACTCTAGGCATTTTTTGCTTCCCTGGCCTCCTTCTTCCATAAAACAAACATAGAGATAGATGTATGTAAGTAGGTAGGTACGTAGGTAGATAAACAGATAGATATGCCCCCTTCCTCTATTAGACATAGATAGATAGACAGGACGGATATATATGTCCCTCTTCTTCAAATAAATAAATAAATTACAAATAACCAAAGATAGTTATATATGGATGTAGATACACATACATTAACTAATATTCTGTGACAGATATGTTAATATTTTAAAGACCTGTATGTTAAAACATTTTCTTTGACATAAAAATACACCTTGTTTCTCTCTTTTTTTTATAATATTTATTGAGCTTTAAGTGAAAGTTTACAAATCAAGTCAGTCTCTCACACAAAAACTCATACACACCTTGCTACACACTCCCAATTACTCTCCCCCTAATGAGACAGCCCGCTCTATCCCTCCAGTCTCTCTTTTCATGTCCATTTCGCCAGCTTCTAACCCCCTCCACACTCTCATCTCCCCTCCAGCAGGAGATGCCAACATAGTCTCAAGTGTCCACCGGATCCAAGAAGTTCACGCCTCACCAGTATCCCTCTTCAACCCATTGCCCAGTCCAATCCATGTCTGAAGAGTGGCTTCGGGAGTGATTCCTGTTCTGGGCCAACAGGAGGTCTGGGGGCCATGACCACCGGAGTCCTAGTCTCAGTCAGACCATTATGTCTGGTCTTCTTATTAGAATTTGCGGTCTGCATCCCACTGCTCTCCTGCTCCCTCAGGGGTTCTCTGCTGTGTTCCCTGTCAGGGCAGTCATCTGTTGCAGCTGGGCACCATCTAATTCTTCTGGTCTCAGGATGATGTAGATTCTGGTTCATGTGGCCTTTTCTGTCACTTGGGCTTATAATCACCTTGTGTCCTTGGTGTTCTTCATTCTCCTTTGATCCAGGTGGGTTGAGACCAATTAATGCATCTTAGATGGCTACTTGCTAGCGTTTAAGACCCCAGACGCCACTCTTCAAAGTGGGATGCATAATGTTTTCTTAATAGATTTTATTATGCCAATTGACTTAGATGTCCCCTGAAACCATGGTCCCCAGACCCCTGCCCTTGCTATGCTGGACTTTGAAGCATTCACTTTATTCAGGAAATTTCTTTGCTTTTGGTTTAGTCCAATTGTGCTGACCTTCCCTGTATTGTGTGCTGTCTTTCCCTTCGCCTAAAGTAGTTCTTCTCTACTAACTGATTAGTGAATGCCCCTCTCCCACCCTCCCTCCCCCATCTCGTAACCACAAAAGAATGTTTTCTTCTCAGTTTAAACTATTTCTCAAGTTCCTATAATAGTGGTCTTATACAATATTTGTCCTTTTGCAACTGACTAATTTCACTCGGCATAATGCCTTCCAGGTTCCTCCATGTTATGAAATGTTTCACAGATTCCTCACTGTTCTTTATCGATGCATAGTATTCCATTGTGTGAATATACCATAATTTATTTACCCATTCATCCATTGATGGGCACCTTGGTTGCTTCCATGTTTTTGCTATTGTAAACAGTGCTGCAATAAACATGGATGTGCATATATCTGTTCGTGTAGAGGCTCTTATTTCTCTAGGATGTATTCCGAGGATTGGGATTGCTGGATCGTATGGTAGCTCTATTTCTAGCTTTTTAAGGAAGCGCCAAATTGATTTCCAAAGTGGTTGTACCATTTGACATTCCCACCAGCAGTGTAGAAGTGTTCCAATCTCTTCACAGCCCCTCCAACATTTATTATTTTGTGTTTTTTGGATTAATGCCAGCCTTGTTGGAGTGAGATGAAATCTCATTGTAGTTTTGATCTGCATTTCTCTAATGGCTAATGATCCTGAACATTTCCCCATATATCTATTAGCTACCTGAATATCTTCATTAGTGAAGTGTCTATTCATAACTTTTGCCCATTTTTTACTTGGGTTATTTGTCTTTTTGCAGTTGAGTTTTTGTGGTGTCATGTAGACTTTAGAGATCAGGCGCTGATCAGAAATGTCATAGCTTTAAACTATTTCCCAGTCTGTAGGTAGTCCTTTTACTCTTTTGGTGAAGTCTTTGGATGAGCATAGGTGTTTGATTTTTAGGAGCTCCCAGTTATCTAGTTTTTCTTCTACATTCTTTATAATGTTTTGTATACCGTTTATGCCATGTATTGGGACTCCTAACGTTGCCCGTTTTTCTTCCATGATCTTTATCATTTTAGATTTTATATTTAGGTTTTTTGATCCATTTTGAGTTAGTTTTTGTACATGGAGTGAGGTATGGGTCTTGTTTCATTTTTTTGCAGATGGGTATCCAGTTATGCCAGCACCATTTGTTAAAAAGACTGTCTTTTCTCCATTTAACGGTTTTGGGACCTTTGTCAAATATCAACTCCTCATATGTGGATGGATTTATGTCTGGATTCTCAATTCTGTCCCATTGGTCCATATATCTGTTGTTGTACCAGTACCAGGCTGTTTTGACTACAGTGGCAGTTTAATAGCTTCTAAAATCAGGTAACCTAAGGCCTCCCAGTTTGTTCTTCCATTTCAGTAATGCCTTACTTATCTGGGGCCTCTTTCCCTTCCATATAAAATTGGTGATTTGTTTCTCCATCTCATTAAAGAATGTCCTTGGGATTTGGATCGGAATTCCATTAAATGTATAGATTGCTTTTGGTAGAATAGACATTTTTATAATGTTAAGTCCTCCTATCCACGAGCAAGGTATGTTCTTCCACTTACGTAAGTCTCTTTTGGTTTCCTGCAGAAGTGTACTGTAGTTTTCTTTGTATAAGTCTTTTACATCTCTGGTAAGATTTATTCCTAAGTATTTTACCTTCTTGGAGGCTACTGTAAATGGCATCGACTTGGTGATTTCCTCTTTGATGTTCTTTTTGTTGGTGTAGAGGAATCCAACTGATTTTTGTACGTTTATCTTGTATCCCGATACTCTGCTGAACTCTTCTATTAGTTTCAGTAGTTTTCTGGAGGATTCCTTAGGGTTTTCTGTGTATAAGATCATGTCATCTGCAAATGGAGATACTTTTACTTCTTCCTTGCCAATCTGGATGCCCTTTATTTCTTTATCTAGCCTAATTGTTCTGGCTAAGACCTCCAACACAATGTTGAATAAGAGAGGTGATAAAGGGCATCCTTGTCTAGTTCCCGATCTCAGTGGGAATGCTTTCAGGCTCTCTCCATTTAGGGTGATGTTGGCTATTGGCTTTGTATAAAAAAACAAAAAAATTTGGCTTTGTATAAATGCCCTTTATTATGTTGAGGAATTTTCCTTCTATTCCTATTTTGCTGAGAGTTTTTATCATGAATGAGTTTAGAACTTTGTCAAATGCCTCTTCTGAATCAATTGTTAAAACCATGTGATTCTTGTCTTTTGTTTAATTTATGTGGTGGATTACATTAATTGTTTTTCTAATGTTGAACCATCCCTGCATACCTGGTATGAATCCCACTTTGTCATTGTGAATTTTTTTTTGATATGTTGTTGAATTCTATTGGCTAGAACTTTTTTGAGGATTTTTACATCTACATTCATGAGGGATATAGGTCTATAATTTTCTTTTCTTGTGGTGTCTTTACCTGGTTTTGGTATCAGGGATATGGTGGCTTCATAGAATGAGTTTGGTGGTATTCCGTCCTTTTCTATACTCTGAAATACCTTTAGTAGTAGTGGTTTTAACTCTTCCCTGAAAGTTTGGTAGAACTCTGCAGTGAAGCTGTCTGGACCAGGGCTTTTTTTGTTGGGAGTTTTTTGATTACCTTTCAATCTCTTCTTTTGTTATGGGTCTATTTATTTTTTCTACCTCCGTTTGTGTTAGTTTAGGTAGGTAGTGTGTTTCTAGGAATTCATCCATTTCTTCCAGGTTTTCAAATTTGTTAGAGTACAATTTTTCATAGTAATCTGATATGATTCTTTTAATCTCAGTTGGGTGTGTTGTAATATCGCCCATCTCATTTCTTATTTGGGTTATTTGCTTCCTCTCCTGTTTTTCTTTTGTCAATTTGGCCAGTGGTTTATCAATTTTGTTGATTTTTTCAAAAAACCAGCTTTTGGTCTTCTTAATTCTTTCAACTCTTTTTCTGTTTTCTATTTCATTTAGTTCAGCTCTAATTTTTATTATTTTTCTTCTGGTGCCTGTGGGTTTCTTTTGTTGCTCTCTTTCTATTTGTTCAAGTTGTAGGATAATTCTTTGATTTTGGCCCTTTCTTCTTTTTGCATGTGTGCATTTATTGATGTAAATTGGCCTCTGAGCACCGCTTTTGCTGTGTTCCAAAGGTTCTGATAGGAAGTGTTTTAATTCTCACTGGATTCTCTGAATTTCTTTATTCCATTCTATAATCCAGTCTTTTTTGAGCAGAGTATTCTTCAGTTTCCAAGTGTTTGATTTCTTTTCCCTGCTTTTCCTGTTATTGATTTCCACTTTTATGGCCTTATGGTCAGAGAAGATCTTTGTAATATCTCAGTGTTTTGGATTTTGCTAAGGCTTGCTTTATGACCTAATATGTGGTCTATTCTAGAGAATGTTCCATGTGCACTAGAAAAGAAAATATAGTTGCTTGCTGTTGGGTGGAGTGTTCTGTATATGTCTACGAGGTCAAGTTGGTTGATTGTGGCATTTAGATCTTCCATGTCTTTTTTGAGCTTCTTTCTGGATGTCCTGTCCTTCACCAAAAGTGGTGCGTTGAAGTCTCCTACTATTATTGTGGAGCTGTCTATGTCACTTTTCAATGCTGATAGAGTTTGTTTTATGAATCTTACAGCCCTGTCATTGGGTGCATAAATATTTAATATGGTTATATCTTCTTGGTGTATTGTCCCTTTAATCATTATGTAGTGACCTTCCTTATCCTTTCTGATGGATTTAACTTTAAAGCCTGTTTTGTCAGAAATTAATATTGTCACTCCTGCTCTTTTCTCCTTGTTGTTTGCTTGATATATATTTTTTTCCATCCTTTGAGTTTTAGTTTGTTTGTGTCCCTAAATCTAAGATTTGTCTGTTGTCGGCAGCATATAGACGGATCTTGTTTTCTAATCCATTCTATTACCACTCTCTATCTCTTTATTGGTGGATTTAGTCCATTTACATTCAGGGTAATTATGGATATGTATGAATTTAATGCTACGATTTTGACGTCTTTTTTAGTGTGTTGACAGTTTGTTTTTCCCACTTGATTTTATGTGCCGAGTAGTTTTTATATATATATATATATGTTGTCCTTTCCTCATATTTGTTGTTGTTGATTTTGTTTCTGCTGAATCTGTATTTTTCCCTTGTATTTTATTTTGGTGAGTAGGATAGTTTGTCTCCTTTGTGGTTACCTTATTATTTATCCTTATTTTTCTAAATTTAAAACTAACTTTTATTTCTTTATATCGCTGTATCTTCCTCTCCGTACGGAGGGTGTATGATTACATTTCTTAGTCCCTCTTTATTATTCTAATGTCTTCTTTTATATAATAACATCACTGTTACCCTGTTTGGGGCTTTTTTTTTTTTTTTTAATAATCTTGCTTTGTTTTTTTGGATTTCCCTCTCTGGGTTGACTTCTGATTGCTCTGTCCAGTGTTCTAGTCTTGGGTTGATACTGGGCATTATTGATTTTCTAACCAAAGAACTCCCTTTAGTATTTCTTGTAGTTTTGGTTTGGTTTTTACAAATTCCCTCAACTTGTGTTTATCCGGAAATGTCTTAATTTCTCCTTCATATTTAAGAGACAGTTTTGCTGGATATATGACTCTTGGCAGGCAATTTTTTTCCTTCAATTTTTTAAACATGTCATCCCATTGCCTTCTTGCCTGCATGGTTTCTGCCGAGTAGTCTGAGCTTACTTTTATTGGCTCTCCTTTGTTGGAGACTTTTCATTTATCCCTTGCTGCTCTTATAATTCTCCCTTTATCTTTGGTTTTGGCAAGTTTGATTATAATATGTCTTGGTGACTTCGTTTTAACATCTACCTTATGTGGAGTTCGATGAGTATCTTGGATAGATATCTTCTCATCTTTCACAATATCAGGGAAGTTTTCTGCTAACAAATCTTCAACAATTCTCTCTGTATTTTCTGTTATTCCTCCCTGTTCTGGTACTCCTATCACTCGTAGGTTATTTCTCTTGATAGAGTCCTACATGATTCTTAAGGTTTCTTCATTTTTTTTAATTCTTTTTTCTGATCTTTCTTCAAATATATTAGTGCCAAGTGATTTATCTTTGAGTTCAGAAGTTCTAGCTTCTACTTGCTCAGTTCTGCTCCTCTGACTTTCTATTGACTTTTCTACTTGTTATTTTATTGTTAATCTTCTGAATTTCTGAGTGCTGTCTATGGATTTTTCAGTTTATTAAACTTTTCATTATGTTCCTGAATAATCTTTCTAATTTCTTCAAATACTTTATTGGTGTGTTCCTTGGTTTCTTATGCGTATTGCCTCATTTCCCTTCCTGATGTCTTGAAGGGTTCCGTATATTAAACTTTTGTATTCTGCATCTGGTAATTCCAGGAATGCATTTTCATCTAGAAGATTCCTGGATTCTTTGTTTTGAGAGCCTGTTGAGGTGATCATGTTCTATTTCTTTATGTGACATGATATCAACTGTTGTCTCTGAGCCCTCTATAAGTTATTGTATTAGTTTATGCTTGCTTACAGTGTCGTAGCTTCTTGCTTTGTTTTGTTTTGGTATGCCCCTGTGGGTTTCTTGAGTGAGCTAGCTTGATTATTTTCACCTTTGGAGCTCTGGTGTCCTGTCCCCAGCAGGCTAGAGCTGTTATCATGTACATCAGTCTAGGAGTCCATTTGGTTTTCTTGTTTGAATTCAGCTCAGGTTTCAAGGTAGCTGATATCCAGTGTATAGTACAGGCTCTGTCCTACAATCTTAGAGGGCAGGGGTGATTGGCGTATATACCAGTATCTGATTGCAGCAGGGGCTCATGCTTTGAACAAGGCAGGAAGCTGAGAACTGACTCCCAAGTGTCTCTGAGGAAAACACGTCTCTGTTCCCTAGAGTGTGCTGGTGGGTGGGTTCTGTAGATGGACCATGGGCACCCAAAGTTTTTGGTTATAAGGACTGGGATGTACCAGTTACCTTTGGACTCCTGTCGTGGATGGCTGGGTAACCTGAGTGGAGCTACCAGTTCTTAGGTCCCTGATGTGGGTAGGTGAGGACCTTGTTTAATAGGCAAAGCAATGTCAAACGTCAAACACCCACCTCTCTACCGCACAACTGAAATGGTTGGAGTTTGCCAACAAGGGCATATTCTCCCGAAATAGGTCCACACAGGTCCATGCAGAAAGGAAAGGTGCTCAAGGTCCATAGATGGCTTATGCCTGGACAGGAGCCCCTTCTGTCCTGAGCTCCCCCGATTAATGGAGCTAGCAAATTATTTTTTCCCCCCAACTGCAAATTTTTTCCTTTCCCAGGGCCAGGAGGATGGCTCTAGGTACTCACCAAGGTCTATCTTAGGCCCAGGGATTCAGCTGCTGAAGCTGGCTTGGGGGTGGAGGGGGCACATTAAAATATATGCAAGTACTTAGCTTTTGCCAAGAGCGCTGTTCTCCTCAGGTTCCAGAGGTGTAAGTAGGCTATTTGGCTGGCTGCTTCTCCCTGATGAAACTGAGGTCCAATGCTAGAACCATCCCACTGCCGCCACCATCGCCGCCACTCCAGGAATGGCACCTGAGGGCTCCCTGTGTTTCAGGTCTGGTAATTCCTCTCCACTTCTGAAGGGTCCCTTCCTCCCCCTGCCCCTCAGTTCATTGTCTAAGCTTGCCTTTGATGCTCAGGGCTCCCAGCTTGTCACAAATATACTCATTTCACTTTTTTGGGGGGGTCTTTGTTGTAAAGAAGGCTCGCTGGAAGTGTCTGTCTTTTCTGCCATCTTGGCTCTGCCTCCCACCTTGTTTCTCTTGATGTTAAAAGAACTTCAGTCATTTTGTGGGCCTCTAAAATTATTATGGGTCATGGTACCCTGCCTCCTGTGCTTCTTGTTAGAGATCAGTCTCCATCAAATATCATGTGTCATTTAGTGGCTAGATTTTAGGAGCAGAACTCGGGGGTTGCCCTGACCCTTCCAAAAATCTTTACTGCCATGTTGCTGCTTCTTGAGCCATATCATTAGTCATCCATTCCTCTGGGATGAAATGTAATAGATCCTTTAAACTGCACATATTCAAAAAGGTAGATAACCAGTGAACATTAATGATGATTAATGGTAATTAATGTATAATTACACAGGGTTCTTTCATGAGAATAACAGTGATGGTGAGAAAGACATTAAATCAGGAACAGGGTGGAGGTTGTGATTTCCTGAGTGGAGACACAGGCGTGAAAATATTAGGAAGAGGAAGCTATTAAGAGTAAACCTATTATGCACGTGTGCCTCCTTTCACAACTAGGAACATGCTTTCATAGCTCTTTTCTTTCATTCATCACCTCCAGAGCAAACTGCCTTGTGTAGTTAGCAGCCTAGGCTTCCCCAGTTTGAATCCTGGCTTGCTTATTTGATAGCTGTGTGGCTTTGGCACATTACAGAAAGTCTGGAGGCCTTAGCGTCTTCATTGGTGAAATGAGGATTCTAGTCTCTGGTTCCATTTGTTTGTTGTGAGGCATCAATGAGTTAGTAAACAACAGCTCTTAGAAGAGCGTCTGATTTTTAGGAAACACTAGTGGCAACTAGAATGCATGCTCCTAGTTGTGAAAGGAGGCACATGTGCATAGTAGGTTTACTCTTAATAGCTTCCTCTTCCTAATATTTTCACGCCTGTGTCTCCACTCAGGAAATCACAACCTCCACCCTGTTCCCCATAATGTCTTTCTCGCCATCACTGTCTTACATAGTAAGCACTGTCTTAAGTGTTGGCTTTTACTGATAATCATACTCTACAATGGAGATAGAAGAATGCATGTGAGGCAAGCATTGTCCTTGAGGTGCTAATATCTGATGTGGGAATTGGTTTCATCTCACCTGTCGACACTGATTGGTAGTAGTGGTTACTTGGGCTGATTGTTGAGAAGAATTCTGAGGTTTTATTCAAATTCAGGGGAAAAGAGTATCTTGAATTTAGAAAGGAGTTTCTGGGTGGTGCAAATGGTTAACACACTGGGCTGCTAAATGAAAGGTTGGAGGTTTTAGTCCACCCACAGGCACTTCAGAAGAAAGGCCTGATGATCTACTTCTGAAAAGTCAGTCACTGAAGCACACTTGCACTCTGATACACATGGGAGTTGCCATGAGTTGGAGTCCACTGGATGGCAACTGTTTTTTCCTTTTCCTTTTTTTTTTTTTTGACTATAGAAGGATGCATTGTCAAATGCATCATCATTTCCATCCCTGGTCTAATAAGATGACCAAAAAACAGTGTTAACATTTTAAGGAAGAATCTTTACAAGCTAATGATATCTCTTAAAACATAAGTACATGTCCTAATATAAGTTGATGCTATCTCATTCCCAGGGTTTATCTGTTTGACTTATTTGCAGCAGGCAATAAGGTGACAATTTGTTGCATTATTGACATACATTCTTCTCAACCAAATCACTACATTTTTCATATTCACAAAAAGGAACAGAGAAATTGAAAAGATGGTTTCTTAGTTATCTAGTGTTGCTACAACAGAAAGACCACAAGTGGATGGCTTTAGCAAACAGAATTTATTTTCTCACAGTTTAGGTGGCTAAAAGTCCAAATTCAGGGGATTTCAAGGGAAGGCTTTCTCTCTCTCCAACACCACTAGGGCTGGGTCCTTCTCTCTTCAGCTTCTATTTCTTGGTTCTTTGGAGATCTCCATGTGGTTTGGGATCAATCTTCCTCCATCTCTGCTTCTCTTGCTTGCTTGTTTGATCTCTTTTGTACTTCCAAACAGATTGACTCAAGGCACACTTAATACTAATCTGCCTCATTCACATAACAAAGACAACCCATTCCCAAAAGGGCTTATAACCATAGGCATAGGCTTTACATCACATATTTTGGGGGTACACAATTCAATCCATAACAAATGGTATGAAAGAACAATGATGAGGAAGTAGTGATAGTATTTTGCAAAAGGGCTAGCTTTTTGCAAGACCTATCTTAACCTCCTTGAAGTACTGTCCGTCATGCATTTTCTTTGCCAAAACACGTGCCTTTATAATGATTCAATAGCCTGTTTCTGTTTGGCTCAATCTGCCACAAAGCAAACGGAGGCAAACAGATGCTTTGAAAATGAAGAATGAACAAAATGGTCCAATACATCAGCCTAGCTATAGCAAATGTCGTCTCTGAATGGCCATTTACAAAATTACTGACAATACAAATCTTGATCAGCCAAACAAATCTGTAAGGTATGGTGCTTTTAACTTAAATTCATCATACATAAATCTGTAGAGTTCCCTGGCCTTGAATATATGCACATATGTATACATCTTTATCAATCTCTATGTATCTCTGTATTTTATTTCCATATAGGTAAACATCTGCTGGAACTATATCGTCCTGAGTTTACTTGAAATATAGCAAAGAACTTGACTTTAGGTATTTGTTTTCCCTTTTTCATTTGATAAAAAGAAGTTAAAAATGGAAATTTCTTATGACAAAATTAATATTTATATAAATGGATTTTCTCCATATATTACGGAACAGTCAAATAAATCATTCGAAACTTAAAATGCATTCTTTAACTGCAATGACCTTCAAAATTCTGAGTTGAAATTTTTTAACTCATTCATTAGCATTACTTTTCCCAGGTCAGTGAAATAAAGTAGCATATCAACATTTGCTTTATACATAAAATATAAAGGGATAGTGAAATTAGAATACAAATTTATTTTTATTTTTTTAATAATTGCCAAGTTATTTTGGTAAAGATATATGTTGCATGGATTCTTTAAAGATACAGCTACATTAGATTTGGTCTTTAGGGCCATGATTAACAAAAAAAATATTTATAAGAGTCTTTTGTACAGCATACCAGATCAAAAGTGTAGAAAAAATTCAATTATTTCTCATATAAATTAGTTCCACTCTTAAGTGTTTTATTACCTTCTTTCTGATTTTTCTACTTTATATATATAAAAAAAAAAATCCATTGCCACTGAGTCGATTCTGATTCACAGAGTTTCCAAGGAGCACCTGGCAGAACGAAACTGCTAACCTTTGGTTAGCAGCCATAGTTCTTAACCACTATGCCACTAGTGTTTCCTAAAAATCAAAGGGTAGCAATGTGTGTATAATTTCAATCTAAAGGCAAACAAAACAAAAATCCAAACCCGTTGCCATGGAGTAGATTCCGACTCAAAGCAACCCTATTGGACATAGTAGAACTGCCCCATAAGGTTTCCAAGGAGCAGTCGGTGGATTACGACCGGGTAGCTCTTAACCGTTATGTCACTAGGGCTCCAATTTAATCTAAAGGCAGGTACTGTTAATATTTAAGCAGCTTTCTTTTAAGACATTTACTCCACTGGTTTTTATTACATATTATTAGTATGCTGTATATAATTTCCCATGCTGTTTTTGTATTCTTAACTCTGTAATACAAGCTGTTTCTTATGTCATAGAAACCAAGTTGATTTACAGGCATTGGCCTTAGATAGTTTGCTTTTTATCAGGAGTTTTAATTTGTCACTGTTTTCTCAAATGGTTAGGCTTACAACAAGGCTAAAGGATATAGAAAAAGATACTCTGCTCTTTGTATAGATTATTTCTTAAACCTAGGAGAAAAAAAAAATAAAAAGAAATGTACAGACTACTGTGGAAGAAAATTAAACAGATCACCCCTGGCATAACCCTTTATTTGTAAAAGCAAGGCCATGGCCTCAGCCCTTAGGTGTTCTTTTTCACCCCCCCAATAAAATCCAAATTGTCCTAACAATGGCTAAGGTCATGTGCAGAAGGGATGAGGAGAAAGGGCTGCGAGGGTCACACGTGAGGGCCACAGAAGAAAATTCTTAGTTCTTGATATCTCTCACACAACACACTAGTAATCTGTTCCATTGTTGTTATTGTTGTTAGCTGCCATTGAGTTGATTCTGACTCATGACGACCCCATGTATTGTAGGGTATTTAAATTAGAAAAAATATTCTTATAATAAATCCATTTACTAGCATCTGTGTCATTTTTTTTCCTATTGTCACACAGCAAAAACATAATTGTTGTGCTTGCTTAAATACTGTAGAAAAAGCTACTCCATAAATAATGTATGGCAAGTTAATGGAGTGATTTCAATGGCACTTGAACATATATCTGATGCAAAGCTGGGTCATTAAAAGGTCTCGAATACTACTTAGGATATGCAATAGTCTAATCAACTACTTATTTTCCCAAGACAATTAAATAATAATAGTTGAAATAACATCTATGATAGAATAAATGCTGAGCATGTAGCAGAAACATTATCTTGTGCTGTGCTTGTAACCTTATCATGAGTTAAAAAACAAACAAACAAACCCAGTGCTGTTGAGTCAATTCCGACTCATAGCGACCCTATAGGACAGAGTAGAACTGCACCCATGAAGTTTCCGAGGAGCGCCTGGCAGATTTGAACTGCAGACCCTTTGGTTAGCAGCTGTAGCATTCAACCGCTATGCCACCAGGGTTTTCTACCATGAGTTAGGTACCATAATCTCAGTTTTAGAGATGAGAAAACTGAAATTTAGAGATTTTTTTTGAAACTTAAGAGATTTTAAGTAGCCTAGGTCAAATAGTCAATGGAAGTGAAAATTTGAATTTGGGCCAGTTTGACCCCTCTTATATTCTCAATTATTAGCTTATGGAGATAAGACTCCTTCATCCATGTGTGTGCAGAATTCATTTTCCTGCAAAATTACTTTTTCTCTCAAAATAATTGCCAAACATGCAAAACGGTAACAATTTCCCAGTGTATTTAAAGGTTTTTTTAGTGACTCTACTATATATTTTTACATGTCCCAAAATATTCCCCAAGTATAACATCCAGCCTTGTTGGAAAGATTTGTCCTTGAGAGAAGATTCACAGGAAAGACCTATATTTGCTGCTCTTTCCCCTTCCCTTCCAGTATTAAGAGCCTAACTCCAACATTCTCTTTTAGGTTTGCAAAGAGGAAAGGGGACAACACAATTTGCATATCTTAACAGCCTCCCATGGAACAGTCAAAGGATATAGAGTTCCTTTGACACAGCGTAACCAGTGGAAATCACCACTGATGTTAATTTGAAACAGAATGGGATAGGCACACTGAAGTGCCTTGAGGAAACACACAAAGAGGGCCTTCTCTTGTTCACAAGGTGCTGACAGTGTGGGTGAGAGTCCATCCTGTGCAGCTGATGTAAGGAATGGTACATCCTTAAATCTCAACACCTGGACAGAGCTTGGGAGATTTTGAAAGAAACAGACTGTTTCTCATAATGACACTGCAAAAATACCAAACGGCATCTGCAGCTGGCTTACTTAGGAACGGAGTTTAAAAAAAAATTCTAAAAAGGCTCATTTGTCAACGCAAACAAAGTTAAGCCATTTAATAAATCCTTTCTAAGTTCCCGTTTTTAGGTAGGCATATTTTTACATTATTGCTATTGCTGGGGGCTCTGTAGTTATTGGCTGCAATACAAATTAATAGGGTAGATCAGCCTGCTTTAATCCCAAATACAGTCTGAGAACTGAGATGCATCACTTCATATTTAAACCAATTGGCCATTCCTTGCAGAATTGCATCTTACATGTGTTCCCACTATTAGAAAATATCATCTCCCCTCAATCAATATGTAATTCAAAATGTAATATATTGGGAATTTTAAGGATTTACATTTAATAAGACATGAGACCTATCATACCGTTCTATGACCATGACTCCACCACTAATCTGATGGTCATCTGAAGTAATCAGATTCAGTGTATCCATTAAATTGGTGATCCATGTCTCAAAATGTGTTGATTAAAGCTCAGGGAAACAGCAGGATATTCTTGCTAAATGGGGAGAGGCACAGTGGGAAGAGGTATAGTCTATAAAACCAAATTTACTACTTCAGAGCAGCATCTGTTTTTCCCCAGCCTGCGCAAGAGTGACATACATAGCCTCCTAACATAAAGAACTGGTATGAGATTTGTTGGGAAAATATAATCAAAAACAAAGTCTACTTCCAGACCAGATAACCTCTCCGCAAAAACTGAAGAGAATTAAAAAAAAGTTTTATTATTAAACAAGGATTTAACCACATGGGATGCGTTCCAGGCAATCTGCTAAAGAGACTGCAAAGACAGAAAGAAATTTCATCCTTTATATAAGTTCAGTGGATGTCATGGATTGAATTGTGTCCCCTGAAAAGGTGTGTATTGATTTGGCCAGGCCATGATTCCCAGTATTGTGTGACTGTCAACCATTTTTTCATCTGATGTGATTTTCCTATGTGTTATCAATCCTACTTCTATGATGTTAATGAGGTGGGATAGGCAGCAGTTACGTTAATGAGGCAAGACTCAATCTGTCAAGACTGGATTATGTCTTGAGCCAATCTCTTTTGAGATACAAAAGAGAGAAGCTAGGAGAAACACAGAGGGACCTCATATCACCAAGAAAGCAGCACCAGAAGCAGATGGTTTCCTTTGGACCCAGGGTTCCTATGCAGAGAAGCTCCTTGTCCAGGGAAAGATTGATGACAAGGACCTTCCCCCAGGGCTGACACAGAAGCCCTTCCCCTGGAGCTGATGCCTTGAATTTGGAATTCTCTCCTACTAGACTGTGGGAAAATAAATTTCTCTTTGTTAAAGCCATCCGCTTGTGGTATTTATGTTATAGCAGCATTAGATGACTAAGACAATGGATATAACCCATTACATTTACATTTTCAAGATAAAATTATTAATTTTCTGGTATCTTCATGTCAGGATAATTGAAGTTATGCTAATTTTTTTCAAGGAACTGGGAGGTAGGGGTGTGCTCTTCCTTGATAATTACTTTTAAAGAGAAGGCTCCCAGGTCCTTGAGAAAACATCCTTGATTTACATACTTTTCAAAGAGACATGGAAAGAATTTACAATTAGAAGTTACCTAACGTGAATTCTGAAAGGACTGGGGTGGAGGGGAGCCTTCTTCCTTATTTTCAGCAGGGAGAATTAAAACCTCTTATCTTCAATTTGTGCTTGTTCAACAGAAAGAAAACCATATAAAAACACTGTGTATGTGAACAGTGCAAAACCATTCATTACAAAATAATTTATTGTGCTATAGGTTCAGATACATCTCCTTGGAAGCTGTCTTATATCCTTTTTAGAACAAGATAAGACTAACTAATGAATAGAGGATCTTCCCCTCTGGTTGTATCTACAATTCCTAGCCTTCATAATTTATATACAGTGAAAGATTAAGTAAATAAATTTTTTTAAAAAGGTAGAAAAATCTTCTGGCTGTCACCCTAGAGGCACTTATGTTTTGCGTTAGGTTCAGGGATATGCTGATGGAATGAATAGGCTATGATATGAGAACAAGCATCTCTAACTAAATAATATAACATCAACTTCAAAAGACCAAAACCCACTGCCATGGAATTGATTCCAACTCATGGTAATCCCATGTGTTACAGAGTAGATCTGCTCCATAGTTTTTTTTTTTTTTTTTTTTACTGTAATCTTTTACACAAGCAGATAACCAGGTCTTTCTTCTGTGGTGCTGTTGAGTGGGTTTAAACTACCAGTCTTTAATTTAGTAGTCAAGTGTATATCCTTTGCACCACCCAGGGACCTTACAACTTTAGGGGTCCTAAAATTCTTCAGATAAAGGAAACATCACTATGGGACCTAACAATCAGGCCGTGAAGCAAGACAAACAAATTATGGAGGCAGACTATGTGGGAAGTATGGATCTGGCTGGAATGAAATATTTTCATCAGATTGTTGTTAGGTGCTATCAAGTCTGTTCGAAGCCATAGTGACCGTACGTACAACAGAATGAAAGACTGCCCAGTTCTGCACCATCCTCACAATCGTTGCTATGTTTGAGCCCATTGTTGCAGCTACTGTATTAATCCACCTCATCGAGGGTTATCCTCTTTTTCATTGGCCCTCAACATTACCTTTGGAGCCCTGGTTGTGCAGTGGTTAAGAGCTTGGCTGCTAACCAAGAAGTCAGCAGTTTGGATCCACCAGCTACTCCTTAGAAACCCTATGAGACAGCTCTATTCTGAGTCAGAATTGACTCAGCTGCAATGGGTTCTATATTACCAAGCATGATGCCCTTCTCCAGGGACTGGCCCCTTCTGATAACATGTACAAAATATATGAATCGAAGTCTCATCATCCTTGCTTCTAAGAAGCATTCTGGCTATACTTCTTCCAAGACAGACTTGTTCATTCTTCTGGCACTCCATGGTACAGTCAAAATTCTTTGCCAACACCATAATTCAAAGGCATCAATTCTTCTTTGGCCTTCCTTATTTATTGTCCAGCTTTCATATGTGTATGAATCCATTGCAAACACCACGGCTTGAATCAGAAGCACCTTAGTCCTCACAGTGACATCTTTGCTTTTTAACACTTTAAAAAATCTGTTGTTTTAGATTAGTTCTGGCCAAATTATGGAGAGTTTTGACTGAAACTGAAAATGAATGTAAGTCATTTCCATTATTTTAATGCTTGTATAGAACCCTCCCAATGCTAAGATTCTATGATCCCAGATGTTTTACAAATCACAGAGTCTTTGAATTTAATAGTTTTCTCCTACATTCTATCTTCAGTGGTAAACATACACTTGACACATAATTCTGGGAAAATGGGGTTCCCAGTAACACTCTGGAAACCCTGGTGGCGTAGTGGTTAAGAGCTATGTCTGCTAACAAAGAGGCCAGCAGTTTGAACTGACCAGGTACTCCTTGGAAGCTCCATGGAACTCTGTCCTATAGGGTTGCTACAAGTAGGAACCGACTCGATGGCAACAGGGTTTTAATAACACTCTACATACATGAGATCAACTGTGGATTTTATATTTATTCTTTACTTGTCCTTTGTTTTTGTTGTTGCTTGCCTGTTTTCTTTTCTATTTTTTTTACCAAAATGCTAGTCTGAAAACTCCTTATGTACATTAACAAATTAAAAAAAAAAAAAAAAGTGGAAATCCTCCATGCTCAAAGGTGGGGAAAGGGCACACAACCTCACGACGAAGCTCAGGTGTGGAGTAGGGTTTTGATTTGCCTGCCTGTAGCACTCTACCAGATGGAGGAAATTGTGTAATGTCCTCACTACTTTCCTGAATTCTGGGAGATACTTTGGTAGTCTCTTCCATACTGAAATGTCAGTGAGCTCTGCCCACGCCTGTTGAGAAAATGAAGTAACAATGAGGGCCACCAAATGATGTGGCAAATTCTTAGGGCATTCATCTACCTGAACAGTTTAGATCTGTCAATTACAACTAAATAGTTTTGGACTCTAAAACTGAGAAAATAATTAAAAGGAAAAAAAGTGTCACCTGGCTTTGTATTGGACAAAATCAAGCTGCCACATGGGTAGACCTGAAACCTAAATTTAGAATTACTGTTGTGGACAAAATGAAGACATTAACATTTAATTACTCGGCTAAAACAAAATGCACCAGTATGGGAAAAGAAAACTTGAGAAAATAAGGATTAAATTAAAATCGTAGGCTATCACCTACTGCTTCTGCGGTTCCCGTGAGCTCCGACAGCTTTCAAATTGCTTAAATAGTTAGTGAGGTGGCTGTAACATTGACCAGCAAATAACATAAATCCAGAATTAATTATAAGGACTTAAAATAAGTAAAAAGAAAGTAGTTCACTAGATTAGCTTTACTGTGAGAAGTTGGCATAATGAAATTTTTCTCGGTTTGTTTATTTAAGGAAGAATTAATTGCATATCATATTGCAGAAAATAAAGTATGCTAAGTAAAGTCACCTGACTTCAGGCTAGTCCTTAAGTGGATCACTTGTATCTTAATTTCCTTAGACAATTTATGTCGTCTTTGGTTTTTATCAGGCCTTGTCCTGCTTGTCACATTGATTGAAGTTAAGCAATACTTATGAGATCCTTTGAGTGGCCTCTCATTTTTTATGCAACCTCCCATCTTTCCCATCTCCACACCTCCTGAAATGCCAGTCTCCCATCTAATTTGGAGTAAGCATTATTTATGGATTGCTTTAAATTTATGAAGTGGTGAGGGGCGTCATAGTTAACTAGATGTCTCTGTGAAGTCCTGTAGATCAGTGGTGAAGCCATCCATTTACCAATTGACTTTTAACCTTTTGTAGCGGACAAACCATGATTGATTTCCATGCAAAGAAAATGAGCTAAACTTTTGAAAACAGCTAAGTTTTCTCCGTAGTCTGAGTGCATTGCACCTGAAAATCAACAATGTCTGAGATATAGGTATGGATTGGCGTTACCACTCATGATAGAAGATACCATAGGACATTCACCTACAAAGTTGACATTTTTATTGTTATTGCATTTGATTCTGGTAGCAATCAAATCAGTTTCCATCTGAAGAATAATTGTCTTACATTGACATCACAGCCTACATTAATACTCTGACTTTTGTTTGTTTGCGTCCAAAACGTATTCCTGCCTGTAGCTTATCCTGGAATTTAGCATAAATAAAGTTTTGCTTCATGAGAAAAGAATTCTATAAATAACATAAGCAATTATTTAAAGTATTATTTAAGCAAAAATTTATTAAAAAATCCATACCCACCATTGGACCAGATACTGTTTTGTTAAGAGTTCGAGACTACATAGTACATCTTACTGCGTGCTTAATAGATGCCAGGCACTTTTGTAATTGGTTTGTTTGGGTTATTTTATTTAACCCTCATAGCTGCTTTGTGAGATAGGTGTTATAATTATCCATATTCTAAAACTGAAGAATGTAGGGCCAGAAAAGGCAAATTAACACCCACGGTGTCACAATCGCTAGGAAGTTATATAGCCAGGGCTCAGCCAAGGCTTTTTGACTCCACAAACCATTCTCCTCATGCTTCTAAACCCCAGGGTTATTGTATGCTTCTGCTGCCGCTGCTTCTTTACCTTTAATTTGGAAATAATTGGTGATACACAGGAAGTTGCAAAGAACTGTGTAGGGAGGCCCTGGACACTCTTTGCCTTGCTTCCCCCAATTTCTATATCTTGCTTAACTAGCGTATATCACAACCAGGAAATTGAGATTGGTTCAGTCCACCTAATTATTTAGATTTCACCAGTAATACGTGCATTCATTTGTGTGTGTGTGCAATTTTATCTTTGTGCAATTTTATCACGTGTAGTTTCTATATTCACCACTACAATCAAGATACTCAACTATACGACCACACAAGGCTCCCTTATATGATCTTTGTATAGCCACACGCACTCCTTTGACATACTTAACCCCCTGCAATAAGTAATTTGCTCTCCATCTCTATGATATGAACTTTCACAAATGATTTATAAATGGAGTCATGTAGTACATACCTTTTTGAGACTGGCTTTTTTTTTTTTTTAACTTAGCTGATTTCCTTGAGGTTCATCAACTTGTTGTCAATAGTTCATTCCTTTTTTATTGCTAAATCATATTCCATAATTTGAATGCACCCGAGTTTGTTGAACCAGTCATCCATTGAAGGCCACTGTGTTTTCTCCAGTTTTGAGCTTTTATGAGTAAACCTGTTATGAAAAGTTGTGTACAAGTTTCTATGTGATTCATTGATGTTGCCCAGTGAAACTGATTCATTGATACTGCCCAGTGTAGTCCCCTCTCCTTGAATATGGGCTGGCCCTGTGAATCACTTTAACCAATAAATTGTGGCAGGAGCGACACTGTTCCAGTTCTGAGTCTAAGGCTTAAAATGTCCTAGAAGCTTCTACTTCGACTCTTTTGGACGTTAACTACCCTGAGAACCCTGTGCAGTAAGGAAGCTCAAGCTGGTCACGTAGACAGGCTTAGTAGAGAAGAACCAAGGGACCCAGACACCAGCATGAATCAAAGTTGCTGGACAACAGCTCCAGCTAAGTCCCAGGAACAATTGGCCTCAATCTAGCAGACATATGAGTTAGCCATATTGGAAGTGTCCCATCTTAAGGCCCACTTAAAACACCCCAGCCAATACCATTGAAGCAGATGAGCTGTGCTTGCAGATCACTGCCCAAAAGTCAGAGCTATGATCAAATAAATAAAATGGTTATTATTTAAAACCACCAGAATTTTGGGGAAGTCTGTTACATAGTAATACAAAACTGGAATAGAAATATACATCCTGGTATATTGTCCAAAACCAAACTCATTGTCATCGAGTTGGTTCTAACTCACGGTACATAGTAGGCCCTCAATAAATGCTAGTTTATCCATTAATTTGCTAAAATCCTGGGCTATCACTTTAAGTAAATGCAGTTATCAACTATATGTATTCAAATAGGTTAAGTGCAACAATATATATTTTGTATAACATAGGCATACATAGTATCAAAGTATACTATTAAAATTTGTTATAACTTCATTCATTTGTGCAGAAATTCATGATTTTAAATAAATTGCATTTATAATAAACTTGATACAAAAATCCAGAGGAATAGTAATAAAGTAGCTAATCTGAATTCAGCAAGGTTTATCTCGAAAGGAATTTCATTTTATTTTACAATTTTACTTAACAACCACAAGATCAACGAGAAAGAACATCTAGGCTTGTTTGCCCAAGGACTTCTAGAAATGAGTCCCAATTGTTTTTCACAAAGAAAAATTGTGACTTGACCACGTCTGATGTAGAAGCAGACAGGCACTTTCCAAATTTGTTTGTTTCTGAGCTATTATTGGATTTCTTTCGTCATTTAGTCCAAATTAAGTGTTGGTTAATGTGGTTACATTTTACTGGAGCTACTAAAATCAGGTTACATAAAGCAGAAGATGGAAATAAAAGTTTACAACAAGCTTCATTCTGCTTTTTTTTTCTTTCTTTGAAGTTCGGTGGAAAGTATGACAGCATCGCACATTCAAGTCCTTGCGTATTATTAAACTGAAATAAAGAAGTATAATGAATAAGACAAGCTGAAAAGAAAATGAAATACACGCCAGGACAAAATTTAGCTGTTGATTATTTCCTAAGGAGATTGCTCCTTCATGGCACATGAAGAAAAACATCATAAATTGTGCCTGAAATTGTTTGTTTCCATAAGGTTCAAAACGCAGAAAATTTAGAATGAGTTTCTTTTGCTTTATGCTGCACTAGATACTCAATGTGTGGCCGATTTTTCTCCTCCTTTGATTTCTGAGTCATTTGGGTGTAGGTTACTCATCACCTGTCTTTGATAGCGCTTGGGATAGATTAAAAGCAAATCAGCGGAAGAGCAAAAGAGGCAAGATTTATTCCCATTTGGTATGAAATTCGTTTAGAAAAATATAGTCACAAGAACGAGGTGAACAAAGGCTGACATTAAAATTAATTAAAAACCTACCATGCGTATGGTTTTTGGGGAATTCTTCAATCTTAGGTTTCTATCACTAGGACCATTTCTCAACTATATCACTTTCATCCCCAAATTACACACTTGAAAGTTGTTTATGGATCTTAACCTACAACTTACAGTGTCTCCAAGATGATTGAAAGTTGGCATCTATTTTTTTCTCTATTTAAGTAATTATAAAAATGGTATTGTAATGGAGGAGAAGAGGTGGGTAGAAAATAATTTGAATCTGAATTAGATAATTTCAAATTCGTTGTTCAGTTGAGAGTATTTTGTGAATGGGTCAATTATGGGGCCATTAACACCTAATTTACCTATGCTACTCTGTTAAGTCATCTTCTGAATATATGAATTTCATCAAATTAAAAAGGCTAAGTAAAGAAATAAATATGTGTATAACTTAGACCAAAATGGCTTTGGTTAAAAAAAAATGGCTTTGGTTAGCACATGATTAAGACATGGATGCTAGAGGGTGGGGGTAAAAATAAGTATTTGACTAATTACCTGGGGCCCTGTGGTTAAGCATTTGGGTGCTAACCAAAAATGTCAGCAGTTCGAACCCACCAGCTGCTTCTTGGAAACTCTGTGGGACAGTTCTACTCTGTCCTATACGGTCACTATGAGTTGGAATCAACTCCACAGCAAGAGGTTTGGGTTTTTTTTGTTTGTTTGTTTTTTGTTTTATTGACTACACATAGTGTGCTGCAGCTGCTAATCAAAGGGTTGGCAGTTCAAATCCACCAGGCGCTCTTTGAAAACTCTATGGGGCAGTTCTACTCTACCCTATACGGTCGCTAAGAGTCGAAATTGACTTGACGGCGCTGGGCACTGGGTTTACACATAGCCCATTTCATCAGTGGAACTCTGCTTAAAACACCACTGACCCCCATACATTCACAACTGGGAAACTCCAATAAACAAAGCCACAACCTGCTTTGCTATTAACAATATCAAACCAAATACCTCATGGAAGAAACCCCCTTCATTTTCCACTGTAATTTTTTAATATACACATACAGTTTACACCACAAAAAGGTAAAATAGAGAGTCTCTTAGTGACTGAGATATATCTTTTCAATTAATTTAATTGACACTTTTATCTTTTAAATCTGACCAATCAGTTCAGTTATTATTAGTGATTGTTAATTGATATAGTCAAAATGTCTGTGTATTTTGTTGTTAGCCTTTTAAAATCTTTTTTTTTTTTTTTTAATTTTTACTTAACCAGTGTGTGATAGCTTCATTTCTACATCTGACTTAGACTCCCCATTTTTTTGGCCTGAAGTACTTTTGGGGTTCCTAACCAGATCATCAGACAAGTGCATCCGAAGTAAAGACACTATTTGTGACAGGTAGCAGACCAGTCACTACTACAAACAATCATCTTGAATATATCAAATACTCTGAAACTTCACTGGAAAGATGGCAATTATAATATTTTGAGGAAGACTCATCATAAAACACCTACTTACTAAACGGTATGAATTAAAAAATCAAAAATCCAGTTGTACAAGTCTTTAGATGGTCTCTCAGGTGTTTTTCAGGCCTAAAATTCTACTGGCTCCCAACAATGACGATAGGTAGGTAGATAGGTACATAAGTAGACAGACAGACATAGTATTAAGCCATAAGACTGTGATTCAGTAAATGGTTTTGTATCAGTACGAATTAGGTGTAGAAAAAAATCCAAAGGCCGTGTTTTATGACACATGATATAATGGATAGTGGTCATCCTTGTTGGTATGTAAGAACTAGGCTAACTTAAGGGTCAGTTTAAGAGAAAAATTCAAAGCATTTGATGGAGGAATGAAATAATATAGTCATTGTTATAAAACACTGTCCATTCAAAGAGCTTATTATTATTTCATTTAGTATTTGTTCTTCTTAACTCACTTTATTATTACTATCATCATCATTATCATTATCATTGTTAGTGCTGGTAGAAGTAGTAGTATTTTTATCATTTTTTTGAATTTTTATGTACTGGCCACTCTGTACTGATTAGCGTTTCATATTTAATCTTCAAACCTATCCCCAGAGAGTAAGCACATGACCACTAGTCCCATTTTTCAGCCAAGAGCATTGATGATTAGAGAGGTTAAATAGCAGTTGAATGCTTTATACGTGCTGTATCAGTTACTTCTTACTATAATTGTCTGAGATGGGAGTTATTATTGGCTCCATTTTACAGATGAAGAAATAGACACAGAAAAATTGAGTATGTTCCCTCAGCTATCAAGTCACTAATCCCAAATTCATTTTTAGGCTACCCTTTATTTTTACGAATACAATTGATTTCACCATATTGTTTTTATGGCCAGCCACCAATTACATGTACTTGTTCCTTCCAATTATTTTTTGTTGGTTCTCTTCTCTTTTTTTTTAAGTAGACAATCATATTAATTACAACTAATTACATCTTTGCTTCTTCCTTTCTGATATTTCTCTCTCTAATATCTTGAACAAATAGAGCTTTAATGAATGAAAAGCAATAGTTTTTTTTTTTTTTTTTTTTAGCCCATATTTTACTTTGTTGGCAGAAATAAGAGACAAGTATCCTGGGTACAGGGTGTCTTCCACACTTCCAAATCTAAAATATTTTGCTAAGTTTCTTTGCCAAACCCTGAACACCTGAGGGTCCCCCATCTGTTTCATAAATAGAACACTGCTGCCACCGTATAATTGTCCCAACCTCACCTTGTGGATCTTTTCTGAAGCTTGGTTAGTAAAGGCAAACTGTGAGATACCCAGGAGCACATGGCAGGGAAATGTGTTTTGGGTTCAGGTTAACCACCCTTCCCACCCAGGACACCACATTTGGCTCGCTGCCCCTCACTAGATGCCTCATGAAAACCAAAAGACAGGAGTCTGAAGTTCAAGTTCTGAGTGAGCAATTTGATTTTCAAAGGGTACATGACTAAGAGGTGACTTAAATTTTCCACTAAGTCCTTTGGCTCCTTTTTCCTTTAAATTTATAGGTTGGGACATTGAAACTGAGGCCCTCCAAAGTAGCCCCTTTAAGTTTGGTTAATCACAAGGCCCAAGGCATTGAGCCAACAGACTTGTTCTTAGATAGTCACTACTTTACTCCTATGAGCCAGAAAGAGGCAAAGTACTGAAAACCAAACATCAACAAAGATCAGGTGCAAAGCAAACGAGAGAGAGAAGTGACATCACAAGAGGGGACTCCAGCGAATCATCAAGGTTATTTTATGATTGTTTTATTGAATGGTTTCTACAGAAGATTAACTTTGTGCTGATCAATTAGACTGAAATTCCAGAATCTTCAGCACTTCCTTCCAAGATGTTAGCATATTCATATTTCCTTGAAGCCCTTTTCCAAACTTGAACATTAAATGTTTCTACTACGGTGAGAGGGCTAAATGAGTTTATGTTGAGCTTTTAAACTAGAAAAAATAGACATTTTTATCTTGTTACGCTCTATCTAGAGACGTGAGACAAAAATTATATCCTAGGAAACTTTCCCCATTAAAAGAATTGCTAAAATAACAATAGCCACTACAAGACATTAAATGATACTTGTGAAGAGTGTGCTTCTTAGCTCCTGTCCGGAGGCAAGATGAGAAGGCAGAAAGGGACAAGAGCTGGTTGAATGGACACAGGAAATACAGGGTGGAAAAGAGGAGTGTGCTGTCACATTATAGGGAGAACAACTGGGGTCACATAGCAATGTGTATACAAATGTTTGTATTAGAAACTAACTTGAATTGTAAACTTCCACTTAAAGCACAATAAAAAAAAAAATAGCCATATATTGAACCTATATTTTGTATAGGAGAGGCACCTAGGTGGGGCAAGTGGATTGCTCACCACTGCTAACATAAAGGTTAGTGGTTCAAATTCACCAAGCAACCCAAAGCGAGAAAGTTCTGGTGATTGGGTCCAGTAGAGATTACAGCCAAGAAAACCCTATGGAACAGTTTTACTCTGTAACATGTGGAGTTGCCCTGGGCTGGAATCAACTCAAAGGCAGTGAATATTTTTTATTAGGGGGTTTGTATGTATTATTCCTAATATTACAACAATCCACTAGCCTGATAACAATACGTCAATATCTCCATTTTACCGATGAGGAATTGGAGGCATAGTAAAATGTATGTATATTTATGGTATCATGGGTGTATATATGTATATGTATACACATACATACACACACACACACACACACATATATATCCATAATACCATAATAACCAGTCCATCAGTTTTTAGTCTTGGAATAAACAGTGTATAAAGTGTCAGTGTCAACACCAGCTCACATATCTTCAATCTCCCTATGACAGAAGAATCTATGATTTATAAGCAAATATATGCAATAAAAGAACCATTTCAATGCATACCACAAAGGAGCAATAATGGAACAATCCAGTTAACGCTTTTACTGAAAATTCCAACACTAGGAACTGCTCTTGGTTAAGTGCCAGTAGGTTATCTCACTACTAAATTAAGTAAACTATTTATCCTTTCTTTCTCAAATATCGTGGCCTGAACTCCTTCATGAAATGATAAGTGGACTCTGAGAGATCAGAAAAGGCAGAGTGATACCTTCAGAAAACACAACAAAACAAAACAAGAAGGCAGAGTGGGAAAGAACCAGGAATCGGAAGCAGGAAGGCTTTGAGAAAAGATTAAGAGATGTGGACAGAGAGATGAGAAATGAAATCAATGCAGCAACGAGATTTTTATAAGGCAAATATTCTTTAAAAAGAACCAATATCCAGAAGTGGCTCATCTTAGTTTAAGGGATAACAGAAGATCTCAAATCAAACAGCATTTTATTTGTCTTTAATATGGAGTGACTCAATAAATGACTTGTTTTGTAAACACAGACATCCAATTAATCCGATTACTGAGACTGACAGTTGAAAAACCACTCATCTTGGGAGAGATTTCTTCTAACGCTAAATAACTCTGAGGCTTCCGGGCTAGATCCTTAAGTAGTCCTTGTGTGCACATGCACGTGTGTATATGTGTATATTCAGACAGAGTTTAGGCACACACCTAGAACGTGAAATTGATCTGCTTTCAACAATTGACTAATGGCTAGAATTCCCCTAAGGCGAGGGGATGGAAGGGAATCGCTGCTAAGCACAGGAGCACCAGCAGTGGACAAGAGATGCTAAGTATCCCCACCAGGGCCCTCCACACTCTCCATCTGCGGTTTCTCTCTCCCTGGGCCTTTCCGCAGAGCTGCAGTTACCTGCGGAAATAGCCGGCTCCGCTGCGAGCCCCTGGCCGTCTCCCGGAGTCCCTCCGAAGCCGAGTGGAGCCGGAGGGGTGATCCCCTGGCCCCCATACACAGCCTTCTTTTCACCACCTTCCGTTTATACAAAGACTGGCTTATCCCACTTTTTTTTTCTTTTTCTGTTGCCTTTGCAATGAAAAGCTCTCCACGCGCAGCCTAATAAACTTCTATGCCCGCCCTACCCCCAGCCCCAAAAGCCCTGCCAAAAAAAAGAGAGAGGGGAGACTTAAACCTGGAACTCATTTAGCTAAAGGGACTTTAGTTAACAAGAAAGTTACCCATCATGAACTGCAGGTAACACCTCCCGTGATCCTAAATCCATTACCTGGAGACTTAGCCCAGGCTGAGTTTGATTTTATGAACTGTGAGGTTGCGATGTTGAAAGTCTGCAAATTGGACATAAATTGGACGCAAAAGACTGGGGGAGCCGAGTGATTTTCTTTCTAATGGTGTAACATGCTTTGGATTTTACCAGGGATCCGTGAAATCTCGGGCAGAGAGGAGAGCTGAGTGTGCGTGTCTGCGTGTCTCTCAATCCAGGATTTTCCTTCCCCCGAAAAACTTTGATTGACTCAAAGCAATTTTTTTTTTTTTGAGAACAAAGTCACATATTTCTCTGAATTGCTCAAAGTCACACGGAAGTACTGACCAGGGAATGCTGTAACACACACACACACACACACACATCCCAGTCTGAGTTTAGTGCTAGAAAACAAGCTTTCTCCCACTTATTAGCCCTTACTGTCAACAATGCCCCATGATCCTTTTGTGCCACTTCTCAGTCTACCCTTGTGACATTCTGTTAGGATTCTAAAGACCACCGCTGATGTCCTGAACAATTCAGACATTGGCTTCTGGTTTTAAGGAACACAAAGACTCCTTTCAGATATGTGGTATCTCCTCAATTTAAGCGTTTGTTTAATGCTTTCTGAAAGGAAGCAAAGATGATGCAGAATTCAAAATCTGGAGACAGGGAAGGCTCTCGTGAAAAATTAAATTTAACTGGGAGTTGAAGAAAAAAAATGCGGCGATCTGGGCTTTCAGAATTGAATAGTGCTCTACCAGGTGAGTAGTGGTAATCTGGAGTGAGGAGCAGAGATAGGTACTCCAGGCAAAATAAAAAGATTTTAGGAGAGACAGTGGCAAGAATATTTATGGACTAGCAACTTGAGTGGCATGGCCATAGCCTGCTGTACATAGAGGGAGAAGAGGAGCACTGGCCCAAGAGCCTGGAAAGTCACATCATGGCTAGATCCAAATGCTAGGCTGAAGTTTAGGATTTATAGTACGGGTTTATTGGAATATATTGAACACAGGCAGCGTTCTCATACACAAACCAACCAATCTGTTGTCATGGAGTCGATTTCGACTCATAGCGGCCTTATAGGACAGCGCAGAGCTGCCCCATAGGGTTTCCAAGGAGCAGTTGCTAGATTCAAACTGCCAACCTTTTGGTTAGCCCCCACACACTTAACCTCTGTGCCACCAGGGCTCCAGTGTTCCCATAACCCATTGCTGTCAAGTCTCTTCTGACTCATAGTGACCCTACAGACTCATAGACATCCTCAAATCAACAATAATAGCATAAATTTCAGTGCCAAATGAATAAATTAATTATACTTCATTCAAATGATGACATACTGTATAACACTTTAAATGAAAGAACTAGGTCAAATCTTTTTTAAAAAACGTAGGAACACTTTTAAAAGGCGTGTATAGTATAGTATTACCCACTGCCATCGAGTCGATTCTGACTGACAGTGACCCAATAGGACAGAGTAGAACTGCCCCATAGGGTTTCCAAGGCTGTAGTCTTTCTGGAAGCAAACTGCCACATCTTTCTTTCACAGCATGGCTGGTGGGTTCAAACCACCAACTTTTCGGATAGCAGCCAAGCACTTAATCACTGTGCAACCAAGGCTCCTTTGTGTATAGTATACAACTACTAAAAAAAAAAAAAAATTTTTTTTGTTTTTTTATACAACTATTAAAAGCTAAAAACAAAAAATAGTGAATACGTCAAATTCCTGATGATCATTAGCTACCGGATGTTTTATTTCTTCTAGAAAAAGAGTAAGATTGGGACCTGAAGCAGATGTGGCAAAAGGTTGGCATCTATTTTATCTCAGTAATGGGTACATGAGCATTCAGACCTCCTGACTTTTTCCATATGATTTGGATATGTTATAATGTTTAGAGCACATGTTCACTTTTCTCTTTTCCTCCAACTACTCGTTCAATATTTCAGTTTCATCTAAAATTTCTCCAATTATTTTTCAGTCTTGGGAAGTGTCTCACACTTGCTCACAAATAAATCTGGTAAGCCACCAGGGGGTGCCTCCTGGGTATTGCTAGCCCTACAGGGAGGGACCCAGGCCTGCATCCCAGAGTCCCCCTGGGTATCTTGGTAGATGTCAGACAGATGCTATAGTTTCCCACCAGAAACTGTGCCTCATTGAGTGTCAACACAGCTCTCCTGGGCGCTGGAGTCTCCTTATCTGAGACAACACGTCCTTAAGAAAAATGATCTTCAGAGCACTCTGCTCTCTACCAAGTGCTTCCACTCATACACTGAAACATGTTTTGGTTCTAAAGCCTGCAATGGGCCATGGAGAAATGAGGGCAAGTAACTCTTGCTCTCTGCGTTAACCATAGTTTGCAGGATACCAAGCAAGGTAATGATTATTTTGCCCTTAGAGTATACAGAGTGATTAGTAAAATATTTCTTTTAGCTTTAGTCCCACAGTTTTCCTCTGGATGGGGCTGTATTCCATAAGAGCCTTCAACGGTCACAGGCCCCCGGCTGAACTCAGATTCATCTCTCACCTCTGACAACTCAGGTTTTGCTGCTTGATCAAACTTTACTTTTTGATTCTTTTTTTCCTTTAAAATGAGTTTCTCCCGGAAGGCCTTCTGAGCCCTCCTACAGATAAATGTCTTGTCATAACTGTCCCACCAGTTTAAATGACATGCCCAGACATAGTTTAGGCTCAAGTTGGGTTCTGCATGACACCAGGAAATTTATTCTGGCAGGAGCAGGTGGGGCAGACTGGAAACAGGAAGAGGCCAGAGTCGGGGAGACCAGGGAAGGAGGAAGCTACTGTAAGCATACAGGCAAAATTTTATTTTCACATTTAATCATGTGCAGCCATCTCCTTTCATGTTGTATTGTGGATGCTTCACAGAAAATAATTTATGCGTATGTTGCAGTGTCATTTTCTCATCATCGTCAAGTCTGAAAATCAACATAATGAAAAACTGGGTCTTTGTATCAATATCTAATTGGGCTACCTCCCGGGTACCTGCTGCTGTCCAGTCAGTTCCGACTCGTACAGGACAGAGTAGAACTGCCCCGTAGGGTTTCCAGGGAGTGGCTGGTGTATTTGAACTGCCGACCTTTTGGTTGATAGCCAAGCTTGTAGCCAAATAGCCATAGTTAAAATCATTACAGATGGACTCTTCCTAACCTGTGACCACGCCCTAAAACAAAACTCCTGTGGAAATAAAGAGGGAGTACAAAAGAGATAGATAACTAGCTTTGTGAATTTTCTAAGATTATCATCTTTGAATATGCCTTTACATATTTAACACACTTATCCCTGTATTCTACCCAGAACTACCACTTATAAAACCAGGTGAGGTAAAAACAAACAACCAGAAAGATAAAGACAATCATGGAACATATTTAAATCACGGATCAGGCTGTCTTCTCTCATTGGTTATGGAAATGATGAATTCTAAATGCAAAATACGTGCAAATCTCCTGAATGCAATCTTGTTGCTCTTAGATGGTTATTGCTGTGGTTCAAAGGAAAACGAAGATAAGAAATAACTAAAATTCAGATATTACCTTGAAGTATGTAAACAGCTGCAGAGAATTTGCTTAATTCCTATTATTACAAAAATTACTAAGGTGAACATTATTTTCTATTCCAATCCCATTTACAAATGAGCTAAGTTTCTATTGCTTTGGCTGTTCAAAGATTATGCCTGCAAATTTTGGTTACCAGAGAGTAACAGGGGGACAGATAAAGCAGGCATGGAATAGAACATGGTGCAGCACAAATCTGAAGGTACCCTGCATTTAGTTAAGAGAGGGACACAAATTCAACCCTGGCTGGACAGAGCAGCAAGAATAAACTTTCTTCCAGGGTACAAGTTTTCAAATACTCACATTAGGAAAGGTGGTGATGGACTGGACATGAGCAGGTTGTTAATTTCAGTATTATGCATATTCATGTGGCTGTTATTGTTGTGACTTAGGTCTGGCTCCTAGCAACTTTATATATAACAGAATGGAACGTTGCCCGGTGCTGTGCCATATTCAATCATTGGTAGAACAGTCAAATAATACTGTCTTAATTTGCTAATTGCTATTGAGCAGAATATGATAGGAGACCTTTTCTAACATTCTAATTACTGTTGTCACTGTCATTATGAAGACAAGAGAACAACATCTCAAATAGGTTCCCCTTGTCATATACCATCCTGATATCATGTTAGTTAGGGCCCTGGTTTCTAGTAAGCCCCACTTTCTTGTTAAGCCTTAGGAAAATGGAAGAACTTCATCCATGTGAAATGAGAATAACTATCACTCACTTCTCCTCTTGCATTTGACATAGACAAGCCAATCAGTGGAGGGAAATTATTGCAGACATTTTCATTGCTGTTGTTGCTGGGTGTCCTCCAGTCGGTTCTGACTCATAGGGACCCCATGTATAGCAGAGTAGAACTTCCCCATAAGGTTTTCTTGGCTGTAATCTTTATGGAAGTAGATCTTTCTCCTGTGGAGCCATTGGGTGATTTCCAACTGCCAACTTTCCGTTAGCAACTGAGTGCTTAACCATTGCAGCAGAAAGGAAATCAGCTTGGATGGTATTATTCATTTGAATTTCTGCATGCTCCGAATGCAACTGGAAACAAAGGCATAACTAGGAACGCGGGGCTAGGCAGTTAATTTACAAATTTACTAGGAGTGTATTCTGCTCACCTCTGCCCTCTCCTCTTCCCCAAAGAGAATAGTGTTCCACCATTACGTAATTTTAAAGAATTAACTGTTGTGGGTGAACAAAATCATCAATAACTTAATTACACTTCTTAAAATGAATTGGATAATTGTCTAAGGCATTGCCAGCTTAAATAACAATAAAAGTGAAATAGAGTCTTCTGCTGCAGGGTGTAAGGTGAGTAGTAATAGCGGTATAGGAAGGCATTCCCACTGTTTATTTAGTTATTATATTTACCGGGCCCTCCCATTGCAGGAAAGGCCTGAAGGTATGGCTCTGAATGGCTAAATGTGGCAGCATGGAAGGTACCTTGTTATCTATTTATTTATTTATTTTTATTTCTGCATCTTTCCAGGACACATAAACACAGGAGAAACTACCAGTCAGCAGTAGTTTGTTGCTTGAGCTGTGTTATAGGCTGTTGATGTGTGTATATGTGGATTTTTCATCACCCTAAAAACACTAGGGACCAACTTCCATGAACATCATGTGTATTTGATTGGGATGTTATTAGGCTTTTATCGTCAAGGTACAAGCTGTACTTTTTGGCTGAATTAATACAAAAAAAAAAAAGAGAACTTTAAAAAAGTAAAACAAGAACACATGTGAAAATGAAAAAAAAAAAAATACATAAGTGTTTTCCTGACTTCATCTTCTGTTTTCCACCCATATAGCTTGGTCACTGTAGACTAATGAAAAGTTGTGTAATCTTGCACTATATGGCGCTAGAATAGAGAATATGAAATTGTAATACTTACATTGAGCTAGCCTGGTGATGATGACTGGGTGCTGTGAGACCTCATTGAATGGGATATGATGCTACTCAGGCGAAGAGAAAATTTCTTGAGATTACAAGGGTTCACAAGCAGGGTTAGCTGCACTGGAAGAAGGGGCAAAAAAGGCCTTTTCCTAGTAAGAGAGAACGTGGAAGGATCTAGGTGTTCCAAGAGCAGGCAGGTTGAAGCAGCCATGTACTTGGTCTTAGTTGGGCAGGAAGTCCAATGGGTAATTAGAACGAAATCATGGCACCTGTAAAGTTTGAAAAGGAGGTGCATGGGAGCATCCCTAAGCAGCACAGTTCTGAATGTTCAAAATTTATTTTAAAAACAAAATCAATCATAGAGGCTGCCAGGGTATCAAAGTAGCCGGGGTCTAGTTTAATATTCTGACTACCAGTGAGCTATGGAACATTATCAGATGTCTGTGTTGACAAAGGTGTAAGCCTCCAGATTTAAGATAAGTCATTCTAAATTCTATTTGTATTTTTCCTCTGCCTGAGCTGATTCTCACCTCTACCAGAGAGAAAGTAAATGCTACACAACCACTCCCAATAGAGCATTTACTAATTTTTTTTTCCCAATTGAAAATAGCATGATTTAAATATAATTTGGGGGAAATTGGATAAATAGAATGTTCAAAGATCAGTGCTAACTAACAATGGCTGGAAACATGAATGTGCATGAGTCTTGTGAGCCCCTCTTACCTCACACACTCTTATCCCATAAAAGGATCATACTGTATAATGTTTCCAAATGCAAAAGTATCAACTATCAAAATATTTAAAATAAGTATATATTGTAAGCATTTCTCATATCATAAAATACTTTCTTATAGAATGAATTTCAGTATGACTATTAGTCAATTTCATTAACCAGCTATACTTTTTTGATATCTCAAAATTTTGGTTAGCGTAAGTTTTTTTTTTTTTTTCTTTTTTTAACATGCCAACAAACATTCCTGGGATTATATTCTGAGAATATGTAATCCAGAAGGCTTTTAAGGATTAATTCAAAATTGCTTGAGGAATATTTTGCTCATTTTACCCCTGTGAACAGATCCTATTCCTTTTGTCATGTTAGTGTTAATTTTTTTTTTTTTAAGTAACATGAACATTGTAAGCTAGAAAGCCTATAAAGCTTCAAAGTATGAAAAGAAATATGGATTCATCTCCAGTTTTCTTTTTTTTTTGTGACTGCCTCTTATATGATCTGTAGGAATAGTGCCATTGTATACAAAGACTGGGGCTAGTTCTGTATCCAGTTTCTAAGATGGGGAAATAAACCTAACTGAATCTGTCCACATTGCATCAGAAAAGTGATGGGCTCACAGGTCACTGGAAGGGTCACACGGTGTAGAGAGTCACTACAAAGGGAGTATCACCGTTACAGGAGGAACATGTGACACAGGTGAGGAAATGTCTTTTAGAAAACATTTTGGAGGACCCTAGACACAAGACAAGACACATCTAAGAAAACGTCCAATTTTGAAGTGGATCAATATTTGGAATTCTGGGACATAAAGGAACCTTCTTTCCAGCTCTGGGAAAGAATATTGAACTCTCTGTTGACAAACCGCCATTTATTAAACATGATTTTAAGCTGCCATTTTCAGTACATTAAGATTAAATAATGTACAGTAGGGCATTAAAATAATAATAAAAATTGATGAAAAACTATCAATGTTGGGATTCTAGTCAGCACCAATAACCAGGATCGAAGGTCTTTATCAAGGACCATTTAAGATTAACATGGTGAAATATGGAAGAGTTCTAGAGTGTCTTTAACTCTGCCATTAAGAGGAGTGCTGTAGGCATGCTAATACAACATGAAGGAAATGTACAGTTTCTGGAGGTTAACAGAACTGGATTTAAATCCTTGCTGTGTGAGATTGTATGCTTTTCTTAACCTCTCTGAGCTTCAGTTTCCTCATTAACATTTGCCTTACTTGTTAAAAACTGTATAGGGATTCAAGGAATAGAGTGTGTAATGGGCTGACTGTACAGTAAAATATCCACTTAGCTAATAATTATTATTAGAATTAAGTGTAAAACCTGCAGACAGCTGCTAAATATGACTATCGCATTATTTGAGTTTGTACACAGTTTTTCTTTTCATCAACAAATCCTGAATTTCTTAGAGTATGCCTGGGATGATCAGATAACCCACTAAGTAGTTAATTCATTTAGTTTTATCCAAATCCACAAATAAGTATTAGAGGTACACTGTACCAGAAGTCCTGGTGGTGTGGTGGTTAAGAGCTTGGCTGCTAACCAAAAGGTCCACAGTTCGAATGCACCAGCCACTTCTTGGAAACCTTATAGGGCAGTTCTATTCTGTCTTATAGGGCCCCTTTGAATCCAAATTGACTCAAGGGCAACAGGTTTGGTTGTTTTGGTACTGGGCTAGGCCCTCAAATTACAGAGAGAAATAATTCACAATTTTACTCCTCAAGGGAGTATTTTCCAAGTGAATCAATGATTAAGGTATATCTATAGCTGTCCTAAGATTGCAAAATTTCTCATCTCAAAAAATTCATACTATTCTCGTCAATAATTGACTATAGCTTCCCAGGCTTCCTGCTTTCTAGACTAAATACACCTAATCGTTTGTCTTTCCTTACATGGAAACTACTCTATTTCCTTATTTTCCTAGACGTGCCCTAGACTGTCAACACTGCTATGACTTTTGTTTTGAAGACCAGAATGCACAAGATACATAACCCACACTTAAAAAAAAGAATGAAAAAGAAATTCTTAATTATCTAGAAACAGATTATTGAAATTAAAGATTTTCCATGGACATTTTGCTTTTGAATTTGTGTTAACATTTCCATTGGTTCAGCTACTTATGTACTTTGTGGAAATAAACGGAATATTTACATAAGGTTAGACTAGCAAGTAGAAAACTTTTCAAAAGCCAAAATAAGTACCTCTTGCCCTGGGGAAAGTGTAAAGGAACAAGATTTGCAAAAGACTGCTTTTCTCCAGGTTGGTGGTTTGGAACAATCAGTCTCAGAAGTGATATAAATAATTCCTTCTGTGGAAATAAGGAGAGAAGAAGAACTAAGCACGAAGGTAAGATGACTTTTTCCTCATTAAACTTCACTGTATGAACAGGGAACCCTGATGACGAAGTGGTTAAGAGCTCAGCTGCTAACCAAAACTTCAGCAAAATGAATTCACAAGCCGATGCATGGAAACCCTATGGGGCACTTCTACTCTGTCCTATAGAGTCACTATGAGTCAGAATCGACTCAATGGCATTTTTTTTTTATATGAACACTAGATTATTTTAAGGAGTGAAAAAATCTGCATATCCCCTATCATATTAAAACGAAACCCTCCAAAGCCCAAAGGGAAACAATGTGTTAGTCTCTCCACAGAATTAGACTGTGCCATCTGTTTTTTTAAATTTATTTCTCCTTTTTACTGGCCATTTAAATGAACAAATCTGCCTTGGAGGAAGTACAGTCAGAATGCTTCTTAGAAGCAAGGATGGCGAGATTTCGTCTTGCTGGACATGTCATCAAGAAAGACCAATTGCTACAGAAAGACATTATGTTTGGTAAAGTAGAGGGTCATTGAAAATGAGGGAAATGCTCCATAAGATGGATTGACATGGTGGTTCCCACCTACCAAAGGTTGTGAAGATGATACAGGACCAGGCAACATTTCATTCTGTTACACATAAGGTCACCAAGAGTTGGCACCCACTCAACAGCAAATAACAACGACAACAAAGTGTGAATGATTGATAGTTGACTTGATTGTGTAAAACATCAAGTGGAGCTTAGTTCCAGAACATCACTCTCCTTGAAAGAGTGGGATTGGCTGGTAATAAAAAAAGCCTTTCTTTTAGGCTCAGTCTTGGATGGGAGGTGCCTTGCATCAGAGGTGCCTGGCATTTTTGTTCCTTCCTGTGAGCGGGATCAAGGTGGACAGATTTCTCTCCTCCCCATCAAACACTAGCTTAATTTTTTAATACTAAGACATTGTTTCCAGATTAATTTATTTTGTAGATTTTTTTATCTAGTTTTCCTTTTGCAACGTTTCTTTAAAAGCCATCCAGCAGAGAAAGGAAATAAAAAAGAAAAAAAATACACATTTGGGTGAGTAACAGAATTTATCCACACTGGATCCTTTGATAGGTGGGGAACAGTATTTGTTTAGGGGAATGTCCCCCTAGAATTTTGAAAAGGAAAAGAGAAACACTAAGACATTTCCGTTTAACTTTTGGTAGTCTGTTAATTCAGGGTTTATAATTAATTTACCATTAACATTATATGCGGGGGGAAAAAAGAGCAAAATTAACCCAGAGCATCTCAATTCTCCTGTGGAAGCATATCCAAAATAAATGTCGCCCCTTGATACTGTACCATGAAATACATTTCTAAGAAACCCTTGGCGCCTTTTCCCTAAGTTTCTCACATCGTCTGCAGAAGAAATTCTTCAATGAAACCACACAGGTATTGCTTCAGGGGAAAAAAAAAAGAAAAAACATGGCCCCAGAGAGCTTTTTCCAGCCAGTCTGCTGGATGTGTTCACATTTTTCACATTAGCCAAGAGATGTTTGGGATATCATCCATAGCATTGGGATTTCTTCCAATATTTGAGGCATATTTTTCTAATGATCCTGCATCCTGATCTCTGTTTTCGTCTCTATGTGTGTCTCTGTCTGTGTTTCTCTTTGTCTCTCCTCTGTCTCTCTCCTTTGAAATCAGTATTTCATAGACAACTTGGAAAAGAGACGTTCCTGCAAACCAGACTTACCCAGTGTCAAGGTCTTTACCGTGTCATTTAAATGCCTTATTGAACAACACTAAGCTTATTGTTATTTATTTTCATTTTACATGGAGATGATTGAGGAAAATTTATTAGAATAGAAGGAATTGTGCAAGGAAAGGGCATAAAGCATATATTAAGAATGAAGATCTTTTCCTACAGCTGAAGATAAAGTGTATCAACATTTCCTTTGCAAAAAAGAATTATTTTCCAGTATGTTCACATTAAACCCATATGGGGTATCAGTCCTTGTTTCCACCTTTGAGCCACTTTTTGTCCCTCTACCCAAGGTGTTGGACAGATGCCCTTAGGAATTCATTCCAAACCTCGGTTGTGGGCACACTGGATCAAGGAGGGCAGCAGATCTTTAGTACCTGGCTCACTGTCTCCCTTTCACCATTGTCTATTGGCACTCTCGGGAACTTCAAGACCCGTATAGACAGACCACCCAATAGCCTCTCAGTTCCTTCACTTCTTAAGACTCTACGGTATTTCTTCGCCTCATCTCAGCTATCAACTTACACGGTCATACTCAAGAGTTTTTCATTACTAATATCAATCCTAAAATCTTAAATTTCAAACAGTGCTCTACTAACCTTTCAGTTCACCTATTATGTTTCTCCCACTTCATCAATCATTGATCCATCAATACCTCCAATCAATTGACTGTAGTAAGTTTTCATTATCCACCAAGTCCCTTCTGCATTCAAGCCTTCCTTTCTCATCTTAACCAATATATACTCATTAGTCTATGTTATGGATTGAATTGTGGCCCCCAAATATATACGTTTTAAATCCTAACTTCTATGCCTGTGGTTATGTTAATGAGGCAGAATTAGTATAGGATATGTCTTGATTCAATCTCTTTTAAGATATAAAAAAGAATTAAATGCAAGCTAGCAAGGAGAGATGAGGGAAGAGAGATGCTAAGCCACATGAAGATTGTCCAGGAGCAGAAGCTCAGAAGAGACAAGGACCTTCCTCCAGAACCGGCAGAGGGAGAAAGCTTTCCCCTAGAGCTAGCACCCTGAGTTCGGGCTTCTAGTCTCCTAAACTGTGAGAAAATAAATTTCTGTTTGTTAAAGCCACCTACTTGTGGTGTTTCTGTTACAGCAGCATTAGATAACTAGGTAACTAGGTAACTCAGTGCTATTATAACAGCACTAGATAACCAAGATAATGAGAAATGGCAGTGCTTTTCTAAGAGATACCTAAAATATAGAAGTGGTTTTA
Organism: Elephas maximus indicus; assembly: GCF_024166365.1. Taxonomy (NCBI): domain Eukaryota; kingdom Metazoa; phylum Chordata; class Mammalia; order Proboscidea; family Elephantidae; genus Elephas; species Elephas maximus. The sequence continues at coordinate 61,353,394 of NC_064837.1, forward strand.
GAATTGGGTAATGAATGGAGGCTGGAAGAGCTTTAAGGTGCCTAATAGTAAAAGCCTGGACCCCTAGTGGTATAGTGGTTAAGCACTTGGCTGCTAGCCAGAAGGTCGGTGGTTCAAATACACCAGCTGCTCTTTGGAAACCCTATGCAGCAGTTCTACTCTGTCATGTAGGGTTACTATGAGTCGAAACTGACTTGACGGCACCTAAAAACAATAGTAAAAATCTAGATTGCCTTGAAGAGACTCTTGTAGTATCATGGATGTCAAAGGCAATTCTGATGGGGGCTCAGAAAGAAGTGAGAACTATACAGTCTCTAATTGCTTAGAGAATGCATATGGTGCCAGCAACAGAATGTTGTTAGGAACGTGGGCATTGATCATATTTCTGATGAGATTTTAAAAGGAAATGATGAACATGTGTGTAATCGTTAAGGTTGTGTGTCGACTGGCCATGAACCTCAGTGATTTGATAGTCATCTGATGGTGTGATCACTTCTATGATGAGATTTGATTTGATATTATGTGATCATCTCTGTGATGGGATCTATTGTGAGTAGCCGATCAGTTGAAAGGGATTTTTCTTGGTTGTGTAAACTGCATTGAATATAAGTGAATATTTTGGCAAAGCCTTTGGGCTTTTGGTCATTCTGGATCCTGCAGCTGACACCTGCCTGGTTCATCTGATCTCCAGTTCTTGAGTCTTGAGCTCGCAGCTTACCTGCGGTCTTGCCTGCCAATCTTTGGGATTTGTCAATCTTCACAGCCTGTGAACAAGAGCCCTGCTCTCCATTCTGCCAATCTTGGATTCACCAGCCTCTGTGGCTATGCGCATCAGGAGAAGCCTAACCCAAGGACTTGGGATATTCCAGCCTCTACAACCACGTAAGCCATTTCCTTGATACACATCTCTCTCTATATAAACATATATTTCTATGCTTTACTGGTTTTGCTTCTCTAGAGAATCCAGCCTAAGACAATGTGATTGGACAATGGAGGAAGGGTAATATTTTGTATGCAGTGGCAAATAACTTGTTTCAATTATGTCCAAATGTCTGGTGGAAAGTAAAACTTGTTAGTGAGGAACTTGGATATTTGGCTGATGAGATTTCTAAGCAAGATCTCAAAGGAGCCACATGGTTTCTCCCAGCTTGTCTCCTGAGTTCAAGAATTATATATTTGCCTATTTGAGAGTGCCACTAGAATATTAATTGCCTTTTCAAAAGAGCATAGCCCAAAACAAAAGTAATGATTTGCACCTATAAACCTCCTCCAAAATTATAGACATTTCGATAGGCAAATGCTACCACCACTTTGTCATATACAAGTAAAATCTGCAAATTTTCCATTTCTGTTCTCTTCTCCATGCAAAATATCTGTTCTATAGATATTCTATAGATTCTATAGATTAAGAAGTGTGACCAGAATGCTCCTTAGAGGCACCGATGGTGAGACTGCGTTTTGCATACTTTGGACATGTTGTCAGGAGGGATGAGTCCCTGAAGAAGGACATCATGCTTGGCAGAGTACAGGGTCAGCAGAAAAGAGGAAGACCCTCAACAAGGTGGATTGACACAGTGGCTGCAACAATGAGCTCAAGCATAACAACGATTGTAAGGATGGCACAGGACCAGGCAGTGCTTTGTCCTGTTGTGCACAGGGTCGCTATGAGTCAGAACCAACTTGATGGCACCTAACAACAACAACGTGAATAAGCCAAGTCAGCTCTGCCTTCGAAAAATTTTGTAAATCCAAACACTTCTTACCATCACACTGCTAAAATTGTAGTACAAGGTCAGAGTCATCTCTTGCCTGGATTATTTTGATGGTATTCTAACTGATCTCTCCACCTCTAGTCTTACCTACCCTCCATGCAACCAACCAAATGCTGCTCATGACTCGAATTGTGTCCCTCCAAAATGTGTGTCAACTTGTCTAGGCCATGATTCCCAGTATTGTGTGATTCTCCACCATTTTGTCATCTGATGTGATTTTCCTATGTGTTGTAAATCTCACCTCTATGATGTTAATGAGGGAGAATTAGAGGCAGTTATGTTAATGAGGCAGGACTCAATCTATGAGATTAGATTGTATTTTGAGTTAATCCCCTTTGAGATATAAAAGAGAAAAGCAAGCAGAGTGATATGGGGACTTCATTATCACGAAGCAGGAAGAATCAGGAGTGTGTGTCCTTTGGACACTGAGTTCCTGCACTAAGAATCTCCTTGACCAGGGGAAGATTGATGGCAAAGACCTTTCCCAAAAGCCAGCAGAGGGAAAAAAGCTTCCCCTAGAGCTGGCACCCTAAATTTGGGCTGCTATCCTCCTAAATTGTGAGAGAATAAGTTTCTGTTTGTTAAGGCCATCCATTTGTGGTATTTCTGTTATAGCAGCACTAAATAGCTATGACAGCTGCCTACCTCCCCATTCTCTCTTTATAGCAGACAGAATGATTTTTCCAAATGGTGACTCTCCTTACACACTTCCCTTGCTTAAAAGCTTCTTATTGTTTGCAACCCAAATATCCAAACTCCTTGCATGGATTACAAGTCCCTCTATGATCTGAAACTTGCCTACCTATCAGACCTCTACTGTCTCACTCCTTCCCGTGTTCCTCAGGCATATGCTACAATTCCTCCCTTATGTCCCAAAGCTGACATGTCTGTTATTGTCTTGGAAGTCCCTGGGGGATGCAAATGATTAAGTTCTGGGCTACTAACCAAAAAGTCTGGTGGTTCAAACCCATCCAGAGTACCTTCGAAGTAAGGCCTGGCCATCTGCTTCCAAAAGGTCACAGCATTAAGCACAGTTGGAGCACAGTTCTACTTTGCACAGCAGGATCACCATAAGTTGAAATCAAGTCAACAGCAACTAACAACAAGAACATTACGCCCTCAGGGTTTTCATTGTGTTTCTACCTTCTGCTTGGTGCAATATAGTCACTGAAATTTCCTTGGCTGCTTGCTTCTCATCATAGAGGTTCCAAATTATAAGAAACATCCTTAGTGACGCCTTCCCTACCCTAATCACTTTAGCTATAATGGCCGCCTGATCTCTGTCACATCTACCTTTTTTTTTTTTTTTCTTCTCCTTTATCTACTTATCAATAGCTGGAATTATGAATTTTGTGTTCATTTTTGGTGTCTGTTGTTGTTTTTCCCCTTATACTCAACTGAAGTGAATGCGACTAAATGTTTTCCTCACTGCTTTATCCCAACACTTAGTAAGGAAGTTGAAATTATAATAAAAACTCATTACATTTATTGGCTGGGTTAGTTATACCACCTCCACGGGAACATACAATTCTGAGCATTATTAACAAATGATATCAAACTTGCACTCTCATTGGCTGATTATAGAGAAGTGATCAATAATAAATCAACCCACAACATTTGATGATTTCCTACAGATTAATGCAGAACATCCCTGCCTCACAGGGCAGACTGTGCCAAGTCATACATTGGGACAGTTTGCTTCAATCCAACTATAGTATCTGGTTTTCTTCAGTCATTCTGGGGCAATGAGGCTAGTGCATCTCCATAGAGGACCTCAGTCTTTTGGGGTCTCTGGAAACCAACTGGGTCATATGAAAGACTCCTCTGTCCCTCCTTTCCTGAGTGTCAATCTTTAATTTAGAAGAAATGAAAATTACAGCTCTTGTATTTGACTGTATAAAAATTTATGGGGCAGGGTGGCTTCCAGGCTGCTGCTCCTGCCGGGCACTGCTCTGATGATGTATGACTGCGACATGTCACCAGCGCAGCCGAGCTCTGATGATCCATTGCGGCAACAGCCCATTGGTCATACATCACTGCCACCACAACTTCCCCCATCCTGGCCTCTCCTATACACTCTGGCAGGGAGTCCTGGCTCCATACAAACTCCAGTGCTCCTGCAGTACTTCCACAACCACTGCGTTCATGACATATTCCTTGCCATTAGTAGGAAAAAAAGAAAAATAGTAATTAGTAGCAAAGTAGAGTGGAGTATCTTAAGGCTTTTAAAGATCATGGGTTCATATATTCTGATGCCCTACACTGCTAGCAAATTACCATTATAGGAAAATGCCTTTATGTTTTTAGAACACAAATCTAATACAAAAATAATAACAAATAGTTCATAGCAAATAGTTGAAAACAATCAGTAAACATGATAAATGCTTGCCATTCTTCTAAATGCTTTGTATGTATTAATAAATTCAATCCTTTAACAGTCCTATAAAGGAGATAGTATTATTATCACTCATTTTACAGATAAGGAAACTATGGCACAGCAATATTACCTTGCACACTGTCACCTAGCTAAGTAGAGGAAACAGGATTTAGGTCAAGATAGCCTAGATCTGAAATCCTTCCTCTTAACCAGTATGCAATGCCACATAACCTTCCATATATGATCTTACTTGTTCTTCATGTAGACTAATATTGACTCCTGCTTTCCAGGATTACATAAACAAAGACATAGACACTATGTGGGCATTTTATTACCTTTTTTAATTTACTCGTTATTTATAGCTATTATTATTATTAGTGATAATACCTTTTACCCAATAATTATTCAATCGTAGAATATGAACAAGATGGTTTGCTTATATTTTTTAGGTCCCCCAACCTTGGGTAGAGAAATGCATGCAAAACCCACTTGCATATCCTACCAATGATAGAAACTCAACATACTCCCAATTGGAATTATCCTATCCTTATTTTGTGTTAAACCAAAAACCAAAGCAAACCCATTGCTGTCGAGTCAATTCTGACTCATAGAGACTACAGGACCGAGTAGGACTGCCCCATAGAGTTTCCAAGGAGTGGCTGGTGGATTTGAACTGCTGACCTTTTGGCTAGCGGACTGAGCTCTTAAGCATTGTACTGTCAGGTCAATAAGCAGAATACTCCCAGGGAGACTAGTTTGGGGCATGTGCCTGTGACCCATTGCCATTAAGTTGATTATGACTCATAGGGACTCTGCGGAACAGAGTAGAACTTCCGCATAGGATTTCCAAGGCTGTAAAATCTTTAGAGAAGCAGAGTGCCACATCTTTCTCCTGTGTAGCAGATGGTGGGTTTGAACCCTGGACCTTTCAGTCAGCAGCCAGGTGGTTAACCACTGCACCACCAGGGCTCCTCATGTGCCTATAAAAAAAAAGTGCCTATAGACTGAACAAATCTCTCTTGCTGGAGAAATGGCATTTCCTAATAGATCAGTTTGGGTCTTCTCTTCATTTTCTAATTCTGCTGTAACAGAAATACCACATCTAAAAAAGTAGCTTTAAAGAACAGAAATTAATTTTCTCACACTGGAGGAGCCCTAGTGCCCTGGTGGTGCAACCCTTAAGAGCTCAGGCTTCTAACCAGGCCTTCTACAGGTCAGAAGTTTGAATCCACCAGCTGCTCCTTGGAAAAACTATGCGGCAATTTTACTCTGTCCTATAGGGTCACTATGCGTTAGAATCGACTCGATGGCAAAGTTTTTTTTGTTTGTTTGTTTTGTTTTGTTTTAGGAGCCTGGAAGTCTGAATTCAGAGCACCAGCTCTAGAGGAAAACTCACTCTGTAGGCTCTGGGAAATGATTCTTATCTCTTTCAGCTTCTGTAGCCCTGGTGCTCCTCAATTCCTTGATGCTCTTCACCAGTATGTGTGTGCTTGCTTGTCTGTGTCTATGCTGCTCCTTATAACTCAGAAGTGGTTATGTTTAGGACACACCCTACATTGATAGGGCCTCCTTAGCATAACAAAGAAAACCCTATTTCCAGACAGGGTTACATTCTGGATGTAGGGGAAGAGTAGGAGAAACAGGGTCCTACAAACTGACCTCTAAAAACAAACAAACAAAAAAACTCATTGCCTTTGAGTCAATCCCAACTCCTAGCAACCCTCTAGGACAGAGTAGAACTGCCACATGAAAGTAGTAAAACATTACTGAGAAAATGATGCAAGCAGCCTGGCTAGTTATGTTTTACATAGCAACTATTGGGATAGAAGACTGGAATGGTAGACTAAAATTAAATTGTGAAGATATTCAAATACCAAAAGTTTAACCATTTGCATCACACAGCGTTTCTATTCAAATGCAGGCAGTAGGAAATCATTAGAAATTCTTGAATAGTGAAATGAAAGTTGTGTCTTTGATTTGTTAATCTAGTAGTGAAGTGCAGTATATGTATTAGAAGGGTGACAGACCGGGACCTCACTGTCTTAGTCATCTAGTACTGCTATAACAGAAACACCACAAGTGGATGGATTTAACAAAGAGAAATTTATTTTCTCACAGTCTAGTGGGCTACAAACACAAATTCAGGGTACCACCTCAAGGGGAAGATTTTCTTTCTCTGTTGGCTCTGGAGAAAAGTCTCAATCTTCCCCTTGACTAGGAGCTTCTCTGCACAGGAGCCCCAGGTCCAAATGAAGGGCTCTTCTCCCAGCACTGTTTTCTTGGTGGTATGAGGTTCCCAACTCTCTGCTTACTTCATTTTTCTTTTATCTCTTGTAATTTAAAATGAAGTGCAGGTCATACCCCAGCAAAACTCCCTTTACTTTGGATCAGGAATGTGGCCTGAGCAAGGGTGTTACATCCCACCCTAATCCCCTTTAACCACAGGCAGAGATTATTATTTATAACACATAGGAAAATCACAAAATGGAGGACAACCACACATGACCTAACCAAGTTGACACATATTTTGGGGGGACACAATTCAATCCATTACACCTGTGTACTCTGAAAAGGTATTGTGGACATATGTTGGGTTCCTGTTCAACTTTCCTTTCTTTGAGGTTTCAACTTTCCCACATACCATGTGGTCTTGGGGGCACTTTATTTATTGTGCCCTTTTCTTGTATAACAGGTTGGAATGAGATCTGTTATGGGTTGAATTGTGCCCCCACCCCCCAAAATACGTATTGTAATCCTAATCCCTATGCCTGTGCATGTAATGCTGTCTGGAAATAAGGTTTTCTTTGCTATGTATCTATAAAAAAAAAAAAAAAAAATTATATATAAACAATGATAAATTATGTTTATAGAATGTACCCTTGATATAACGTAATGAAAATAGTACTATAGACCTCTGTGGTCTTCTTCCCCCAAATCCATAAACTTAGCCTAATAGTGAGAAACAAACAAACAAAAACTGAGGCAAATGTCAATTGAAGAACATAATACAAAATTCTGACTAGTGCTCCTCAATACGGTCAAGGTCATGAGAAACAAGGAAAGTCTGAGAAACTGTCATAGCTCAGCTGAGCCTAAAAAGACATGAAGACTAAATATAATATGGTATATTGGTGTGATTCTGGACCAGAAAAAAAGACATTAGGTAAAAAGTACAGAAATCTGAATAAAGTATGTATTTGAGTTAATAATAGTCTATCAACATTGGCACATTAATTTTGAGAAATATACCATGCTGATGAAAGATGTTAATAATAGGGAAACTAGGTATGGGATATAAGGGAGTTCTGTTCTTCACCATTTTTTTTTTCTGTAAATCTAAAGTTTTAAAGCACTTACTGATGAAGATCAAAGACCACAGCCTTCAATATGGATTACACCTTAACATAAAGAAAACAAAAATCCCCACAACTGGACCAACAAGCAACATCATAATAAATGGAAAAAATATTGATGTTGTCTAGGATTTCATTTTACTTGGATCCACAGTCAACACCCATGGAAGCGGCACAGGCAAATCTTCTACAAAAGACCTCTTTAAAGTGTTAAAAAGAAAAGATGTCACCTTGAAAACTAAGGTGCATCTAACCCAAGCCTTGGTATTTTCAGTTGCGTCATATGCATGTGAAAGCTGGACAATGAATAAAGAAGACTGAAGAATTGATGCATTTGTATTATGGTGTTGCTGAAGAATATTAATATGCCATGGACTGCAAGAACAAACAAATCTCTCTTGGAAGATGCTCCTTAGAATGCTCAAGCAAGGATGCCGAGACTTCATCTCATGTACTTTGGACAAGTTATCAGGAGGGACCAGTCTCTGTGGAAGGGTATCATGCTTGGTAAAGTAGAGGGTCAGCAAAAAAAAGGAAGACCTTCAAGGAGGTGGATTGACACAGTGGCTTCAACGATGGACTGAGGATGGTGCAAGACTGGAAGTATTTTGTGCTGTTGTACATAGGGTCACTATGAGTCAGAACCAACTTGATGGCAACTAACAACAACAACAAAGATATCCTAAAAAAAAAAAAAGTTACTAAAGACAGACTAGCATTTCCCAAATTTATTGACAGTAGAACTTCAGTTATTTTTCAAAAAAGAAGCCCTTGAGTGCTTAGATTGATGAATATTTTTAAAGAATTTTTAGCTTAAATGAATTTGCAAGTATTAAAAAAAAACTTGAAAAAAATATCCCAGCATTTCAAAAAGGGGCAAGATAAAAAAAAATGAGATCAATTAAGCCTGTATATGGGATTAAATTCTGAGAAAGGGGACTCACATCAGAAAGCCGATAATATGTTTCCATAGTCTTCTAATAGAAAACGTAAACTATGAAATTCATGGATGACTAAGTAATGTAATTTAATTCCTACAGGGGTTCAATATTTGACACCTATGTTCTCGTTGTCACTGTTAGGTGTGGTCCAGTCGGCTCCAACGCATGGCAATCTCACGTGTACGTAACAGAAATGAAATGTTTCCCTGTCCTGCTCCATCTTCATGACTGTTGCTATGTTTGAGTCCATTGCTTTTGCTATTGTGTCAATTCATCTCATTGAGGGTTTCCCTCATTTTTCCTCACCCTGTACTTTACCAGTTGTCTTGGTTACCTAGTACTGCTGTAACAGAAATGCCACAAGTGGATGGCTTTAACAAACATAAATTTATTCTTTCACAGTCCAGGAGGCTAGAAGTCCAAATTCAGGGTGCCTCCAGGGGAAGCCTTTGTCCATTCTGTCAGTTCTGGGGAAAGTCCTTGTCATCAATCTTCCCCTGGTCTAGAAGCTTCTCAGCACACGGACCCCAGGTCCAAAGGAAGTGCTGTGCTCTGTGGTCTTCTTTCTTGGTGATATGAAGACCCTGTTTTCGATTTTGTCTTTTATATCTCAAAAGAGATTGGCTCAAGATATAACATAATCCTGTAGATTGAGTCCTCCCTCATTAACATAGCTGCCTCTAATCCTGCCTCATTAACATTATAGAGGTTAGGATTTACAACACATGTGACAATCACATCAGATCACAAAATGGTGGACAACCACACAATACTGGAAATCATGGCCTAACCAAGTTGACACACATTTTTTGGGAAAGCAATTCAATAACACCAACCAATTAGTATTTCCTGATGACATGTCCAAGGTAAGCAAGCTGATGTCTCACGATCCTCACTTCTAAGGAACATTCTGGTTGTCCTTTGTATTTTTTTCTAAAACTGATTTTTTCATTCTTCTGGCAGTCCACAGTACATTGGCACCTGTAATGAACTGACCGTTTAGTGGGTGAATAAGTATTGTGAGCCTTTTAAGAGAAAATACTTTAAAGACAACATCAGTAGGTGATATTTTTACTTGATATTAATCATGAACAAAGACCAACTAGAGAAATTATATTCTGAATATCCAGAAATCTGGATTTCCTCTGGAGACTGTCCATTCTTCATTCATTGAAGTACTCTCTAGATTTGTGTATATACATTGGCTAATATATACACATATATTTCTTTATTCTACCAGCTAAGTGAGCCTAGAAGCAATGACCCCCCACCCCAGTAGCAATAAGCACATTTAGCACTCAAATCTTAGTTCCTAAAAATATTCTCCAATAAAAGGAACCAGGTTTCCTTGGACAAATGGCTGATTCTTAGGACTGGGCAGGAAAAATACAAGATGATATAGAGCTCATCTTGTTTTTTTTTTTTTTTTTCCCTGCCCCAGGTATACACACTGGGGTCCTGGTGGTGCAGAGGTTAAGAGCTCATCTGCTAACCAAAATGTTGGCAGTCTGAATCTACCAGCAGCTCCTTGGAAACCCTATGGGGCAGTACTACTCTGTCCCATAGGGTTGTTATGAGTTGGAATTGACTCCAGACAACGGGTTTGTGTTTTGATACACATACATGTCTAGCTAACCTTTGTGGAGCATTAGAATCTTTTAAAGCATGATTCTGTTTACATTCAGCATCATTCTATTTGGCGTGTTAATTGAGCCCTGAAATCCTCAGTTATCGGGTTCCCCAGTGAATTGTCCCACCTAAAGAAGACCAGCTCTGTATTTGAATAGTATTTAAATGGTTCAGGTCCCTTTCTTAAACCATATCCAATGCTGATTTTATCTTCTTTACATGCCACTGTGTGTTGGAAGAAATGACATATTTACCCTCAACTTCCTCAAGAAGGCCTTTTCTAGAAGATTTCTAATATCTGGACAGCCACAGTCTCCAAACTCAGACATTCCTTCCACATATCCTCTCTGACTAGGCTGAACACTGAGGCCAGCAATCAATAAGTTGGTTCTCCATCTGCCTTTGACAGAGGAAACACCAGGCTGACACCAGCCAGTCTGGGATCAGCTGTTTCACTGCCTTTGATCTCCTGGGTTAGAGCTGTCTGAGCTCCCGTGGGCGTCTGCTTCAGCTTAGATACAGGTCACGTCATGCTGATAGCTCCTCCAAGGCCCATTGTAGCCATTGTATTTGAGGAGGGGATCACCTGTCAAAGTGACTGTTTACAACCCCTCCTGGACCACAGGAAGCCTTTTTGATGCGGGGCAGATGATAATGAGAGTCTAATTGAGTGATTAACTACCTTGACTGACTTGGAGGTTTTAATGACACCTCAACATTAAGGTCTGAGTTTCCCAGCAGGCCCCCAGTTTGTAACTGTAAGGCATGATATTTGCAATTATAAGCCTTTCCTTGAACCAGCAGGGATTTAACAAATGGACTTGGTTAATCACAGCTAGATGGCCCTCACATTTGACTTCCTTATGAACAACATGTATAAATCCAAGCCCATGGTAAAATTCTTAACGCAACCCTTTCTAGATCCATGGGCATATCCATAAGTTGGAAACTGAGTTTCTGAGGATTTAAGCAACTAATCAAAATATATGATGGCCTAATTGAAGCTTTAATGGAGTCAAAATATCTTAAAGATAAGAACTATTTCTTAAGAGTTGCCACACATATGACCCTTCTAAGCAATGAAAGTCTGCCTAGATATACCGTCTTTAATTAACTCAGTCTAAAGGGCCTATTAATGCAATGTTAAAAGGAACCATTCTCAGCAGGTTCTCACAGTGGGAAAGGTACCCATGGCTTTCAATTTACAAGGTCTTATTACAAAAGTGCCCTGCTGTTCTGGTCCATGTTCTTTCTGCCTGGGAGCAATTTAATGATCTGCTTTAGAGCAGAGAAATGGTCAGAGAGAAAACGTTCAGGGTTATGTGTTAGGGATCAAATACCCAATGGAATTTACAGCAGTAACCAGACACTTCCTTTTCATATCAAAGTAAAACAGAAACAATGACATCAATACATTTTATTTGAAAAACCCTAATTGGACCAACTGGCAGTCCTCTGTGAATGCTTGTTGCTGATATGAGTCTGCTATTGAGCATGATGACAATACAGATAATACAGACTCCAACGACAAAGAAAATGGAGAAACGGAAGGGAAAAGGGGGAGGAAAGAGAAATTTTAGAACGACAAGGGTATGGCTTTTGATTTAAAATCCTCTTATTTATTGTTCATTTACTTAACACCATTCAACAAATATTTATAATTATCTACCACATTCCAGGCCCTCTACTGCATGTGTAGGGGAAACAGGTGTTCACACGGCACTTGCAGGCAGGTAATAAATTCACCCATTTTTCCTTCCTGTATTCATTGAAGAAACTGTTGATAAGTGACCATAATGTGACAGGTAGTATAACACTCTATTAATAATATTTTATTTACCGTTATTTTCTGGGTGGAATATGCAAGATGGAGCCCTGGTGGTACAGTGGTTAAGCACTCGGCTGCTAACTGAAAGCTTCGCATTTCGAACCCACCAGCCACTCTGCAGGAGAAAGATGTGTCAGTCTGCTTCCATAAAGATTTACAGCCTTGGAAACCCTAAAGAGCAGTTCTTCCACTCTACCCTATATAGGACCGCTATAAGTGGGAATAGGCTCGACGGCAGTGTGTTTGCTTGCTTGTTTTGGTTTAGTATGAAGGATGCCTAAAAAGTCATTGGTGAGAAGACCCAGGGAAAATATAAGCCCAAGAGAAAGAAAGGGCCACATAAACCAGAGACTACATCAGCCTGAGACCGGAAGAACTAGATGGTGCTTGGCTACCACCAATGACTGCCCTGACAGGGAACAAAATAAAGAATCCCTGGTGGAGCAGGAGAAAAGTGGGATGTAGACCTCAAATTCTAGTAAAAAGACCAGACTTAATTGTCTAAGACTGGAGGGGTGCCAGAGGTCATGGGCCCCAGACTGTCTGTTACCCCAAAACTAAAACCATTCCTGAAGCTAACTCTTCAAAGATTAGACTGGACTATAAGACATAAAATGATAATGGTGAGGAGTGTGCTTCTTAGCTCAAGGAGACACATGAAACTACATGGGTAGCTCCTGTCTGGAGGCGAGATGAGAAGGCAGAGGGGGACAGGAACTGGTTGAATAGACATGGAAAATACAGGGTGGAGGGGAGCAGTATGCTGTCACATTGTAGGGAGAGTAACTAGGGTCACATAACAATATATGTATAAGTTTTTGTATGAGAAACTGACTTTAATTGTAAACTTTCCCTTAAAGCACAATAAAATATAAATAAATAATAAAAAAAAGAATCATTGGCGAAAGAATACATGAATGGATATTTACTAAAAGATTGTTGGCCCAATCAATGTGGTTCTTATTGAAATCGCAGACACGTAACAAATACTTACGGTACAATGTGACAAACGATACAATACAGGTTTGTATAGAGTGTTAGGGAACCATGGAAAAAAGGGTTACTAACTCTCCCTAACTGAAGTAAGACAACACAGAGGATGTGAAATTTCAACTGAGTTTTTCAAGTTTAGAGTATCCTTGGAGAATGGGAAATTCTAAATCTGGGATGAGTTTTGGGCACTGGTTCTTTTAAAACGCAGATTGTAAAAAATGTGACATATTCATTTTACACCTCTGGAAGGCCTTTATTTCCCAAGAAACTAGCATGAACTAAATGGCATCAGAAGAGTTTCAGAATCTTACATTTTTTAATCCTCAAACCACAACTATCCCTTAGTGCATTGTATTATCTTAGAAAAACATATTGAATAATAGAAGGGTAGGTAGACCAAGTGGTTGTTTACGCTTTGGAATTTGAGGAAACACTAGGATATTAACTCTACTATCTCACCTGGTCTGCACTTTCATCACTAGAATTACTCTTTCTTACGGTAAAAGTGAAAACCTTGCCTTGGCTGTGCTATCGCAGCAGTCCAAAAGAACTGCTCTTGCCCTAATACCATTGCTGTTGTTAGTTGATCTAGAGTTGATTCTGACTCATGTGTTCCACAGGGTTCTCAAGGCTCTAGCCTTTTGGGAACAGATTACCATGCTTGTCTTCCAAGGTGCCTCTGGCTGGGTTCGAAACGCCAAACTTGTAACTAGTAGTCCAGGACTTCACTGTTTGCACAACCCAGGGATCTTATCATAGCCTACTTTGACAGATTAACCTCTTCTCACCTTTGAACATACTATACGTTCAAGTAGTTGCGTAGTAAGAAGAATTAGACTACTGCTTGGACCTTGAAAGAACAAGCTTATTTCTAGATAAATGGCCTCAGGTTGGATCAGTAAAAATTTCCTCCAGGCTTAACTCAAGAATTGTTTCCATGCAAATATGGTTTGCACTCATTTTGGCTATATTTATTCACTATATTTATATTTCACTGTATTTTCACTATATTTAAGGGTATTGTTGTTAGGTGCCCTGGAGTCGATTTCGACTCTTAGTGATCTATGTACAACAGAAGGAAACAGTGCCCTGTCCTGCACCATCCCCATAATCGCTATGTTTGAGCCCATTGTTACAGCCATTGTGTCAATCCATCTATCTCCTTGAGAGTCTTTCTCTTTTTTGATGACCTTCTATTAACCAGTTATGTTGTCCTTCTCCAGGGACTGGTCCCTCTTTATAATATGTCAAAGTACATAGGACTAAGTCTTACCAACCTTGCTTTTAAGGAGCATTCTGGCTGTACTTCTTTCAAGACAGATTTGTTCGTTCTTCTGGAAGTCCATGGTATTTACAATATTCTTCTCCAATACCATATTATAAAAGCATCTTTTCTTCTTTATTCATTGTCCTGCTTTCATATGCATATGAGGTGATTGAAAATACTATGGCTTGGGTCAGGTGCACCTTAGTTTTCAAGGTGACGACTTTGCTTTTTAACACTTTAAAGAGGTCTTTTGAAGATTTGCCCAATGTAATACATCATTTGATTTCTTGACTGTTGCTTCCATTTAAGGGTTGTTGCTGTTGTTAGGTGCCGTCGACTCGGTTCTGACTCATAGTGACCTTATGCACAACAGAATGAAACACTGCCCAGTCCAGAGCCATCCTTACAATCGTTGTTATGCTTGAGCTCATTCTTACAGCCACTGTGTCAATCCACCTCGTTGAGGGTCTTCCTCTTTTCCACTGACCCTGTACTCTGCCAAGCATGATGTCCTTCTCCAGGGCCTGATCCCTTCTGACAACATGGCCAGAGTATGTAAGATGCAGCCTCGCCGTCCTTGCTTCTAAGGAACATTCTGGTTGCACTTCTTCCAAGACAGATTTGTTCGTTCTTTTGGCAGTCCATGGTATATTCAATATTCTTCGCCAATACCACAATTCAAAGGTGTCAATTCTTCTTCAGTCTTCCTTATTCATTGTCCAGCTTTCACATGGATAGGATGCGATTGAAAATACCATGGGTTCTGTCAGGCACACCTTAGTCTTCAAGGTGACATCTTTGTTCTTCAACACTTTAAAGAGGTCCTTTGCAGCAGATTTACCCAGTGCAATATGTCTTTTGATTTCTTGACTGCTGCTTCCATGGCTGTTGATTGTGGATCCAACTAAAATGAAATCCTTGACAACTTCAATCTTTTCTCCGTTTATCATGATGTTGCTCATTGGTCCAGTTGTGAGGATTTTTGTTTTCTTTATGTTGAGGTGCAATCCATACTGAAGGCTGTGGTCTTTGATCTTCATTAGTAAGTGCTTCAAGTCCTCTTCACTTTCAGCAAGCAAGGTTGGGTCATCCGCGTAACGCAGGTTGTTAATGAGTCTTCCTCCAGTCCTGATGCCCCGTTCTTCTTCATATAGTCCAGCTTCTTGTATTATTTGCTCAGCATACAGATTAAATAGGTATGGTGAAAGAATACAACGCTGATGCACACCTTTCCTGACTTTAAACCAATCAGTATCCCCTTGTTCTGTCCGAACAACTGCCTCTTGATCTATGTAAAGGTTCCTCGTGAGCACAATTAAGTGTTCTGGAATTCCCATTCTTCCCAACATTATCCATAATTTGTTATGATCCTCACAGTCAAATGCCTTTGCTTAGTCAATAAAACACAGGTACACATCCTTCTGATATTCTCTGCGTTCAGCCAGGATCTATCTGACAGCAATGATATTCGTGGTTCCACGTCCTCTCCTGAAACTGACCTGCCTATCAGTGTCCATTTAAGGATAGGTAGAAAAAAAAATTTTTTTTTTTCTATAGTATATTAAAAGGAGCCCTGGTGATGCAGTTATTAAGCGCTAGGTTATCAATCAGAAGATCAGCAGTTTGAACCCACCAGCTGCTTCTGGGAGAAAGATGTGGCAGTCTGCTTCTGTAAAGACTACAGCCTTGGAAACCTATGAGGCACTTCTGCTCTGTTCTTTAGGGTTGCTTTGAGCTGGAATCAACTCAACAGCACACAACAACAACAGAGTATATTGAAGGTGCCCTGGTGGAGCAGTGGTTAAGTGCTCATCTACTAACCTAAAGGATGGTGATTCAAACCCACCAGCCACTTGCTGGAAGACAGATGTGGCCGTCTGCTTCCATAAAGACTGCAACCTTGAAAACCGTATGGGGCAGTTCTACTCTGTCCTATAGGGTCGCTATGAATTGAAATTGACTCAATGGCAATGGGTTTGGTTTTGATAGTATATTGGGATTTCAAACTAGCTGAGTTCATTGAACTTAACATTGCCAGATATTTATTTGAAACAAATGGAAGTACTGCATATTATGAAAAGTAGAAAAAATGGAAAAAAAGCTGTTCTCTACAAGAATAGTTACCTCAACCTTGTTGCTAAAGAATATTTCAAACGAATAGGGGCTACAGATACTGATACTTCTTAGGCATGAAGGATCTACTCATGCTGTTAGTTGCCTTGATTTGAACACTTAGGATCATAGTCTCATGGGACAATTTGGTCAAGTGGCATAATATAATTGACGAAGTTTATGTTCTATATCCTAGTTTGGTGAGTAGTATCTGGGGTCTTAAAATCTTGCAGTCATCTAAGATACAACTATTTGTCTCTACTTGTCTAGAGCAAAGGAGAAAGAAGAAAACCTAAGTCTCAAAGAAGGAACTAGTCTACAGGACTAATTGTCTCCATGAATCAAGACCTCCTCTGTCTTGAGACCAAAAGAACTAGATGGTGCCCAGCTTCCACTACCAAACGGCCTGATCAGGGTCACAGCAGATATATCCTGATAGAAAGAGAGGGAAATATGGAACAGAACTTCAAATTCTCAAGGAACCCAGAGTTACTGGGCTCCATGAGACTGAATGAATCCCCAATTCTATTGCCCTGAGATAGTCTTTAACCCTTGAATTGAAACTATCCCCTGAAGTTACTTTTTAACTAAATAGCAGGTTAATTTAAAAAGTAAAGAATGTTACCCTTGAGGACTGCACGCTTTTAAAAAATTAGCTATATGAGAACAAATAGACAACACTACTCTGAAGCACAAATGAGAAGGTTAGGGGGCGGTGAGATGAAATGAATAGAAATGGAACAACTAGCATGGGAATAATGAGAACGTTGACACAATGTGAAGAACGTAACCAATGTCGCTGAACAATATGTGTAGAAGTTGTTGAATGAGAACCTGTATAGCTGTGTATACTTTCACTAAAAGTACAATAAAATATTAAAAAAATATATTTCTAACAAACTTGTTAGCACTAATTGGGTCCCTTGTGAATTCAAGCCACAAAAACACAGCAAAGCTCTGACCCTTGGCTGAACACTTGGACCTAGTTTTTTTTTTTTTTTTTGCTGATAATACATATCAAAACCCTAAGTTTTAGCAGGTAATGATGTAGCAGTCTAACAGTGAATACTTAAAAAGAAAAAGCAAGAGTGGTGACAGTAACTGGATAATAAGATTATAAGGTATAAATATGACATACAAATAGAAGGCTTTCTAGTGGAGAGAAAGTTGATAAGGGCAGATACTTTAAATCAGGTGAGGTAAGAGGCCAAAATAAGTGACCTTGGAAGAATGCAAATAGCCATACATGACTTTCATTTCAGGTCTCACTAGGCAGTGGCTATAAAGGGAAAAATGCAGGGGGGATTGTTTTTATGATGTATAGGGTACAGGGTGAAGAGGATTAAGACGATAATATGCACCCCAAAACTACGTAGTCACAGAAAAGGATCTCGAGCTTTTTTGCTTCTCCTTGCTACTTAAAAATCCTTCATCTTTTATCCTGGGCGTGTCTCTTGTTTGTAACTCGAAAATGCCTAGTAATACATTTTGTCGTACTAATGATCACTCAACAAGATTTTGTATTACATATAAACAACAACAAAAAAAGACCAACTCCCATTGCCGTCAAGTTGATTCCAATTCATAGTGATGCAATAGGACAGAGTAGAGCTGGCCATAGGGTTTCCAAGGAGTGGCTGGTGGATCAAACTGCCAACCTTTTAGTTAGCAGTTGAGCTGTTAACCACTGCGCCACCAATATTACATATACATTTGCATAATCCTTTGAATTTTGATATGAGATTTGATATCTACATAGGTTTCCCTATCCCAGAAAAACCCAGTGCCATCGATATTTGTTATAAAAAGGAATAAGTTAGAATGAAAAATAAGTCAGTGGAATCAATAAAAATACCAGAAATCATAAAATATTAAAAGCCACCTTCTTTTTTTTTAAGTTTTGTGTATAAATATTGTGTATAAATATTGTGCCCTCCAGTGATAATGGGTTATTCCACACGCAGCATTCACTTTAATTATTTTATTCATGCACATATATGAAATTCAGCTACGCAGCACCAATTCTCATCTGTACATGAGACCTTTCTAGAATCCTTAAGAAAAAAAAAAAATCCATTGCTGTCAAGTCGATTCCGAATCATAGTGACCCTATAAGACAGAGTAGGACTGCCCCATAGGGTTTTCAAGGAGCAACTGGTGGATTCAAACTGCCTACCTTTTGATTAGGAGCCAAGACCTTAAACCACTGCACCACCAGGACCCCAAGAGCCTTAAGGAAAAGAAGAACTCATTAAGTCTGAACCGCCTTGGGATCCACACTCTAGGGTGAATTTATTTCAATCTTA
This sequence comes from Elephas maximus indicus, assembly GCF_024166365.1. Taxonomy (NCBI): domain Eukaryota; kingdom Metazoa; phylum Chordata; class Mammalia; order Proboscidea; family Elephantidae; genus Elephas; species Elephas maximus. Next base: position 61,371,972 of record NC_064837.1, read on the forward strand.
TCCAAATAATATCAAATAAATGGAACATATCTTTTCTCTTTTATAAGTAAAACTTAGAGAGAAATTTATCTGGAAAATTTGCTCAGTCTTGCTTACTTTTTGTCTCTCTCTCTTTATATATATTTTTTGGTGTTGTGTGCCATGCAACCCCATAGGCCAGAGTAGAACTTCCCTGTAGGGTTTCCTAGGCTTAAATCTTTCAGGCAGTAAATTGCCAGGTCTTTTTCCCCGTGGAGCAGCTGGTGGATTCAAACGATCTACCTTTTGGTTAGCAGCTGATTGCTTAACCATTGCACCACCAGGGCTCCTTTCTATACGTAAGTGTACACACACACATCAAATAATCACATAGTCACAAACTGGAGACAACCTCCTCCAAATAACTTTTAATGGAAATGAGGAGGGTATGAAGCAGTTTAAAGAGTATATTTTTAGAGAGTTTAAGAATATTGAATATCCATTATCCTATCTGCATAAAGGGAATGTGGACATTTGAATTCATTAGAAAAATCAGGAGGCATTATTCATTTAGGCCAGAGTTGAACTGCCCAATACAGTTTCCAAAGAGCACCTGGTGGATTCGAGCTGCTGACCTTTTGGTTGGCAGCTGTAGCTCTTAACCACTACATGACCAGGGTTTCCTATAAAATCATAAGATGTTAAAACTGCAGGGGCCTTGAAGAGTTAATTTTATAAATGGTGAAACGAAAGCCCAGAGAGAGGATGTGAGTTGTCTATACTCACAGAGTTATTTGGTGGCCTACCAGCATTAACCCGTTGCTGTCAAGTTGATTCCAACTCATAGTGACCCTATGGGACGTGTAGAACTGCCCCATATGGTTTCCAAGGAGTGCCTGGTAGATTCGAACTGTCGACTTTTTGGTTAGATGCTGTAGCTCTTAGCCACTACATCACCAGGGAACACAAAATTTTTCATATACGACCCCAATTTTTTTCCCCAATATATTACCCATGTTTCTACTTAAATATGAGTGTGAGTTGTGTGAAAAAATATTAGCATTTCTCTTGGAATAAAGAAGCTAAAGTCCACTAGCAAGGTTGCTACTGAGTAGGGTTAGGTCTGATTGGAATATGGGTGGAATGTGGTTTGCTTTATTTGGCTGAGACCATTTCTCTGTAACCTGAGGATTCATTAGTTTGAAGTGTAGGCCTTTTGCCTCTTCCCAAGGCCATTTTCAATGCAAATTGTACCCCAGACATCATTTTTAAGTGACAGGAAAATCTCTGGAGATAACAAGAATCAGACTGTTAAATTTATGGACCCTTTGCATTTTCTAATCCTTCTTGATGAATAACTCAATTTCCAGCCAGAGTTTCAACTTAAGAGTTGATAAAGCATCAGTTCAAGCTGCTGACTACTAAATCAATGTAAGCGATGGCTTAATCAGCTTTCCTACTCCCTCCACTACCTTCCCACAGAATTCCAACAGACTCCTACTGAGCCAGGTCAGCAAGAGGCACAGACACCTTGACAGCCCATTTGTAGCCATTAGAGTGTATGGGAAGAGAATGTTGATCAGCAAAAGAATTTGAAGCTACTTTTGAGGATGTGGAAACCCTGGTGGCAGTGGTTAATAGCTACGGCTGCCAACAAAAGGGTCAGCAGTTCAAATCCACCAGGTGCTACTTGGAAACTCTATGGGGCAGTTCAACTCTGTCCTGTAGGGTCTCTGTGAGTCAGAATTGACTCGATGGCAACAGCCATTGAGGATGCTGGTATTCTGGGGAGCAAGACTGGAAACCTTGACTTAGAGTTTGCTTAAGTTTGAAGAGGATCTGTGATTGAAGGGGGGGCTATTGTGACAATGGGAAGGAGACAAACAAATCATGGTAGAATTCCAAACGATTGACTCATTTAGAGAGAAGGTGCCATGATAATTTTATATATCTAGCTGCCTTTCCGTTTTAACTGTTGTTTTTCGTGCCATTGAGTTGATTTCAGTGCATAGCAACCCAACGTGGCAAAGTAAAACTGCCCCACAAGGTTTCCTACGCTGAAATCTTTATGGGAGCAGATCACCAGGTCTTTCTCCTGCGGAGTGGGTGGATGGATTCTAACCACCAAAGTTTTGGTTAGCAGCCGAGCACTTAACTGTTGAGCTACTAGGGCTCCTTTTCGTTAACTACATGATGGGAATTCATGAAAGAGTGCAGAATATACAGCAAATTAAAGAGGAGGGCCTGAGAGCCCCTGTGAGAGAAGAAAAATCAAAGTAGTTTTAGGGCAAGTGGGTTCTCTTTAGATACCCTCTCCAGAATCTGATTAGGGCAATTTCTCGTACAGGCCCATCTTCTGGCGTAGTAGTTAAGTGCTACAGCTGCTAACCAAGAGGTCGGCAGTTCAAACCTGCCAGGCACTCCTTAGAAGCTCTATGGGGCAGTTCTACTCTGTCTTGTAGGGTTGCTATGAGTCGGAATCGACTCGACGGCAGTGGGTTTGGTGGTGGTCTGGCAAATTGAGAGAAATTTCTGCTTTTCTGAAAATAAAAGTTTGGTATACAGTTTTAAGTAGGATTTGACTCATGGGCACCCAACAACACACCCAACAAGAAAGTTTTAAGTGTAGGTCAATGTTATATGGAGGAATCGCTACTGCCATTGAATGAGTACCCACGGAAGTAGTTTGCTTTATGAACATTTTGCTTTCATATAACTATGTAGTTTAGTTATGATTGAGAGGAAGCATAACTAAGATGTCTAACGTTTATCTGAGTTGCTGTCTTTTTGTCCCCAGACCCTAGAAGAGGCATTGGCCCCACTCTGGCTTTTCTGCTTTTGTGCATTCATGACTGCAATCACTTGCTAAGCCAGATTCCAGGAGAGTATGAAGAAGGCTGTCTGAGCTGAGAGATAGGGTTGTTAGTGATAATGCTGTGAGTGGTGGGGATAAAGGTCTGGTTTTTCTCTAGCCTGTTTTCTTAGGGTCTGAGAGGTTGTAAGGGCAGGTGTTGTAAACTACTTAGCAAAGACTGAATTACCATAACCAACCAGATGCTGTTGAGCTCTGACTTAATGGCAACTCCATGTGTGTGAGATTAGAACTGTGCTCCACAGGGTTTTAATGGCTGATTTTTCAAAATTAGATGACCACGTCTTTCTTCCACGGCACTTCTGGTTGGGCTTGAACCTTTGACCTTTCGATTATCAAGCAACCACATTAACTAGTTGCACCATCCGGGGGGTACCTAAATCACCAGGCGGGAAGAGAAAGCCTACTTTTAATTGAGAATCAGTGTGAACATGTATCCTCTATAATGAAGTCCTTTTGGCTCCTCAAAAGCTTTGCTATTTAAAGTGTGATCCAGGGACCAACAGCAGCAGTATGTCCTGAGAACTTTTTAAAAATGCAAAATCCCAGGCATAACTGCATCAGAATCTGTAATTTAACAAGGATTCATAATGATGTCTATGTACCTTAAAGTTTGTGAAACACTGTTCTAAAGAGATTTCCAGGTAAAGTTTTCTTCATCAAAAGTCTCAGGATTTTTGGGTGGCACAGGATTCCATAGTCAAATCCATCTCTTAGAACAGGAGCAAATTATACAGCACTTTAAATTCTGCAAACCAGTTTTTACAGGCTTGAAACACTTGTTTCAAGGAGTTTCAGATGGGTTGAGGGCATTAAATACTGTAGAACCTGTTATAGAAAGGTGAATACTTTTTCCCAATTAAAAATTGAACATTTTAGTTTAGGTTGCATTAAAATGTCCCCAAAAGGAAGGACTTGCAAAAATAAAACTTATTTTTCATCTTTTTTTGGGAATGTACTTAAGTAGGTACAAAGAACTTTGTGGCCAGCAAGGAGTTTGTTTAATAAACCACAACCTTGCTTTAAAACCCAAGTTCCTTTTTTTAGTGGATTTTAAATAAATGATTGAACAAACAAATATTTACTTTTAGCCAACTGCTGCAGGAGGAGGCAGAAATGATAGGTTTTTCTACTAATAATTTTCAGATTTTCATGTATACACTTAGATCTGCACTGCTTCATTTCAAACTCAGGAAAAAAAAATATCTGTGATTATAGGCACATACCAGTTTCCCTGAAGTTTTAAAAATATTTTCTTCCAAATTATTTTCCACATCCAAATTTAGAGAGTGAATGATCCCATCCTTCCTTTTGATGGCAAAGGGGAAACATATAGTAGAAGGGAATGCAAGTTAGATGTACTCAGAGTCAAATCAGGTTTCTGAAAAACAGTCAACAAGGAGGCCTTATTACAAACGATAATATCTAGACAAAGAAAATATTCCACTTTAATGTTTTTTTTTTTTTTTTTTTTTTTAATGTTTTAGCAATATTGTGTTGTTTGAGGGTTAGAATAACAATAGTATGCTGCTTGGAAATTAAATAAACCTACTCGATGGCAGTGGGTTTTTTTTTTTTTTTAAGGAGCCCTGGTAGAACAGTGGTTAAGCGCTTGGATGCTAACCAGAAGGTCAGGGGTTTGAATCTACCAGCCATTCCAAGGGAGAAAGATGTGGCAGTCTGTTTCCATAAAGATTGGGGCAGTTCCACTCTGTACTATAGGGTCACTATGAGTCAGAATTGACTAGATGGCCAGTATAAATAACTGAATTTAAATATGCGTAAAATAAATAAATAAAAAGAAGAAAAGTAAGTAAGTAGCCAGTCTTTCAGTTTCTTATTTATGGACTCTTCAATTTTCTTTTTTTTCATTTTTGATTTTCTTATCATCACTGTCAGGGCAATAGATCTAGAGGGAGACATTTACATTTGTAGTGAAGTGGAATTCACATTATTCTTGTGTAATAATTCACTTTTTTTTTTTTTTTGTCTCTAAGTATTGAAATTCTATAAATGCCAGCTAGATAGTCAGGGAGATTTCAATCATTCAATCATCTGCCTATCTGTCTGTCTGTCTTCTCTCTATTTTTAGGAGCCACTTTTTTTTACCTAGGTGCTTTTTTTTTAATTGTGCTTTAAGTGAAAGTTTACAAATCAAGTCAGCCTCGCCTACAAAACTTTGTATACACCTCTCTGTGTACTCCTACTTGCTCTCCCCCTAATGAGACAGCACACTCCTTCTCGCCACCCTGTATTCCATGTGTCCATTTAGCCAGCTTCGGTCCTCCTCTGGCTTCTGCTTTCCCCTCAAGACAGGAGCTGCCCACATAGTCTCATGTGTCCACTCGAGCCAAGAAGCTCACTCCTCACCAGTATAATTTTCTATCCCATAGTCCAGACCAATGCCTGTCTGAAGAGTTGGCTTTGGGAATGATTCCAGTCTTGGGCCAACAGAAGGTCTGGGGACCATGACCTCTGGGATCCCCCTAGTCTCAGTCAGACCATTACATCTGGTCTTTTTATGAGGATTTGAGGTCTGCATCCCACTGCTCTCCTGCTCCCTCAGGGGTTCTCTGTTGTGTTCCCTGTGAGACAGTCATTGGTTGTAGCCGGGCACCACTACAAATAGGCTGAGGTAGTCTTTGATCTTTGTGGCCCTTTCTGTTCCTTGTGTCTTTGGAGCTCTTTATTCTCCTTTGCTCCAGGTAGGTTGAGATCAATTGATGCATCTTACATGGCTACCTGCTAGTGTTTAAGACCCCAGATGCTACTCACCAAAGTGGGATGCAGAATGTTTTCTTAATAGATTTTATTTTGCCAATTGACCTAGATGTTCCCTGAAACCATGGTCCCCAGACCCCTGCCCCTACTACTCTGGTCTTCAAAGTGTTTCATTTAGTAAGGAAATTTCTTTGCTTTTGGTTTCGTCCAGTTGTGCTGACCTCTCCTGTATTGTGTGTTGTCTTTCCCTTCACCTAAAATAACTCTTGTCTACTATCTAATTAGTGAATACCCCTCTCCCTCCCTCCATCCCCACCCTCATAACCATCAAAGAATATTTTCTTCTGTGTTTAAACTATTTCTGAGTTCTTATAATAGTGGTCTTATAGAATATTTATCCTTTTGCAACTGACTAATTTCACCCAGCATAATGTTCCAGATTCTTCCATGTTATGAAATGTTTCACAGATTCATCACTGTTCTTTATCAATGTTTAGTATTCCATTGTGTGAATATACCATAATTCATTTATCCATTCCTCTGTTCGTGGCCACCTTGGTTGCTTCCATCTTTTTGCTGTAGTAAACAGTGCTGCAATGAACATGGGTGTGCATATATCTGTTCGTGTAAAGGCTGTTATTTCTCTAGGATATATTCCAAGGTGTGGGATTGCTGGATTGTATGGTAGTTCTATTTCTAGCTTTTTAAGGAAGTGCCAAATCGATTTCCAAAGTGGTTGTATCATTTTACATTCCCACCAGCAGTGTATAAGTGTTCCAGTCTCTCCACAACCTCTCCAACATTTATTATTTTGTGTTTTTTGGATTAATACCAGTCTTGGTGGAGTGAGATGGTATCTCATTGCAGTTTTGACTTGCATTTCTTTAATGGCTAAAGATAGTGAGCATTTCCTCATGTATCTGTTAGCTATCTGAATGTCTTCTTTGAAGAAGTTTCTGTTCATATCCTTTATCCATTTTTTAATTGGGTTATTTGTCTTTTTGCAGTCGCATTTTTGCAGTATCATGTAGATTTTAGACATTGGGTGCTGATCAGAAATGTCATAGCTAAAAACTTTTTCCCAGCCTGTAGGTAGTCTTTTTACTTTTTTGGTGAAGTCTTTGGATGAGCATAGGTGTTTGATTTTTAGGAGCTCCCAGTTTCTAGTTTCTCTTCTGGTGTTTGTGGGTTGTTAGTAATGTTTTATATAATGTTTATGCCGTGTATTAGGGCTCCTAGCACTGTCCCTATGTTTTCTTCCATGATCTTTACGGTTTTAGATTTCATATTTAGGCCTTTGATCCATTTTGAGTTAGTTTTTGTGCATGGTGTGAGGTATGGGTCTTGTTTCATTCTTTTGCAGATAGATATCCAGTTATGCCAACACCGTTTGTTAAAAAGACTGTCTTTTCCCCATTTAACTGACTTTGGGCCTTTGTCAAATATCAGCTGCCCACATGTGGATGGATTTATGTCTGGATTCTCAATTCTGTTCCATTGGTCTATGTGTCTGTTGTTGTACCAGTACCAGGCTGTTTGAACTACTGTGGTAGTATAATATGTTCTAAAATCAGATAGTATGAGGCCTCGCACTTTGTTCTTCTTTTTCAGTAATACTTTACTTATCCAGGGCCCCTTTCCCTTCCACATGAATTTGGTGATTTGTTTCTTCATCTTATTAAAAAATGTTGTTGGAATTTGGATCAGAATTGCATTGTATCTATAGATCGCTTTTGGTAGAATAGGTATTTTTATAATGTTGAGTCTTCCTATCCATAAGCCAGGTGTGTTTTTCCACTGATGTAGATCTCTTTTGGCTTCTTGCAGTAGTGCCTTGTAGTTTTCTTTGTAAAGGTCTTTTATGTCTCTGGGGAGATTTATTCCTAAGTATTTTATCATCTTGGGGGCTACTGTAAATGGTATTGGTTTGATGATTTCCTCTTCAATGTTCTTTTTGTTGGTATAGAGGAATCCAACTGATTTTTGTATGTTTATCTTGTATCATGATACTCTGCTGAACTATTTGTTTCGGTAGTTTTCTTGAGGACTGTTTAGGGTTTTCTGTGTATAAGGTCATGTCATCTGCAAATAGAGATACTTTTACTTGATGGCAGTGGGTTTTACTTCTTCTTTACCAATCTGGGTGTCCTTTATTTCTTTTTCTAGCTTAATTGCTCTGGCTAGAACTTCCAGCACAATGTTGAATAAGAGTGGTGATAAAGAGCATCCTTGTCTGGTTCCCGTTCTCAAGCAAAGTGTTTTCAGACTCTTAGGAGCCTCGTTTTTAATGGATGATTTAAACAGGCATGGTTTAACAAAGCCATGAAGAAAAAGCTGACTTTTGGACTACGAGAATAAGGAATCCACATGGTATGGTGTACCCAACTGGAGAAGACGAGGCTAAAAGAAGCTACATTATCATATAGTTAAAATGAAAAGCAAGTAAAAAACTTTATAATAATTTACCTTTTCTCTCTTTGTTGTTTGTTTTTGTTATATCTGCATGATATCTGAAGATGGGATCTCGTTCTTTCCTCTTGTATTTTAAAATGTCCTCCAATACTTTCCCATCCTACTTACAATAAAATCTTGTATTTCTTAAATTGCTTTACAAAGAACACTACAATCTGGCCTCTTTCATACCCCCCATACCTGCTGTCTTAGGCTGTGTTCTCTAATGAGAACAAAACCAGTAAATATCTATACAGAGATTTATATGAAAGAAATGGGTCACACTGTTGTAGAGGCTGGAATGTCCCAAATCCATGGGTCAGGCTGGAGGCTTCTCCTGACTCGCGTAGCCACAGGGCCTGGTGAACCCAAGATCAGCAAGTCAGACAGCAAGACTCTTGCTCACAAGTTGCGACAATCAACAAATCCCCAGATAGGCAGGCAAGACCACAGGTAAGCTTCTAGCTCAAGTCCCAAGAATCGTAGGTCAGACAAACAGGAGCCAGCTGCAGGATCCAGTGTGAGTAAATCCCACACACCTTACCAGAAAATCCACTTATATTCACTGCAGGCCACACCCCCAAGGAAACTATCTTTCAACTAATTGGCTACCCACAGCAGATCCCATCATGGAGGTCATCACATTATATCAAATCTTATCTTAGAAGTGATCACGTTATCATATGACTGCCACACTACATCATAACTGCCAAACCACATGGCCTAGCCAAGTTGACACACAACCTTAATGATCACATCTACCCTTTCCTTACTGGCTTCTTTTTGTTCCCAATACTTCCCCACTCTGGTTTCCTTTCAGAAATCTGACACTGGCTGCTCTCTCTGTCCTGAATAATCTTGCCACTGATGATCGACGACTCTACCTAGTCAACCAGAGCTCAACTTAAATGCCTCCTTGTCCAAATGGCCTTTACTGGTCCCAAATCCAGTGTAGGCTGCTTGATCACCTTTTTCTTGTAGTCCCAATTGTTCTCTACCTCTTTTTATAGCACTTTCTGTTATTTAATATCTGTATTTTCTCTTTCTTTGGTCATTTATTCATTTGTATTTATTATTTTCTCTCCTGAGTAGAAGGTAACATTCATTAGATCAGGGCCCTCTTCTGTCTCCTTCATAGTTAATGCCCAGAATTGAGAATACTTCCTGTTATATAGGCACAGTAAGAAAAAAAAAAAAACTATTTTTAAAGGAATAAATGAATAAGCAATTAAAATGAAACAAAGCAGCTAGCACATGATTGATAATGTTTTGACTTCCACATAGAACAATATTCCTAGTCTTTTTCATTTCCAGGACTGTTGAAGCCCTCTAAGGAGTCCCTGAGTGGCACAAATGATTAAGTTTTCAGCTACTAACTGAAAGGTTGGTGGTTGGAATCCACTGAGGGGCACTTCAGAAGAAAGGCCTGGCCATTCACTTCCAAAAGATCACAGTCATTGAAATCCCTATGTCACACAGTTCTACTCTGACACACACAGGATTGCCATGAGTTGCAATTGACTTGACAACAACTGGGTAAAGTCTCCTAGCTTTGCAGTCAGTGAAAGAATCTAGTTGATTAGATAAGGCCACAAATACTAAGTCTGAGGCCCATCTTCTGGTTCCGTATCCTACACAAGTAAGATAATCACAAGTCATTAGTCTAACATCTGGATGAAGTGGCACCATTTGTATCCTGGAGACTTACATATCTAGTCATAACCTACTGTTTCATCCAACAGCAGTAAGAAGTACTCTCATCTTTGCCTGTTTATTTGCAAATAATAGGATTACTAATTGTGGCTACCAAGAAGCGAGTGTTAAGCACTTGGGAGGTCAACAAAGCAAGAGTCTCCAGTGAACCCTCTTCTGAATTTTTTCTCATGTAGCTATGATATGCTGATAGGCAAAAGGATCTCAAAGTGGATTGGTGAGTAGATTCAGTTAGGTATTTCCTCAGTCTCCCAGAGAACAAATTTGATATTTGATGCATTTTTTTAAGTTTGTATACAAGTAATGTATCAGTTGGATACTTGCTTAAATAAACTAAACTAGAAAAAAGTAGTTTAATGCACGTTCATTTTATGATTATTTAAGCACCCTATTCTTTCTGCAGATAATATTAGCTTTTTAAAAAAATTTATCATTTATTTTAAACGACACAAATAATAAGGCTCATTGGAGAACATTCTACAATACAGAAGGATTGTATTCTCTAGGTCTAAATGTATGGGAATATTAATAAAACTGAATATAAATTATGGAACTTTAGAGAGTTACTGTCTTAGGCTGGGTTCTCTAGAGAAGCAAAACCTTTAAACCATATAACAAGGAAATGGCTCACATGATTTTAGAGGGTGGATCATACCAAGTCCATGGGTGAGGATAGAGGCGTCTCCTGATTCCCGTAGTCGCAGGGGCTGGGGAACCCAAGATCGGCAGGTCAGAGAGCAAGGCTCTTGCTCCTAGACTGAGAAGATTGATGAATCCCAAGTTTGGCAGTCAAGACCAAAGGTAAGTGGCTAGCTCAGGTCCCAAGAACCAGAGGCCAGATGAACAGGAGCCAGCTGCAGGATCCAGAACAAGCAAAAAGCCCACATGGCTTGCCAGAGTATTCGCTTATATTTGATGCAGGCTACACACTCAAGGAAATTCCCTTTCAGCTGATTGGCTAGTCACAGCATATCCCATCAAGGCAGTGATCACATTATATCAAATCTCATCATATGACTGCCAAATTACATCATAACTGCCAAACCATGGAGAATCATGGCCCAGCCAAGCTGACACACAATCTTAACCATCACAGTTACTACAAACTAGAGAGAGAGGAAGAGAGACTGTGAAGCAAGTATGTTCAGCAGAATGAGCATACACTTGGATAGCCATTGATTCCATATTAATTGAATGTCCCCTAAAGGCTCACTTTTCCTCCTGATTCTCAGGCTGTTCTGTTTCAAGAGTAATCTAAATTTCTGACTAACAATGTGGATAGGACATATCTTCTGAGAAATTTTAATAAAGAAATAGATAGCGATACCTAAATCTTGTAAAAATCCTTGGCAAATGAATGGTGCAAGAGAGCAAGCCATTAGCAGAGAGAAGGTTATAAGACTAAACAGAAATAGGATATTCAGAGTTAATGTATTGGCTGGGTATTGGGGATGGAGGGGCAGGGACCTTGGAAAATTCTAGAACATTGTCTATTGCTAGAAAGAGTGAGCTTACCTAGGATACATAAGAGCAGGGCAAAAGGGAAAGCATCTTTACTTCTCAATAGAGTCGTAGGACACGTTGGAGGCAAGCATTGCCTACTTCATGATTTTGCCACAGTTAACTCTGTCAGACATACAGGAGCAGAAAAAATGAAGTTAATGGAATGTCTTTGGAAGAACCTGGTTCATAGGTTTTGAAATAGCAGAGCCATGTGCTGCCTTTTAGTCATTTTTGACTTTTAAGTTTTTGGGCAAATATGAATAATCACATAGAGTACACAAAATAATAAACGTTATGAAGGACTAGCTAGTAATTATGGTCGTCTTCTATGCAATGCTTGCTACCCAGTGGCCCGACCTGAGAGTGGTTTATGACCAACTGCCTCTCCCCACTCATCTCCCCCACACAGAGGGTGGGCCTGTTGCCTGAACAGCTCATGGCTCAGAAGAACTTTGGGGTTCCATAATTCACAGAAGCAACTCTTGCTTCAGAAGATACACTTGGCTGGTCTAGAGACATCATGAGCTCGGGCAAAAGAAGCAACTGTCTTCTCTGTATCTTGACCCCTCTTTAGATTTCCTCCTTCATTAAAGGGTGTCGTTTCTGCTGAGCAGCTCTTGTGTATATCCCAAAGGCAAGCTGTGGGACAAAGATAGATTTTATGCTTTTCTGCGTTTGTTTTAATTAGATATCTGTAGCATGAAGTTGAACCCTGAAATGGAGACTTCTATACAATGTCTTGAGGTAAAATATTTCACGAGGAACACAGATCTACTATTAGTCTTAAGACCTAGATAAATCCAAATTTTTTACTTGGAAACCCCATGGGGCAGTTGTAATCTGTCCTGTAGGGTTGCTATGAGTCAGAATCAACTCGATGCCAATGGGTTTTGGTGTATCAGAGCAAAAAATGTCATCTTCCTACTTTTGGTCTTTTGGTTTGCTTGATTTTAAGATGGGAGAATAAGTTTTAAGTCCTCATTTATTTTGAAGAGTGTTATTGTTTAATCTCTTAAGGGGTTCCTGCTTCAGAGACTCTTACTGTAGTTGCTGTTTTAATTTTTTTTTCCCATTCCCCCCCCCCCCAAGCACCTATCACAGTTCCTTAGAGATTTATCTGGTAATGAGTAAATGCATGGATGGATCGAATAAAAGAGGACCAAAAATGTGCCTTAAACAAATTCTTTAAAGAGAAATGAGCAAATGAACACTTAAATAAAAATCAGTTCTCTTATGTCCTTGCAATGAAATGAAGCAGAAAGTTGAGTGTTATCCTCCTCTAAATCCTTTCTCTCATCATCTTTGGAGCATATTAGAGTACCAGGTTTTTTTGGTTTTTTCCTTCCTAGATTTATTATCACAGTTATTTCTTCCTTGGGAATTCTTTCTCTTCCACCAAAAAATGATGGTGACAGGTGCTTCAGAAGTATAAATGGAATCAGAGGAAAGCCTGGCTTGGAGTTTAGAATTAATGCACAAAGTAACAAATCGACCCAGAGATAAATGAGCTGATTGGAGTTGGCATAGGTGTAGCTTGACGGCTTCCATGACAAAGAGCTAGAATCTTGATCTGTTCTCTTCTCATTGAGGAAATAGCATCAAGTCTCTGGGCTAGGGCTTTGCCGCCAAATCCTGGACAGCATTTAAAAAACTTGTCTCTTTCTAAGTATATCTTAAAAAACTAACCTCAGTTCAGATATCTTTTTTAAATTTGAGAACAATTTTGTGAGGAACTCTATAGTCCACATGAGACTTAACAGGAACGTGTTTATCCAAAGAGTTAACGCGGATGACTAATCTCACACTCAAATGCCAGCTCTCTGGAGGTGGGATTCCCGTAAACAGCCGGACACTTTGAACTTATGGTTTTCACTTTATGTCATACTCCAACCACTAAAACAACACACTGCCGTGGAGTTCTTCCCTGCTGGACCAAAACACACATGCCTCATGGAAACTTACCCTGGAAAAGAACAGGAAAGAAAAGGATCCTTTTTAGAGACAACGTGTTCTTCCACTGGGTATTGATTAGTGGGTCAGTGTGAATGGGGCAAGGCCACACTCGGCACACTGGCATTTGATCAGGACGACTGGCCAAGAAGATTCAGTGAGACTGCAAAGGCTGTCTATACCTATAATCTAGAGATCACTCTTCCAAGACTGGCCTGCTTTGGGAATTTGACAGCCTTTCAACTTTGCTTAAAAAATGATTATATTAAAGAAAAGATGTCAAAAACACTTCTCAATTTTCTCACTTCACTATACATATATATTGTTGTTATGTGCTATCAAGTCAATTCCAACTCATAGTGACCCTGTGTTACAGTAGAAGTGCCCCATAGGGTTTTCTTGGCCGTAATCTTTACTGAAGCAGATTGCCAGGCCTTTCTCTTGCAGAGCCACTGAGTGGGTTTGAACCTCCATCCTTTCAGTTAGCAGCCAAGAGGTTAACTGTTGCACCACCAAAAAAAAGAAAAAAAAATTGCTATCGAGTCAATTCTGTCTCATGGTGACCCTATAGGACAGAATAGAACTGCTCCATAGGGTTTCCAAGGAGTGCTTGGTGGATTTGAACTGCAAACCTTTTGGATAGCAGCCAAACTCTTCACCACTATGCTACCAGGCCATATTATACCGTCAGGACTCCATATATATGTATGTGTGTGTGTGTGTATATGTGTGTACAGTGAAGCCCTGGTGGCACAGTTGTTAAGACATCGGCTGCTAATCAAATGGCCAGCAGTTTCAATCCAGCAGCCACTCCTTGGAAACCCTATAAGGCAGTTCTACTCTGTCCTATAGGGTCACTATGAATCAGAATCCACCCAATGGCAATGAGTATGTGTGTATATACATATAATATATGTATGTATGTATATATATTTCAATTTTTGAGTCATCCACCTCTTCTGTTAGACTGTGTACTCCTTAAAGGCAAGAACCACACCTTATTAGCTAAGATTTTCCTTGTGTGTATCAGCAGTCTATTCCTTTTTGTTCCTAAGTGACATTTGTGAGGCAGCTGCTAACACAGTACTTCTAATATACACAGCACTTAACAAGTATTTGTTGAATAAGTGAATGAAAGAATGAGTGAAAGTATTTTCATGCATTCAAGTCATTCAATATATCATAATAATCAAAAAACAATCACTGGTTTTATATTGCAGTTGATTGTAAATTTAAGACTTCTCTTTATTATCTGTGTAACTTTGAGACATTTGTATAAACTCTGTGGGTTTCAGAGCTCTGTTGTTGCTGCTTGGTTTGTGTTTTATTTACTTTTAGAGTTCGGATAGTAATACAATATAGGAGAGTTCAGACAGTAACACAGTCAAGTATGGTGGAGTTCAGATAGAAACAAGGTAAAGTATAGCAGAGTTCAGATAGAAACAAGGTAAAGTATAGCAGAGTTCAGATAGTAACACAGGAAAGTACAGCAGAGTTCAGATAGTAACACAGTAAAGGACAGTAGAGTTCAGATAGTAACACAGTAGAGTTCAGATAGTAACACAGCAAAGGACAATAGAGTTCAGATAGTAACACAGCAAAGGACAATAGAGTTCAGGTAGCAACACGGTATAGTGTAGTAGAGTTCGGAGAGTAATACAGTATAGTAGAGTTCAGATAGTAACACAGTATAATAGAGTTCAGATAGTAACACAGTATACCCAAACCCCAGACCCATAGAGTTCAAATTGTAATACGGCAAAGTATTTAAAAAAAAAAAAAACCAAACTAATTGCCATTGACTCCATTCTGACCCTACAGGACAGAGTAGAACTGACCCATAGGGTTTCCAAGGAGCAGCTGGTAGACACCGAACTGCCAACCTTTTGGTTAGCAGCTGAACTATTAACCACTGTGCCACCAGGGCTCCCCAGTGAAGTACAGTACAGTTCAGATAGTAAAATGGAGTTCAGACACTAATGCAGTAAAACCCGTGAAAGCCAGAAAATGTAAGGCAGAAACCTACCAGAGAAGGCAAATACAAATATTTTCCACTAACCCCAAGCAATGGAAAAGTGGTAAGACTGCACCCTGCAGAAGGTGGAAAACTTTCGAGACTTAGAAAAAAAAGGCAGCCCCATCAAGTTCCAGCTCTCACAGGTTTCACTCTACCTTATAAGGACTGCTCAGAGAATTAAATTCAGAGGATGTCTTTACTTGGAACACAGCAAGTTGGAGGCATATAGTAAAATGTGGCTATTCTTTGTAATTATTACTGTTGTCATTAACTGAGTATCAGAACACTGTCTCTGGTCAACCAATCTGCACAGCAAATCTCCATAAAAATAGTTGGGTGAATGTGGAAGTTTTTCACATCCTGAGGAGACAGTGTTCATGTCTGAAGTCATTTTTAGCCCAGGATAAGTGGTCAAGAGCATTGGAAGACGTTGTATAATTTAATCCTTGCCACAAACTCAGGAGTACTTGGGCACAGTTAAAATTCCACTTTATTCGTAGGGACCATAGTTTTATCTGTACATTCCAAGTGATGAGTTAAGGCAGTAAACTGAATCATTCAGACCTTCAGTTAATCTAGACGGGAGGAGAGAGAAAAAGAAAGACAGTGAGAGATTTTGAAGCTTGAGTTATCAAGCTTTACTGCTTTTCAATTGTCATGTCCCTGATGTGTTTGAGTCAAAATTATGAAGACCTTCTATGTTTTCCTTTGGAAGCTTCACAGTTTTATCTTTTTAATTTTAGGTGTGATGTGTATGTATTAAATGTGTTTTAGAGAAGGGCCGAAGTGTAATTTTTTAAATTTTTTTTTTCCTTATGAATACCTGATAGTTCAAGCACCATTTATGGAAAAGGCTTTCCTTTCCCTCTTGAGTTGTATTGTGAAATTGGTACAAGGCTCAACTGAATGTGTAAACTTAGGTATAGCATTTCTGTCCTTCTCTTCTTTTTTCTGATCTACCCAGACAGTGGGGTGAATAAATCGAAAGTTATTGGTGATTTTTAATCCTTGCTCAAAACCTCTCCATTGCCTACCAAATTCACACTCTCATCGCCAAGGTGTTTTGTAATGAGAGCTCAATCTTCCTTTCTACCTATCATCAGATAAGCTTCTATTTTTGCCTAAATACTCAGTGCTACCCAGACGTGTCTCACGTTTTTGCTTTCGGTGACTTTAAACCTTTTTATCTGACCTCTCTCTGTAATATCACCCACAAGCAAAATTTTGCTGAAGATCATTTAGAAATGGCTGCAGCAGTATATCAACAGGGAATTGCCAGAAATTCAGGCCAGTTTCAGGAGAGGACGTGTAACCATGAATATCATTGCTGCTGTCAGATGGATTCTGGCTGAACGCAGAGAATACCAGAAGGATGTTTACCTGTGTTTTATTGACTATTCAAAGGCATTCGACTGTGTGGATCGTAACAAACTATGGATAACCTTGCGAAGAATGGGAATTCCAAAACCTCTCAATTGTGCTCCTGAGGAACATTTACATAAATCAAGAGGTGGTTGTTTGGACAGAACAAGGGGATACTGATTGGCTTAAAGTCAGGAAAGGTGTGCATTAGGGTTGTATTTTGTCACCATACTTCTTCAATCTGTATGCTAAGCAAATACTCCGAGGAGCTGGACTATATGAAGAAGAACGGGGCATCAGGATTGGAGGAAGACTCACTAACAACCTGTGTTATGCAGATGACACAACCTTACTTGCTGAAAGTGAAGAGGGTTCGAAGCACTTACTAATGAAGATCAAAGACCACAGCCTTCAGTATGGATTATGCCTCAACATAAAGAAAACAAAAATCCTCACAACTGGACCAATGAGCAACATCATGATAAACAGAGAAAAGATTGAAGTTGTCAAGGATTTCATTTTACTTGGATCCACAATCAACAGCCACGGAAGCAGCAGTCAAGAAATCAAAAGACGCATTGCATTAGGCAAATCTGCTGCAAAGGACCTCTTTAAAGTGTTGAAGAGCAAAGATGTCACCCTGAAGACTAGGGTGCGCCTGACCCAAGCCATGGTATTTTGAATTGCATTGTATGCATGTGAAAGCTGGACAATGAATAAGGAAGACTGAAGAAGAATTGACACCTTTGAATTGTGGCGTTGGCGAAGAATATTGAATATACAATGGACTGCCAAAAGAATGAACAAATCTGTCTTAGAGGAAGTACAACCAGAATGCTCCTTAGAAGCAAGGATGGTGAGGCTGCATCTTACATACTTTGGACATGTTGTTAGGAGGGATCAGTCCTTGGAGAAAGACATCATGCTTGGCAGAGTACAGGGTCAGCGGAAAAGAGGAAGACCCTCAATGAGGTGGATTGACACAGTGGCTGCAACAATGAGCTCAAGCATAACAACGATTGTAAGGATGGCTCTGGACTGGGCAGTGTTTCATTCTGTTGTGCATAGGATCACTATGAGTTGGAACCGGCCCGACGGCACCTAAAACAACAACAACAGCCCAGACATGTCTCACGTTTTTGCTTTCGGTGACCTTAAATTTTTTTATCTGACTTGTCTCTGTAATAGAGCCAATTGATCAATTCTTCCCTTCAGACTCAGCCCCTTATATAACACTTAATTGAAGTCATCAGAGACCAAAGGAGCTCTAAGAAAACATACCAAATATCACCATCAAGTCACTCAAGTTCCCATCCTGGCTCTAACTTTGAGAAGTCTACCCCCACCTTGTTTTCTGGGGTATGCTCCTGGCTTGGTTACATGCTTAGTACAACAACGTTCCTCTAAGTTTGGGTCCCTGGCTGTTCCTCCTCCAGGAACCAATCCCTTCACCTAACTCTCTCCTGTCTCTGGTTATCTTCTGTTCCTTGAGTCTTTATCTCTATTTCTACCTAGCTCCATTACTGTAGGTGAGACTCTTGGTGCTGAGTGGAATGTAGACCAACACCTGTTTTCAGTGACCTTGGTGAACCCTGTTCTACTTCCTGAACTGGAATTTCTCACGGTGCCTAACCTGGAATTGTTCCACCAGTGCAAGAACAATGTGAGTTGAAGTTTCCAGTTCCAGGTCACACTTCTTCCCTGTCTGCCCCATCATGGTGCATTTACTTTGGACCATGCCTGATAGATCCTAAGACAAGGCAGCCCTAGGATAGGTTGAACTCGAGGCAAATACTTTTTGTGGGGGCCTAGCTATATAAATGGAGCCCTGGTGGCACAGTGGTTAAGTGTTTGGCTGTTAATCAAAATGTTGACAGTTCAAATCCACCAACCTCTCCTTGGAAACTCTGTGGGATTTCTATTCTGTCCTATAAAGTCACTATGAGTTGGAATCGGGGTTTTAGCTATGTAAATAATTTGGCTAAAACCGTGTTCTAAAATTCATGGGCCTACGTGAGGTATAATGATTGATCGATAAGGATCGAAAATAATAAGTAGATAAGAGGTTCTTATGCAGTTTTTTTTTAGTCATCAATCAAGAAAGATTCTTCATAGTGTCCAGGTACCCTCTCTTCTGGTTCAGGTCCAGAAACCATGTCTTCATATTCTTTGTTGCCAAACGTGCTGTTCCTGGCTAATTTTGTATTTTCTACCACAGTTAAACATAGCAATGCTGTTGGTACTAGCAATGCCCCGCTCTTCAGAACCCTTTTTGTATTGAAACAATATAAGTCTTGTTGCCTCTGCAGTTCCTTAAATATTGTTGTTAGCTGCCTTCTAGTTGCACCTCCCCCCCAAAAAAAACTCATACATCGCAATGCCCAGTGGAATGGGATGCTGCCCAGTCTTATGCCATCTTCATGATTGGTTGCAGATCAGACCTTTGTGACCCATAGGGTTTTCACTGTCTGATTTTCAGTAGTAAATTACCAGCAAGGGGGGTATAGGGGGTATGGACCACACCAATGACATTGTCAGAGGGGGGTGACACTAAAATGACTGTCTATAAAATTTTTGTGCAGTGCTTCAGTAGAAACTTATTATTTTTTATGAGAATATCCCTGAGAATAAACAACAGAAACGTTTTTTAATAAGCCCAGCTTACATGTATCAATATACCTACAAGGCTAAAACTCTATGATAATTTACTTTTTGAACATTTTAATGTGCTCTGGTCAGGGCTATCATTATTATGCAGTTACAATGATGCTTCGAATCACGTGGTTTCATTTGCACATGCTACTAGCTCACGCTATTGTTTTTCTTGTTGCTGGTGTTTTTATAGTCAAGGATTTTGTCAAATTTTCTGGTGTTTTAGCTACAATACTGTGGTAATTAGTATTTGTAAATCCATCATCAATAATTTTTTTGAGAATGAAGTAGTAATTAAAGGAAAAGAGTGATATATGGGAATTACAATTCAAAAGGAACATTAGTACAAACAACATTACTAAGGATTATGCATGGTCTGGTAGGAGAGGAGGTCCATTGTGGGAGTGACACCATGAGTTACCACACTGGGAAACACTAACCATAGTGATACCACTGATTACCAAGCCTTCCTTCCTAGTTCACCTTAGTCTGGAAGATCCACTGAAACCTGTATGGCATCGTAGCGACATGCAAGCCCCCACTGACAGCTGGTTTTAATACTGACACATGACATGGATCATGCGAAGGGGGCAAGATGGCTGCTGTGAGTGCCAGTGGTGGGGTCACACAGAGTAAAGGATGCTTGCCTTCATCCCCACTGCTCTCAAGTAGTACTGCAGTTGGTACACATGGGGCTCAAGTTCAAGGGTCAACACATGACTGTTGGCCCAGAGACTAAACTCAGCCTGTGTCTAATGTGAAAGCCTAAAATCAATGTTTTAGCACCATACTGGTGGCTCAGTTTCACATGGTCCCACAAATGAATACCATGTTGAATAGTAGGACAATCAGCTTGCCAGATCACCTTTCTGGAATCACGGCCAACCATGAGGCCTCAGGACAACACCACAGTCATGAATCCCTGAGCTCCTTGGACATTAGGTCAACCCCACATTGGAATATAATGTTGCAGATTACGATGAAGGGAAGAAACAGGGACTGGGACCCGTATGTTTCTTGGCGTAAGGCTGGGATGTCTAGGCCATAGGACACTTTGGGCCCCAGGAATCCCAGGCAGTGAATGGGGACTAGAAAAATTTGAGGCAAGCACTCCAAAGCATAGTGCCCACCTGAAGCATGGATAGGAGCAGAGGCCCCGCTTACTAGGGGAATTGTTCCCAGCCTTTGACCTTCTTCTGTGTAAATGTCACCATGGAGATCATTTTATTTGCTCACTCACTAGCATAATGCTGAAGCACTCAGCTGCTATCTGAAAGGATGGTGGTTCAAACCCACCCAACAGCTCTGTGGGAAAAAGACCTGGCAATCTCCTCCCATGAAGATTACACCCAAGTAAGCTCTATGGGACAGTTCTACTTTGTCACATGGGGTCACTCTGAGTCAGAATCAACTTTACGGCACTCAAAAACAACAACTTCATTCTAATTTACTGTCTCTTGAACAGGAAAAGTATTTGATTTGTCTAAATAATTTACTGTTAATAATGAAACAGTGACTAAACAATGGGAAATGATCATAGAGTTATCATAGTATTGGAATGATTCTACATATCAGCAGATAAATATCATGGTTAAATAGCAGAATGGAGACTGGAAGTTCAACTGTTCAAAGCAACTCAGCAGAAGCTTTATATGAAAATTGAAATCTGAGTAGATTTAAAAGTTCAATTTCTAGACTCTTGTAGACTTTATTCCATTTCTTACTTTAAGACCCTGAAAATTCCCTGCATCACTCTTCCTTCTGGTAATAACTTTGTTTCTGTATGAAAATAACTCAATTCTTTATGCCTTTTGCCCCACATCTTCTTTCGCATGTTCACAGATGGAAAGGCTATACTGAGGACTGAATTACATTAAGGAAGGGGCTGATGCAAAGGTTATTTGCATTATACTGGCAAGTAAAGATATCTGGCTTCCTGACTCTTTTTTAATCACCCTGTTTATTTAGTCAATATGGAAATTAGAGAGTGTTTCATTCCAGGTGCTCAATAAATACCTGACAAGTGGTTACTGAAGGTTCAGTTACAGTCTATGCAAAAAAGAGACTAATGCTATAATGCACAGTTAAAGTATCTGATGAATATAGACTTGGGTGTGCGTTTATTGACTTATACCTCTCCTGGATCTAGCAGAAACTTGAGATGGCTATATATACTTTTTAATGGGTAAGCTGTACTATTTCATCCAACAATTATTTTTCTAGATTAAAATAATGTAGTATCTTTATTTCAGTACATGTTGGGTAATTAATTTTAATCAAATGGTGCTACATATACCTGATCAAAGATGATCAATGATAATCACATCTTAAATAAATTAGTATAGATTTCATGATTTACCCTACCTCAGGTCCAATTACTGACTCTTGCTACTCCCACTATTTCTTAAAAGATCTTAAAAGAGTAAAATATCAAAAATCATCTGTACATAAATAAAACAGTAATAAGACAGGTAATGAATTCCAGGTACTACATAATTGTCTAATAATTATGTTAAGGCTGTAAGAGAGATGTTTTTATCCTCAACATATAGATAAGGAAATCATACTATACAGAGGTCATGTGTTCTCAAAATATAAAGCTTTAGAGCTGATACTCTAACATAAGTCTGCTATCAAGTCCCAAAGACTGAGTCACTGCATCTGGGATGTGTGTGCTGTAAGAGATTCAAGGAGTTCTGAGATCTTGAAGAAGGAAAGCTAACCTCCTCTGCAATGGTCCGGGAAAGTTTCCAGTAGCCTTTAAATCTTAACCTGAAAGAATAATTGGGCACTCAAGAGGATGAAGAAGAGAGTAAGGCAGAGAAAGGACATTTTTGACATAATAGACAACAATAGGGTGATAGGAGAGCATGAGTGTGTGGATATCTGCAAGTAGTGTGACATGAAAAATTCTGGGTACATGACGGAAGGTGCTGATGTGAATTAAGCAAAAGACAGGTCTGATGGACCCTTCATCAAGTAGTTCTGAGTTTTTGCCAAAGGCACATGTAAGTTTTGGAAGGACTACTATAGCTACAGCATGAAAGATAGAGTTGAAGGACATGAAAATGAAGCCAAGAAGGGCACTTAGATTATTGCAGTTATTTATTCAAGACATGCCTGAACCTGAACTAACGCAGGAATACCTGAGATGCGGAGCAACAGATGGATTTGAGGGCATTTATTGGATACAGTCATTGTCTTAGTTATCTAGTGCTGTTAACAGAAATGCCACAAATGGTTGACTTTAACAACAGAAATTTATTTTCTCACAATTTAGGAAGCTGGAAGTCTGAATTCAGGGTGCCAGCTCTAGGGGAAGGCTTTCTTTCTCTGTTGGCTCTGGGGGGAAAGTCCTTGTCTCTTCAGCTTCTGTTTCCTGGTTCCTTGGAGATCTCCATGTGGTTTGGCATCTGTCTTCCCCAATCTCTACTTTCTTAATCTACGCCTTTTATATTTTGAAAAAGACTGACTCAAGAGAAACCCTGCACTAATCCTGCTTCCTTAACATAACAAAGACAACCCATTCCCAAATGGGATTATGACCACAGGCATAGAGGTTAGGATTTACAACACATGTTTTGGGGGGACACAATTCAATCCATAACATTCAACCTTTTGGCCACCCAAATTCATGTCCTTGCCGCATGCAAAACGTATTTACCCCATCACATCATCCCAAAAGTCTTAAATTAACTCCAAATCCAAAATCTCATCTTCTGAATCGTCTAAATCAAATATGGGTGAGACTTTAGGCATGTTACATCCTAAGGCAAAAATTTCTCTTCATCTGTGAACTTGTGAAATCTAGCCTACAAGTTATCTGTTTCCAAAGTACAATGGTGAAACAGGCACAAGGTAGACATTTCCATTACAAGTGAGAGAAACTGGAGGAAAAGAAGGGATAACAGGCAGCAAGCAAGTCCCAAACTCAGCAGAACACATTACACTAGCTTTTAAGGCTAGAAAATAATCATCTATTCTTTAAGACCATCTAGGCAAGGGCCCTGCCCTCCAGACTCTGGGTGTTGGCCATACTCTCTGGATTCCAGGTAGAGGCCCCTTGGCCCTGGGCTTCAGGCTCACTTTCCATGTCCACTAGGATGGCGACTCTGCTCCCTGGGCTCTGGGCGGCCCCTTTCTCCCAGTCCATCTGAGTGGAAATCCCACTATCTCGGTCCCAGCAGAACACTGCACCTTGGTGATGGAAGCTCTGCCCGTGATGCTTTGGATGGCAGCCCTGTCCCCCTTGTACACCTTAATGGCGGCCTCACACTCCAGAACTGAGTTGGCGAAGATCCAACTCTGAAAACTAGGAGACCACAGCCCCATTCTTTGAAACTGAGGCAGCCCTCCTTCCCGTGTTCCTTCCAACAGTTCTGCTGATCTCTGAGTTGCTCCAGCGATGGTCCTTTTCTTTTCTTGGAGGACAACAGATGTAGCTCCTTTGGCCTATTTATTGCCTACAGATTCCAAGAGGCAGGCAGCTTTCTTTCCTTTCATCCAGTCTCTATCCCCTTCAGTTTAAGCTGATGGGTTTTCTGCTGTGGAAGTTGGTTAGATTTATCAGTCACAGGTTTAATCTCGTTAACAAAAGATTGTGTAGTCATGTCCCAATGTGTCCTTTGATTTCTTGACTGCTGCTTCCATGAGTGTTGATTGTGGATCCAAGTAAAACTAAATCCTTGACAACTTCAATCTTTTCTCTGTTTATCATGATTTTGCTTATTGGTCCAGTTGTGAGGATTTTTGTTTTCTTTATGTCGAAGTACAATCCTTACTGAAGGCTGTGGTCTTTGATCTTCATCAGTAAGTGCTTCAAGTCCTCTTCCCTTTCACCAAGCAAGGTCATGTCATCTGCATAATGGAGGTTGCTAATGAGCCTTCCTCCAATCCTGATGCCCTGTTTTTCTTCATATAGTCCAGCTTCATGTATTATTTTCTCTGCATACAGATTGAATAAGTATGGTAAAAGGACACAACCCTGACAAACACCTTTCCTGGCTTTAAACCACTCAGTATCCCCTTGTTCTGTTCCAACGACTGCCTCTTGATCTATGCACAAGTCCCTCAAGAGCACAATTAAGTGTTCTGGAATTCCCATTCTCCCCAACGTTATCCATAATTTTTTATGATCCACACAGTCGAATGCCTTTGCATAGTCATCAGTAAAGTACATGTAAACATCTTTCTGGTATTCTCTGCTTTCAGCCAGGATCTTTCTGACGTTGTTTATTGAGAAAGGCAGGTAAGAGAAGCAGTGAATACCTTCTATGTGAACCATGATGTGGTGTGCTTTGAACATGTTATGTTTGTGGTGCTTGTCAAGAAAAGGTCAGGAAAGCCATTGAACTCTGTAGTTCAGGAAACTCAACTGAGCTCAAGAGAACTGTTGTTATAATTTGCCAGATAGATGGGGGAAGAGTTGCTTATGGAAAAGAACGAGACTCACCAGAGATATTTTGAAGACGTCCATAAGTGAGGGCATCAGGGAATTTAAGGGAAGTTTGAATTTCGAGAATGGAGGGGTCAAGAGTGTCAAATACTTCAAGTAAGTCATGCTACAATCCAACTGGAGAGTGCCCATTTGATTTTGTAGCAAGGACCCCACTCTAGAGTTTTCTAAGAGCCATTTCATGGAAGAGTCAGTGTCAGGCTGGATGGCTGGGTATGGAGTGGGTGAAAAGGTGGTGAGTCAATGAAGAGAGTGAGTCCATGTATATCATTTGAAAAGTTTCACTGTAGACATGGCGGTACGTGGGAGAAGTTATGGATTTTTAAAAAATATTTTAGTAGAATATTTATGATATTATTTTTAGTAAAGGGAGATGGTTAAGAGCTATGGCTGCTAAACAAAAGGTCGGCAGTCTGAATCCACCAGTTCCTCCTTGGAAGCCATATGGGGCAGTTCTACTCTGACTTATAGGGTCAATATGATTCAGAATCGACTCGATGGCAATGAGTTTGTTTTTTTTTGTAAAGTGAAATGGAGGAGAACGGCTCTTGTCACAAGATTGAAGATAAATGGCAGAGAAACAGCTGAGGAAAGATGTGATGCAGAACACAATAAGAAGAGTTAAATTTGGACAGAAGAGGAACCTCACTTTTTCTAAGACAGAAAGATAGATGGAAAGACAGGTAACTTATTTCCTTTGGACATTCCAAACAGTGAAGAAACACAATTTTCCTAGCCAATAATTGATGATGCCATGTCGAAGTGTCTTAGTCTGTCAGGAAGAGCGTATGATTTAAGGCAGAGTATCTGCCTCCCTGGCTGCTTTGGGACCATTAGATGGGGGGGAAATGGGTTTGGTAAATGGAGGAAGTAGAGGGGGTAAATGAACTCTTTTGGTCCAGTCTAGCTATATTTTTATTCTCTATGGAAGAGAACAGATGTTCTTCTTTTTGTTAAGAAAGCACCATGCTTCCTCCTCAGCTTCATTTTCAACAGGAGGTTTCAAGAGAGGCCACCCACAGTTATGAGTGTTCCCACTGAGAGGAAAAATAAATGCCAAACCCATGTGCACTTAGCAAGGAGGAGCAGCTGAAAAAAACAAAACAAAAAAAGAACTCCAAGTCTATAGTCAGACCTGCTTGGCTGGATTGTAGGCAAAGATCGCATTTGCTAAGCTTTTGTTTTTTTTTTTAACCACTAATAATTTATTGCCATTGATAACAGCCCACCTACCATCTAATTAATGAGAACCCAGTTAACTAAGACCAGAAAATCTGAAAGTTCCTGGAAAAGTATGATAATTTTTTTGGGGGGGGGGTGGAGCAGGAGGAGGGTTAATATGATAATGGGGTTGGGATAGAACCCAGGTTATGATGCAGTCCATAGTTATGAGTACTAATAATCATGGACAAAGGGTTTTCTCATGAGGGGGAGGTAGGAACTGAGAATCCCTGGAGTCAGAAAAAAAAAAAAAAATGTAGCATACTAGCTACTGCTTTTCCAAATACAGCCTTCTGTGATTTGGGGGAAATTATTGAACATTTCTATATATCAATTTTTTAATTATGAAATGATGGATCTAATAGCACTTTCCTAATAGTGATAAGTAGATAAACAATTATACTTATATTGTATATTGTTATATATTATATATGCCTGTGTATATATATTTTTTATTTTAGTCATTATTATTGTGTATTATTTATTCTCATATGCATTTTATATTATGTTTGTTTATTTATTTTTATATATGTTATCAGAAACTTGCCAGGAAACAGAATGATTCAAACGGTGACACTTTAAGGAAGAGATTTTAAAGAAAGGACTGCTTTCAGAGGTAAAGGCAGGGCTAAGGGATCATAAAGGGATAATTACGTGTACAGCAACTAATAACAGTGGGAAACCATTGCTATCCCCACCAACAAAGAAAGAAAGTAGTGTTATCAGAGGCAGTAAGACCTGGAACCACTGGAATCACAGAAGAGGGACCACCGTAGCCAAGGCAGGAGTCATAAAGGAATGTTGACCCTACCAGAGACTTGGCGTCTATGCAGATGTAGGAGGAGAAATGCCTGACCGTTTCCTCCTTCCACCCTCAATCTGTGGTAAGTGACTGAAGCCAACAGAATCCAATCACTAAAGGGAGCTTGAGCAATGCTTCCAATGGAGGTTCAAAATTCCAGGACAAAAAGGGCAGAGGACATCGGTCAGAATAACATGAAGTACAACAGTGAAGATATCAAGCCAAACCCGATGCCATCTAGTGGATTCTGACTCATAGCAACTCTATAGGACAGAGTAGAACTGTCCCATAGGGTTTCCAAAGAGTGGCTAGTAGATTTGACCTGCTGACCTTTTTGGTTAGCAGCCATAGCTCTTAATCACTATGCCATCAGGGACCCATAATGAAGACCCACTGCCTTCAAGTCGATTCCGACTCAGAACTGTCCCGTAGAGTCTCCAAGGAGCACTTGGTGGATTCGAACTGCTGACCTTTGCTTAGCAGCCATAGCACTTAACCACTTCACCACCAGGGTTTCCATATTGAAGACAAAAAAAAAAGCAAATAGTAAAAGCTCAATAAAAATAGCTAATATTATTATAATCATCAAGCTGATAAATATTGATAACAAAGATGATGATGGTAGCAATTATTATGTATGAAAGAAAAATAACAAAGAAGAAAATGTTGAAGTATGTGTTTTTTAAATTATTTTTCTGTCAGAAATTTTAAGTACTAGGCATGAGGCTACATTTTAAACATTCCAAGATTTGTAAGAGATTTTGCCTTCAAGGATTCTAGAGGATTGATGGAAAAGATAGAAATTAAATAGTTGCAAAACAAAGTGACATATTCTGTATAGAGAGGTATCTGTCCAGCCCTCAGGAAAGTCAGGAAAAAAAAAAAATGACTAACTCACCAAGAAGAATTGGAAACGTTTTAACACCAGGTAAGTCTTGAAGGAGAATTAATGATTTTATAGTGGAAAAGAAAAAAGGCTTCTTGAAGCCTGAGACTCACATTCTAATCTATTGATTTAATAACTAAATAAATGTCTGACATGGAATTGAGTCCAGTTTTCAAGAAAAAAATTGAATACACTACATATGACTGAAATAATTTTATGTATATTTAGGGTCAGATCTAATTCAGTTAGGTCTTAGAAATCAGCTGCGGTCATTCCCCGCCAGACTGAGTCCTTAATTTTAATGAAGGGGGAGGAGGTGGAGGAAGAAGGAGAAAAAGGGAAGGGAGAGATGGATTAATTAAACAATTCTCCCAGGATCTTCTTTATCTAATTTTACCTAAATACCACCAGTTGGTTGGAAGGTTCAATTTTCAGTATGTTATCATGAAGCCCAGTAGGGAATACAAATGATGATAAATTGCTTGAATTATGTGAATAACCATGGCAACTGATATACAAACACCAAAGGAAAAGTCAATAAACTAAGAGGAAAAAAGAAACTGCTTTTTTTTCCTCTTATAATCCTCTCCTTGACATTTTCCTAAGCGACTTCAAGACAGTGTATGCTCAATTGAGATGACAGGCAGGCCAGCTCTGGTGCCGTACAGGTGTTATTTGTTTGGACTTGCTGGCAAGTCACCAGAAACATTCCTAGTCTTTGGTACGGGAAGAATAGATTTTTGAGATAGACCATACAGGTATTATTTGTTTGGGCTTACTGGCAGGTCATCAGAAACTTCCACAGTTTTCAGTATGCAAAGAATAGATTTGTCAAGATGGGAAAAAGCAAAGTAATTGTAGGCAAAAAGAAGATGAGGCCATTCAGTAAACCACATTCCGTGTACACTTGGTCATATTTACCCTTGGAGATCTAGATGCAAATCTTGTTCCATAAATGCAGATGTAGTTGGTGAGTGAAGGCATCATGGCCATTTTTATTCACATGTCACCTGCAGTTGAAAACCTCAACCGAGAGGGTGGGAATCCGTGAAGGGAAGTAGTCCCTGTAACGTGGATCTGCATACACACACACACACACACTTACACGCATACACTTATACACCATATACACTCATACACACAGTCACACTCTTATATACACACTCATGTGTATGTGCTGACACACATACATTCACACTTGTACAAGTTCAACAAGTTCATGCATTTGGAGCTGTGGTCAAGCCACTGGATACACTAAGCTTGGTAAAATATCTTGGAAGGGCTAACATGTTCTACAATGGAACTGGAAGGAGTGATTTTTTTTTTTTTTTTGGTATATGTGCTTGTTTTTTACTACAAGAGGAAAAAAAGTACAGGGAAGGCCAGAGATGGAAGGAATAGAAAAAGGATGGCTGGAGAGTAAGGCCAGAGGTTGAAGCTTCCATTGTGCTAACAGCCAATCCACTTTGCTGAACAGTTATTCCCCCAAATAACCCACCTTCTATCAGTTAACCTGTCCCATCATGTCCACCCTTGTCTCAGTGGATGACTTATCTTCCTACTTCACTTAATAAATAGAAGACATCAGGTAGGAATAGGCTCAAACTCCTACTCTTCTCTACTTAAAAGCATCCTGGCATCTCCACTTTCTATTTTATACCACACAAAAATGAAATTCTCATCCTTCCCATGTATAATCCATCTTTCTCTGTTGTGGATCCAAACCTCTGAAGGACCTAGCCTATAGACCTTCTTTCTTTCTACAGGTTCATTCTTCTTGACCTGTGATTAAGTCTTAAAACAGCAACAAAACTCTTCTAATCTCCATTCCCTCAAAATGAAATGTTTTGAAAGAACAGCCCCCACTTGTTATCATTTCTTCACTTGTAATCCATTTCTCAACCAGATTATACTGGATTCATCTCCTACAATTGTGTCAACTCAACAACGATCTATTTGTTTATTTATCTTTCCTTCCCTTTTGGCACTTGAGTCTTTTACAAAATTTGATAATTTTGAGCTGCCTGTTCCTTGGACTTATATAGTTAAAATTCTCCTGTTTTATTTAAAATGCCTTTCAAGAATGATTCCCACACCCATGGATTCAACTAACACTTGCATCCACATTCTTGCTCTGACCTTCGAACTATTGTATCTATAGGATTCAGCTGATTGAAAGCCTCCAAAGTAAGCCAAACACAAAATATCAAAAACTCAACCTTTGTTATGCACACTGCCTCTTCAGGTTGGGTTCTTCTTTTTTCATTCCTGATCTTGAGGAAATGTCAAAACCACCCACTAACTCTCCTAAGGCAGAAAGCTGGAACTATTTCCTCCTCATTATCTCTACTTCATATACCATCGGGCTCTCAATTCTGTGACTTCTACTTCTAAATGA
Source organism: Elephas maximus indicus (assembly GCF_024166365.1). Lineage (NCBI taxonomy): Eukaryota > Metazoa > Chordata > Mammalia > Proboscidea > Elephantidae > Elephas > Elephas maximus. The sequence continues at coordinate 61,401,933 of NC_064837.1, forward strand.
CTCTCATATTTATTCCCTCCCCTGCACCAATATTTTATTTCAGGTTCACATTTTTTTCTCTTCCAGAATAATGCAGATGTCTCCTGTGTTTAATATAAACCTAATTTAAGGTATCATGTCATACTCCTGTGCTAATAGCTAAATAAGACATTGTTGTTTTCTTACAATCCTTCTGTTCCCCCAGGCACTCATGACGAAGTCAAAACTGGTAGGTATAGCATACACAGTCCTCCTGGCATAGATTGAATTGTGTTCCCAGAAATATGTGTCAACTTGGCTAGGCCAGGATTCCCAGTATTGTGTGATTGTCCACTATTTTGTCATCTGATATGATTTTCCTGTGTGTTGTAAATTCTACCTCTATGATGTTAATGAGACAGGATTAGAGGTAGTTATGTTAATGAGGCAGGACTTAATCTACAAGATTAAGTTGTGTCTTCAGTCAATTCCTTTTGAGATATAAAAGAGAGAAGCAAGCAGAGAAGAGGGCTGGGGGAATGAGAAGACTCCATACAACCAAGAAACAAGAGCCAGGAGAATATTGCATCCTTTGGACCCGGATACCCTGTGCTGAGAAGCTCCTAGACAGGGTATGATTGATGACAAGGACCTTCCCTGAGAACTGACAGAGAAAGAAAGTCCCTGGAGCTGGCATACTGGATTTGGGCTTCTAGCCTGTAGGTGTAGTAGGTTTTTAGCCTCCTAGACTGTGAGAGAATAAATTTCTCTTTCTTAAAACAACTTGTGGTATTTCTGTTACAGCAGCACTAGATGACTAAGACGCCCCCATCATCTGGCAACTGCCTACTTTTACGGCCTCATCTCCTCCTCCTACCCTATAAAGCATAATAACATAATATTCCAGCCATACTCATTTCATAGAAGCTTCTTGAATGTGCCATTCTCTGACAGGCCTCTCGCCATTCTGCACTGCTGTTGACTCTTTCTGGAACCTACTTCCACAGTCTCTGACTGACTTCTGTGAGACAACTGGGATCAAATGCAGAAGCATCTTCTCCAGAGTTCTTCCTGACACTCTTGGGGCTGATTCTGCCTTCTTTCTTCTGCTTTTTCTTAGTACCTTGTGCACATTTATCACTTATAACACTACATTTTAATTATTGAATTAACCATTTGTCTTTCCCATTAAATGTAAAATCCTCCAAGATGCAATCCTGAACCCTTCATCTTCATATCCTAAATGCTTAGCCCAGTCTGGCATCAAGCAGACATTCAGTAAATATTTATTGAAGGAGCCACACTTCTATACAGACATGATGAAGAGGTCTACTTAACGACTGTCATACATATTCCCTCCCCTGTGCCAATATTTAATTTCAGGTTCTTTTTTTTTCTTTTCCAGAATATGAATACTGACTACACTGAGGTTCAAGTCTGCAGTGGAAGAAAGCAAGTCGATCCATTGATATGGTGTTATTTATTATTACGCTTTTAGAGTGAATTTTATCTGTTTGCTTTCATACAAGTTATTGTGCTTAGGATCAAATGGTGACCTCATGTTTTAATTTCACATATTTTGCTTTTCACAGCAGGGGACTAGACTAAGTCAGCATTTTTATGTCCTAAACTACCTTCAAGGCATAAGGTCTTACTTAAAATAATAAATGATCATCCTTCAAGAGTCAATTAGAATCAGAATCATAACAGTTTCTTTCTGGAAGGGACACTCTTAACAGACGTGTATTTCAACTGCAGTCTAACTGACTTATGAATTTGATAATTGTTCTTCCTGCTGTGAACGTTCACCTCTACTCTGCTTTTAGCCTAATATACATAGTCCCTTGCAGCTGTAGTCTCTGCTATAATCACCACAAAATTTTTATACAAAAATTTACACTTATTCAGTGCCTGTTCCAGTGATTTGAAAAGGTCTGGGAACTATAAAACTTAACCAAATGAAAATCTAGAGTGTGAAAGTCATGTTATTGTTTTTCCTCAGACATACTGTTTTTAGCCTAGAGAAAAAGTAAGCTTTCAGTGGTTCCTGCAGGGATATCTGACATAAAATGTTCAGAAAGCTAGAGAAGAATCGACGACAACAATCATAGGGTTAGTGGCGCTCCCTGGTATAGTAACTTCTTCATGGGTGTTGGTGCAGCATCTTTGATATACCAGTTGCTAGGTCTTGAGAATATAAGTGCTAGGTCCCAGGAAATGCCTTCTCCTAGAAAAGGTTACCACATAGTGGAGATGGATGGATGGATGGATGGATGGATGGATGGATGGATGGATGGATGGATGGATGGATGGATGGATGGATGGATGGATGGATGGATGGATAGATAGATATAGAGAGATGATAGATTGATAGATGATAGAGATTAGATAGATAGACAGATATAGATAGAGAGATAGAGATGATAGGTGATAGATTGATAGATTGACAGATGATAGATAGAGATTAGTTAGAGAGATAGGAAAAAAAATAACTGGATGGTGCAAACACTTAATGTGCCTGGCTGCTAACTGGAAAGTTGGCCATTTGAGATCACCTAGATGTGCCTTAGAAGAAAGACCTGGCCATCTACTTCCAAAAATTCAGCCACTGAAAACCCTGTGGAGCACAGTCCTACTCTGACACACATGGGGTCACCGTGAGCCAGAGTCAATCTGACAGCAGCTGGTTTGGGACTATGTATACATGCTCTCACAGTTAGGAAGAAGAGGTTAAGGGGAGGAGGAAGATCGGTTTGTTACATTGAAGAACCTTTGAAGCAGAGAGCACACATGGATGACATGAAGCATGGCCCAGATCAGGGCACATACTTGGATGAATTAACAGGTGATTTGAAATTACTCAAGAAGTCAAGGCCGGGGGGAGCAGAGTTTCTGAGGCTGAACCGTGAAGAGTACTGTTTTTTATTCCTGTGAGTGATAGGAAGGAGCCCTGGTGGCGTGGTTAAGTGCTCGGCTGCTAACCAGAAGGCTGACAGTTCGAATCCACCAGCCCTCCTCAGAAACCCTATGAGGCAGTTCTTCTCTGTCCTATAGTGTTGCTACGAGTTGGAATCAGTTCTACGTCAATGGGTCAAGTGATAGGATGCTCCAGGAGAAGGGCAGAGTCAGAGCTGAGTTTGACGAGAGCCCTCTGACAGCAGTGTGCAAGACGGATTGGAATGGAGAAGCTGGCAATCAGGACAGAGACAGCCGCTTTCTTCAAAGTTACTGAGGCTCGGATCTGTTCTACAACTTTAGATGTAGAATGAAGAGAAAGCTACTCCTTTAAGGAATATTTGAGGTGTGAGACCTGGAAATTCCTTTCTGTGGAATCCAAAATCCACCATGTTTATCTGACCAAATAAATTTTTTTTCCCCAAACCAATACTGTTATCATCCATGCACGAAGAGGTTTCACTTCACTCCACCCCAGCTATGCATGAATGAATGCGCGCGTGCGCGCGCGCGCGCGCACACACACACACACACACACACACAGGCTGCATGCCTTTTTATGCGGCTCTGCTTCAACGGTGGAGAGCCACTCGTAATTATATCAAATATGAAGTAGAGAAATTCAATTTAGGTCCTACGCAGAGGTCTCGTTACTCTTACCTCAATTTAGGCCGTTACAAAAATTTTGTTGGAGTGGAGCTGCAGGAAGAAAAGGTCATGGGGAGCTGAATTATCCTCGATTCTTCATTTCACTTTGAAAGTAAATACATTGGCCTTGGGCACTACGCTGCAAAGAAAATAATGGCAATTCTTCAGCTAATATGATCACTATAGACAGTGAAACCAGATAATGTGGTTACGCTCCTCCTTGCACCGCCACCCCCGCCCCCCAACACAAGTACGCGTTGTTTTGTCTACACAGAAATTTCCAAATATAACCCAGGCATGTTGTTTCAGGAGCTGAACAGCGGCTACAGTTTAAGGTCTGTCTTTTGGTCCAGTTTTGTTGGATGCAGAGTCTCAGTAAATGACAAAACGAATGTCTTCTGTGATATGGGAACTGTTGAACAACAGAGGGAGTTTGACTTTTCCTTCATGGACTAGAGGTCCATTTGTGTCGCATTTAAAGGCTCCCGTAAAGATAGAAACAGAGAAGCAAATATGTTCATCCTTGACTTATAAAACATTGTGAAGAAGTAGAGCATTCATGCGGTAACAACTCTACTGCCTGTGTGTCTGTATTTGTTTTTACTTTGTGACTCTGAAGGATGTAATTGATGCAAAAAATGATTTGGTGACGGGGCGGGAGGGAAGCGGGAAGAGGGAATCGTGGCTTAGGAAGCATCAGATTTCTGTTTATGGTGATGAAAAATTTGGCAGTCAATGCTGGTGATGCTTGCACAACACAATGAATATAATTATCGTCACTAAATCGTACACCTAAAAAATCTTGAATCAGCAAGGGCCAGTGTTATACACGTTTTCACAGCAATTAAAAAAATAAAAAACCTTCAAAACATCAAGAATAAAAAACCAGAAACAGAACGATTTCCCTGTTTTGAAGGAAATTTCCAGTTGTGTAGCAGTCCCATCTTTCTTATTGAAAGTGAGTTTGTTTTCAAATTTAAGCAGAAAGAAGAAATTCCTTTAAAAAAAAAATTAAGCAGACTGTATCTAAGTGCATTTTTTTTTTTTTTAGAAAGGCTGCAGAGGTAAAACTAGGCCACAGTGGTGACATTAGCTGCAGGAAAAATATTCTGATTTACACTTGAATGCAGCTATTTCAACTTCCAAGTAATGTAATCTTACAGAGACCCCGGTTCCAAAAATATGACAATGTATTAAGTAGAAAATCAAACTTCACAGGATCATTTTATCCCCATTAAAGTCTACTCTGAATATTGCAGAAGGCAATATTTAGTTTTATTATCGTTAATTCCAAATATAATAAATATTCGTCTCAACCTGGGTTGATTTATTATCATTTAAAATAGTAGAGCATTTAAAGCTTTCAGTATATAGAAGATATCATAGGACTTGGTCCAAACTACTGTTATTTCAATTCCTCTTTTGCTAAAAGTAACATGGTCTCGGTTCTTAGAAAGCATATATTATAGAAATTACTTTTCTGAAGAACCGATAATAATTGAACTTGCAGTTATTAAAGGACATATTATAGAAATTATTTCTGAGGAAAACAGTAATAACACATGTGAAGTAATCACGGAATACTGTCACTATGTTCTACGCACGTGTACCATGTTATATTTGGTTACTAATACTGTACTTTTTTTCCCCTAACCTGTAATTTACCCATGATTAGGCATTGTTTTCAGCTTGGTGTAGCATGTTTCAAGCAAGCACTTAAAAGTCCTGTCAGAAATATCCTTGCATCTAGTCTATGCAGACCAGTATTCTATTATTGCTAATATGTACTGTTAATTTCTTGAAAGAATGCAGTGGTTATTATCTCTAACATTCTTAGAAAAGGATAACAAAGTTTTTGAATTATGTTATCATCTCTGGGAAGTTGACTCTCCATGACAGATAGCAGAGTGTATTATTAGAAACATGGATGGTGGGGATGTCAGGCCTGGGTTCTCGTCCTGTCGTTCCTACTTACTATTTTTATGAACTTGGGCAAGTTACTTGACCTGTCCATGTCTCACTATCTGTACCGAGTTATCTTGACTTCACTCAGTTTCATCAACTACAGAAAGGGGCTCACCATGGAATGAGACCATAGAGTTTTGAGAATTGTCGGAGTTTATGATAGTAAATGCTAAGACCAGTATCTGCCATACAATGTTATATGTGTTTGCCATTATCATGGCTAAATAATAGCTGATTTGTATCGCTTTTGTTTTTTCGTGGGGAAATATGGGTGTGGTAGGCAAGGAGATGAGATAGTGTTGTTCATCATACTAAGAGATGTTGAAAATGAAAAGCTGAATACTAGCCCCATTTCCATTAGATTTTCTTAACTAGGGTGGAGTGGGATTGCGTATGAGAAGTAAATATTGAATCAAAAACTTACAAGGAAGGTCATGGACTCTCATGGCTTTTGTTAGGTGCTGTTGAGTCTGTTCCAACTCATAATGACCCTGTGTATAACAGAATGAAACATTGCCCGATCGTGCGCCATCCTCACAATCGTTTTTATGTTTGAGTCCATTGTTGCAGCCACTGTGTCAATCCATCTCTTTGAGAGTCTTTACCAAGCATGATGTTATTCTCCAGGGACTGGTCGCTCCTGATAACAAGTCCAAAGTATGTGAGACGAACTCTCGCCATCCCCACTTCCAAGGAGTGCTGTGGCTGTACTTCTTCCATGACAGACTTGTTCATTCTTCAGGTTGTCCATGGTATATTGAATGTTTTTCGCCAACACTATAATTCAAATGAATCAATTGTTCTTCGATCTTCCTTATTCATTGTCCAGCTTTCACATGCATACAAGTCAATTGAAATTATCACCGCTTAAGCTAGGCACACTTTACCCTTAAAGTGATACATTTGCTTTTCAACACTTTAAAGAGGTCCTTTGCAGCAGATTTGGCCAATGCAATACATCGTTTGATTTCTTGACTGCTGCTTCCATGGATATTTATTGTGGATCCAAGTAAAATGAAATCCTTGGCAAATTCAATCTTTTCTCCCTTTATCATGATGTTGCTTATTGGTCCAGTTATAAGGATTTTTGTTTTCTTTATGTTGAGGTGCAATCCATACTGAAGGCTGTGGTCTTTATCTCTCATTATATACACTGAATAAATGGGAGCAAGAGATTAAGTCTCTTTGGCAGGAAATTAAAATCTTCCCGAGGGAAAGGACAAATCTCAGGATTTAAATAATGCATCAGTTGCATTATTTATCAAGCATCAAGTTTTAAAAGTCTACTACATTATTCCTGTCAACGCCTTTCTAAAATTGTTAGAATTTACATTGAAAAAAAAAAAAGTTTGCATTCAGATTCTGCATCCTTTCAGCACTTGTAGAATGGGAGTAATGAAAATTCACCCACTCCTCACCTATTGACTATCTTGTTACCTGATATTTCACTTTTATGACAATAGCAAAAAATCTACCTCCAACTATTTTGTGCATTAACAAAGGTAGTAGGTGAGAGAAATGCTTGCTGTGATGGTTAAGGTTATGTGTCAGCTTGGCTCAGTGGTTTGGCTGTAATGTAATGATATAGTCATTCTCCATTTGGTGATCTGATGTAGTCATTTTCCAATTTGTGATCTGATGTGGTGTGGTGCAGTGAATTACTTAATATGGTCCTTCTAGCCATAGTCAATGAGAATTAGTCAATGTTCAACCATTTCAGGAGGCAGCATGTGATCAGGAACCAAAGGTACTGAAGGAAGAAGTCCAAGCTACACTGAAGGCAATGGAGAAAAACAAGGCTCCAGGAACTGACCTAATACCAAATGAGGTGTTTCAACAAACAGATGTAGCACTGGAAGTGCTCATTCATCTATGCCAAGAAATTTGGAAGAAAGCTACCTGGCCAACCAACTGGAAGAGATCCATATTTATGCCTATTCCCAGAAAGGTGATTCAACTGAATGTGGAAATTATCAAACAATACAATTAATATCACACCCAAGTAGAATTTTGCTGAAGATCATTCAAAAGCGGCTGCAACAGTATATTAGCAGGGAACTGCCAGAAATTCAAACTGAATTCAGAAGAGGACATGGAACCAGGGATATCACTGCTGATGTCAGATAATGGCTGAAAGAAGAGAATACCAGAAAGATGTTCGCCTGTGTTTTATTGACTATATGGATAACATTGTGAAGAATGGGAATTCCAGAGCACTTAATTGTGCTCATGAGGAACCTGTACATAGATCAAGAGGCAGTCGTTTGAATAGAACAAGGGGATACTTCATGATTTGAAGTCAGGAATGGTGCGCATCAGAGTTGTATCCTTTCACCATACCTATTCAATCAGTATGCTGAGCAAATAATTCGAGAAGCTGGACTATATGAAGAAGAATGGGGCATCAAGATTGGAGGAAGACTCATTAACAACCTCCTTTATGCAGATGACACAACCTTGCTTGATGAAAATGAAGAAGACTTGAAGGACTTACTGATGAAGACTAAAATCCTCACAACTAGGCCAATTAATAACATCACGATAAATGGAGAAAAATTGAAATTGCAAAGAATTTCATTTTACTTGAATCCGCAATCAACACTCATGGAAGCAGCAGTCAAAAAAATCAAAAGGTGCATTGCCTTGGGCAAATCTGCTGCAAAAGACCTCTTTAAAGTGTTGGGGAGCAAAGATGTCACCTTGAAGAATAAGGTGTGCCTGACCCAAGCCATGGTGTTTTAAATTGCCTTATATGCATGTGAAAACTGGACGATAAATAAGGAAGACCAAAAAAGAATTGACACCTTTGAGTTTAGTGTTGACGAAGAATATTGAATATACCATGGACTGCCAAAAGAAGGAACAAATCTGTCTTGAAAGAAGTACAACCAGAATGTTCCTTAGACGCAAGGATAGGGAGACTATGTCTCACATATTTTGGATATGTTATCAGGAGGGTTCACTCCTTGGAGAAGGAATCATGCTTGGTGGAGTGGAGGGTTAGCAAAAAACAGGAAGACCCTCAACAAGATGGATTGACACAGTGGCTGCAGCAATTGGCTTAAGCATAAGAGCAATTGTGAGAATAGTGTAGGACCAGGCAGTGTTTAGTTCTGTTGTACATAGGGTCACTACGAGTTGACTCGATGGCACCTAACAACAACAACAAGCCACAGTCTTTTTAACTCCCACCAAATGACGGAGAGAGACTGTGCAAATGAGGTGTATGGAACACTATGGAGGGAGTTGGTCAGTTTTGTCATCCCACTAGGCTTAAAGGGAGACAGAGAGAGAGAGGGAGTAGGAACTGTAACACGGAAGGCAGAGACAGAGAGCTGTAACACCAGAGACGGTGAGAAGCAGTGGCAGAGAAACAGCAATGGCAGAACCAGGAGACCAGCAGGAGATCAGCGGGAGACAGCACGGTAGGCTTTTCGGTCCATAGAGTGAGAAAGCTGTGTACCTTTGGGCAGGAAGTTTACAGGAGGACTTGGTGGAGCTAGATTTGCCAACCCGCAGAGCTAGAGCTGAGCACCTTCAGGCTGAGTCTTACTGGCAGAAAGAGATGCCTGGCAGTACCTATCAGCATAGCTAAACGAGCTTTGTAACACTTACTTGAGTAGGGCACAGACAAGGCTGAGGGGCCAAGGGACCAAGTGGAAGGGAAAGACCTGCCTGTGGGCATGGCTGGGAAGAGAATGTCCTGATTGAAGAATTGTATCCTGAGCATTCCTGAACCTGAATTGTAACTTGGTACTTTCCTAATAAAGCTCAGAATTCTGAGGATTGTCTGTGAGTTCTGTGTGGCCATTGCAATGAAAAGTCAAACTCAGGAGAGAAGTAGAGTCTGCCATGGGAGGGACAGATCGTGTTAGACTTGGTAAAGATAGCAAAGAGAGGAGGTATGTCCGAGTTCTACCTCATATTAATCAGTCTTGGGCTGTTGATCTTGATTCTCCAACCCCCTCGTGAAGTTAGTGGAGGTCAGACATCCCTGCCACACTGGTCTTACATGTAGTCATCCTCCATTTTCGTATAATGCCTATTTTTGCATAACGACCTGGTCTTTGGAATCTAACTGTGTCGATAAGTGAGGAGTAGGGGTAAAATGTAAGCTTATATGAAATTTATCACTGTTCTTGCTAATGTAGACAAAAGGAACCTTGTAGAAAGTGCTTTATAAGAATTTTAGGTTTTAAATTAAGTATTTAATATTTTCAATTAAGTTCAATTAAAATAAGAGTATTTTAAACTATTGAGTAAAAATATTAACACTTCTTACTTGGTAAAAAAAAAAAAAAAACTTAAGTTGTATTCTTTTGTGTTACGCTCTGCCAATGCCATAGTCCTAATGATTATTAAGTGTGCTATTTGATTGTCTTCAGCCTGCTGTGTAAATTACCCATAAGATTCTTTATCTGTCCCGAGCATGATAAATGTTAGCATACTTCAACACCAGGGGCTTCTACCTTCTCTACTGAGCTTCCCTTAAGAAGTATCATCTACCATGGGGAACAATAAAAGATAGCTGGAACTTAAAAAAAAAAAGATTGGATGAGGTTAGGGGAGAAAATCTATTTCATCATTAACCCTCAAGCAAATAGATGGCCCTGCTAGCTGCGCCCTTGGAGCCCTATCGTGATACAAATTGATGGACAAATGTTCTCTCAGTAGAGAACTATGGCCTATTCAGCTCAGAAAAGCCCAGAACCTAGTTAAATCTCTTAAAATATCACACCCTTGGTGCTTCAACCATTTTCCTTTGTTGCTTTTTAATTTGAGGCATTTGTCAAGGAAAGGAAATATATGCCTTCTGGGATTCCTTGTGGAGTTACAAAGGATGCAAATCTGGCCCAAGATATCATGAGCTTTCCAAGAATGTCAGAATTTTCACTGTTGCTTTTTTTCATTTATTGTCTACTTTTTCAGCTGGAGCCGGAATATGCTCTCTGGATTCATCTGACAATGCTTTTCTTAATGGATGTTAAGCTAATATGAGGAGCACATTGACCATATGCTTTAGACAGCCATAAGATTGCTGCTGAAATGAAAAGCTTCATTATAAATGCCTAAAATTAAGGAAACGAGAGGAAAAAAGAAAAGAAAAGAGCTCATGAGTACATCATCAGGAAGAAGGAAGCTGATGAATCTTGTGGTTTGTTTTGTTTACTTATCCAGGATGAGATCCTTCACTGGGATTACTTATCCAGCTTTATATTGTTTTTTTTTTTTTTTAATTATTATTATTGTTTGGAACAAGCCGATTTTTATCCTGGGACCTAGCTTTCTTCCTCTCTTAAATGAAAGAATCAAAGCACACACTCTCTAAGGTCCTTTTTAGGTCTATGATTTCTCTTACTACCACAGTTAGGGAGATTTGTGCCCTAAAAATTAGCAATTGAAAATTGTCAAAAGATGAAATCCTATGATAAATATAGTTTTCGGACTTATAAGAAAATGAAAATAAAAGGCAATATAAGATACCAAAAAAGCAGTATGTTTTTAGAAAAGTCTTTCAATTAAAAAGAAAAAAATTAATTCTGTACTCTTGTGCCTAGATCACAGAATCTCAAGGTGCAAATGGGCTATTAAGGATCCTCTGGTCCTCCTTCCTTATTTGACAGGTGAAGATGTTATTGAATTTAAATCTCAGAGCTCCCACATTACAGGGATACCAAGAGATGGGGAATAATTAAAAAAAAAAAAAAAAAAAAAGAGGGCCACTACTTTAAAAGCTTGCATGCATAACAACAACAACAACAACAAAAAAACCCACTGCCAAGTTGAGTTGATTTTGACTCATAGCAACCCTATAGAACAAAGTAGAATTGCCCCACAGGGTTTCCAAGGAGTGCCTAGTGGATTCGAACTGCCGACCTTTAGGTTAGCAGCTGTAGCTCTTAACCACTATGCCACCAGAGTTTCACTTGCATGTATACACATGCACAAACTCACAGGATTACAAAAATAATTATTAACATGCTAATGGGTACAAAGTATAAAGCTGAAAACACTTTATCCTTTCCCTTCCAGGGACTCTAATATGGGAGCCGTGATACACATAAGTCAATGTAATACGTGCATTATGTCACCAGAGCAGATAGAATGGTGTAAAGAAGGAGGGAAATGCATTTCCCAAAGGGAGAGTCAAGGAAGGCTTTGTGGAGGATATGTCATTTGAGCCAGGTCATAAAACATGAGTGGAGTTTATTTTTCAAAGATATTTTGGGTGGAGGAAACAGAATCCATCCATTCATTCACTCTTTCACTCATTTACTTATTCACGCAACATCTATTGAGCAATGACAATACATGAGACTTTATTCTTGATCCCAGACTAAGCGATTAAATAAAAAAAATGTCTTTGCCTTCAAGAGGCAGCACTTATTTGAGAAACAGATATCAGATCAGTTCACCTGTGACATAAAATACTTGCAAGGGAATGGAGGATGTAAGACATGGAAGGTGGGTTGGGGCCTAATTGTGGAAGGGCTGAATTCCAGCTTGAACATTATCTGATAGGCAATTAGAAGGCCATAGAGAGTTCTAAGCAGCATGTACATACAGCTTGGTCAGCAATATGCCTTGGTAAAAATCATCAAGTAACCTTCAGCAGTACCGATGACTGAAAATAAACTAGACAGAGCTCATGATGGAAAAAAGAAAGAAAAACTAGCAAATAAACACAAGTTAGTAGTGACTCAATGCCTCCGTTTTCAAAGCCTGACTCAGATAATTCCCATGAGCTCCAGAACCAATGTTTCTTCTGAAATGGCTCTTTCTAGAAGGGTTTAAATACTAAAAATATAAACATCTGAAATCTCAGTAAGACCCAAAGAACTAGAAGAAATGGGGTCAGTGAGGCCCAGGAAGGTAGAGGGACTTGTCCAAGGTAATAAAGTGAGTCAGAGAAGAGTCTGGAATAGGCTCCATGAGTCACGGATCCCAGCCTTCTGCTCTGACCACGAAACGTCGCTTCCTCCCTAGCAACAAAGGGAGGACTCACACTTGAGGCAACCAAGCTGGCTCTTTCTCTACATCTCTGGCCTCCACTAATGGCAGGGCTATGTCTGTTACATTTTGTTCCACAACCCAGAATAAGTTCCAATGAACACACGTTGGCAAGGTGGGGAAGTGGTAGCAATGAAGTGGTTCACCTTATAAATGCTGTGCCAGAACAGTTCAGAACAGGTAGTCCAAAGTTGGAGTGAGCAGATTCCAATAGGTTTGAAATGGGGGCCTTTCAGTTTACAGTCAAGTAGTTCAGCAAGTCACAGAAAGAGAGAAAAAGAAGACCATAGGTAGACTGGAATGTTGAGAGTGTCCCTTATTTATCAGTAAAATACTTTTGGTCTGGGATAGTATATCAAGATGAAGAATGAGTATATTAGGACTAAGAAGGCCCAAAGGGTTTCTTGATGTTGTGGATGCTATTCATTGTTTTTGTTTGTTTGTTGAAATATAGATGCTGCTATCATCGCCCCTCTCTACAATTCTAAGACACCCTCTCTGGTGAAGAGGACAAGGCTTACTAGGATTGTTTTAAAACCTCTAAAGGCATTTCTCATATTCACCCTGGGTGCAAACCAGTTTTAAAGTAGAAGAATTGTGATATGGCCCTGCATGCTAAATTTTGTTCTTTTTTTTAAGAGAGACTTGTCTTTGTCATTATTCCTTCTTCAGGCCCTAAACTCTTCTTTTCCTTTTAATCATTTATAGTTCATTGAAATTACTGTTAAAATTGCATTTTAATATAGTTTTTAATCCATGATATTAAAAAACATACCTTGATCATTAATGGTATAGAAACATAAGCACTCCTTGTATGGATGTGTGGGCATTTCTTGCAGCCCCAAAGTAAAGGGATATTTACAAGCGTCTGGGAGAAATGAATAATAATACCTTTTTCTTGTGAAAATGTCAATGTGGAAAGGCCAGTGTACTCAATAATTCTTTATAGTGGGAGGTGTATAAATCCAGCTTTTATATTGTATGAGAGAAATATTAAAAATTTTAATTTAAGTAAACTATTACGTAGTTGAAAAAATCAAACCCTCAAAACCAAGAAAAGCTAAATCATATTGGTGAGGAAGGCATGCATAAGTGATAAAAATATAAATAAATGCAAAAATTATTATCACAAAAATCAGGATAGTGTTGCTTCTAGGGGTTAGGTAAAGACTGCTCAGGAAGAGTACATGAAAGGGCTTTATGGGACAGCAATGTTCTGTTTTGTCACCTGGGCGATGGTTACACAGATGACTTCTTTATAATTATTGTTAAACTGTCCAAATTAGGATTTACGCAGTTTTCTGTGTATATGGTATAATTCACAATAAAAACGTTTAAAAAAAAGTTAAATCGTACTAAAAAACTCTATAATGAAAAACAGCTGTTTTTGATCCACTTGTCCCCACCTTTAATTCCTTCTCAACAGAAAAAAAAAAACTTCGCCAAGTGTTTCTTATGGCATTTATCTTCATATTTCTAAGAAAAAATGCTTATATGTCTATTTTTTTAATTTCAGACGTATTTCCACTCACCTTTATAGTTGAAAGGAACTAACTCTCATACTCATTCCTCAAAATATGCTTGCCCGTGCATGTACCCACACACGTGTGCACACACGCACCCACACACACCCACCCACCCACCCATACATTCTTTCCCTCCTTCCCTTCTCCCAGGATAGATTATCAACATTTTTAGTAAAATTAGGACTCAGTGTTCACCTTTTTATGATTAAATATATTTTGCTTATACCCGAGCCACAGAGCAATCTAAAATTACATGTTTTTTTTTTTTTTTTTAATTTTATGCTCTCTTGACAGTTTTCACAATTGCCCCTAATTTGTTTGTTTTGGTTTCCATTTTGTTTTACCTACTCATTGATTATTTGGCTTCAGAGATTTTCAAAGAACTGCAAAACCTCTCTCAGAATGTTCCAGGTCATCTATCAGTTGTGTGCATATGTGCATGTTTCTTAGACATCTCCAGCTTGCTGTTTACACCCACCCAAGCTCCTGGCTAGGTCTGCCGCACCAACACCCACCCTAATACTTCTTTTCACTGTGACTCTGCGAGTTCTTGTTACCTCTTCTCTATTTCAGAGATCCCACATCTTCTTCTTTTGTGGATTACTGCCTCAGAGCGTGATGCCAGGAGCTTCCTGGAAAAAGATGTATGGCAGGTAATGTTTTTGAGAGTTGGCAGGTCTGAAAATATTTCTATTCTACTATTACACCTCCTGATGGTTTGGCTGGGGTTATAATTATAGTTTTGGGATCTCTTTTCAGAATGGTGAAGATGTATTTCTGCTGTATTCTAGCTCCCAGTAAAGTCATTGGTGATTCTTTGCAGGCAACTTTGTTTTTTTAGTTTTTTTTGTAAGATGCTTTTTTAATTCTTGGTGTCCTAAAGCTTTATGAGGCGTCTTGATGTGGACCTATTTTCTTTATATTATAATGCTGGATATAGAGCGTTCTGTATTAATCTAAAACTCTTATTAGTCAATTCTACCTTAATATTTGTACCATTTTTGTTAGTTTTTTTTTTTTCTCTTTTCCCCTCCCTTGCTTTCTGACTGTTCTTAGTCATATATGTTACGCCACTGTCTTAGTTATCCAGTGCTGCAGTAACAGAACTACTACCACAAACGGGTGGCTGTGAAATGTATCTCTTCACAGTAAAGTAGGCCAAAAGTCCAAATTCAGAGCATTGGCTCCAGGGGAAGGCTTTCTCCCTCTGTTGGCCTTCTCATCAATCTTCCCCCAGACTAGGAGCTTCTCTGCACAGGGACACCAGGTTCAAAGGACGTGCTCTGCTCCCCACACTGCTTTCTTGGTGGTATGAAGTCCCCCTGTCTCTCTGCTCACTTCTCTCTCTTTTATATCTCAACAGATTGCCTGGAAACACGAGCCAATCTTGTAGATTGAGTCCCAGTCCTCCTCACTAACACAACTGCTGCCCATCCTCCCTCATTAACATCATAGAGGAAGGTTACAACATAGAGGAAAATCACTCAATAGCAGGAATCATGGCCCTGACAAATTGATGCACATGTTTTTTGGGGGACATAATTCAATTCGTGACAGCCACCTAGATCAAGCTTCCATCCAACCCCATTCTCTTCTGTTTTTCTTTTTGTCTTCTAATTATTCAATTGATTTTCAATTTTATTCTGTCAAAATTTTAATTCCCACTTATCCATGTCCCTCCCACCTCTTCACTACATGGAGGTAAGAGAAGCTTTTACGAAGACAAATTTAGTGACCTACTCCTGGTTTAAGACGCAACCTCTTGTTTTCCTTAGGATACAAATAAAAACCCTTAACATCATTTAAGGAGGCCTGGTGGCACAACAGTAAGTACTTACCTCTTGACTGAAAGGTCAGCAATTTGAACCCACCAGCCACTATGAGGAAACCCTGGTGGCTTAGTGGTTAAGTGCTATGGCTGCTAACCAAAGGGTCCACCGTTCGAGTCCACCAGGCGCTCCTTGGAAACTGTATGGGGCAGGTCTACTCTGTCCTATAGGGTCACTCACTATGAGTTGGAATCGACTCGACGGCACTGGGTTTTTTAGCCACTATGAGTTGGAATCAACTCATTGGCATACCACAACAACAACCACAAGAACAGCATCATTTCATGATATGACTCTTCCTTATCTCGGTAGTTTACTATTACTGCTGGTCAGAATTATGTTATCAGAAGAGACCAATTCCTGGAGAACATCATGCTTGGTAGAGGGTCAGCAAAAAACGTGAAAAAAGACCCTCAATGAGATGGATTCACAAAGTGCCTGCACTGATGGGCTCAAACATAGCAAAGATTATGAGGGTGGTACAGGAATGGGCAATGTTTCGTTCTGTTGTGCGTGGGGTCACTATGAGTAGGAACCAACTTGAAGGTACCTAACAACAACACCATCAAACACTTCTCAGTCCCTTGCTTGTGCTATGCTTTGACATAAGTCTTGGCCTTGACATTTTCATCTCTGTCCTTTATCCATTCAACTACTGCCTATTCAAATTTAGAAGTATTTTCTTCTGGAAAGCTTGTTCTAACACAGTTCTCCTTGGTCACACGCATTTAGTTCCCAGCTGACTTCGATGCTCCTGCTAAGTGCTTCATAGCAGGGTGCACTACCACCTTCAGAAAATTTATCATACAGTGTTATAATTGTTTAATCATCTTCTCTGTGTGATCTATTTGTGTGCTCCACATGGGTAGGAACCATATCTGTCTTGTTTACCCTTGGGTCTAGCACTTAGCAAGTTCATGGGTTATAGTCTAGAATCAATTAACGTTTTTTGAATGGATAAAACTACCAAGGCCATATTTTCCAACTACTCATCATTCTTTGCTTCCAACTTTTACATTCCAATCACCAGTAAGTATCAGCGCATCCTGATTGCATTTTAGATCAATTTCAGCTGCAAAAGTTGGTAAAAATCTTCAGTTTCTTCATAATTGGACTTAGAGGTTGGTGTATAAATTTGAATAATAGTCGTATTAACTGGTCTTTCTTGTAGGTGTATGGGTATTATCCCATTACTGACAGCATTGTACTTCAGGACAGATCTTGAAATGTCCTTTTTGAAGATGAATGCAATGCCTTTCCTCTTCAAGTTGTGATTGCCGTCATAGTGGACCATATGATTGTCCAATTCAAGATGATTTATACCAGTCCATTTGAGCTCACTAATGCCTTTTTTTTTTTTTTAATGCCTAGGATATCGATCTTTATGCTTTACATTTCATTTTTGATGATTTCTAATTTTCCTAGATTCATAATTTGTGCATTCCAGGCTCCAATCATTAATAAATGTTTGCAGGTGTTTCTTCTCTTTAAATACATTATTGAGTGGTGTCAGCTTGTAAAGTTTTAAGAAGATTGTTGGGATTATGATTGAAAATGCATTGAATCTTTCAGGGAAAATCTGACATTCTTGCATTATTGAATTTTCCTCTCTCCATTTATTTATCTCTCCTTTATATTTTTCTATAAAGTTATATAGTTTACTAGGTCAAAGTCTTGTACATCTTTTGATAGGTTGATCGTAGTTACTATTCACATTTGTTGCTAAGGTAAGTAGTATAACTTTGGTAGTTCACATTTGTTGCTAAGGTAAGTAGTATAACTTTGGTACTGTTATGTTTTAACATTCTTTGTTTCTAACCTACGGAATGCCACAGAATTCTCTGTGTGAAGCTTAAGTTCCGCAGACTTGTTAAGTTCACTTATTTCTTGTAATGTGGCTCATATGTCTGGGAAAAACAGTTTTATCTTCCGTACCAATTTTTATACCTTGTACTTCTTGCGTTACTTGTACTTAAAATTTGGAATAGAAGTGATTTCAGTGAACTTCCTTCTTTTTTTTAAATAATTTTTATTGTGCTTTAAGTGAAAGTTTATAAATCAAGTCAGTCTGTCACATATAAGCTTATATACATCTTACTACATACTCCCATTTACTCTCCCCCTAATGAGTCAGCCCGCCCCCTCCTTCCAGTCTCTCTTTTCATGACGGTTTTGCCAGTTCCTAACCCTCTCTACCCTCCCATCTCCCCTGCAGACAGTAGATGCCAACACAGTCTGAAGTGTCCACCTGATATAAGTATCCCACTCTTCGTCAGCATCTCTCTCCAACCCATTGTCCAGTCTCTTCCATGTCTGATGAGTTGTCTTTGGGAATGGTTCCTGTCCTGGGCCAACAGAAGGTTTGGGGACCATGACCGCCAGGATTCCTCTAGTCTCAGTCAGACCATTAAGTCTGGTCTTTTTATGAGAATTTGGGGTCTGCATCCCACTGATCTCCTGCTCACTCAGGGGTTCTCTGTTGTGCTCCCTGTCAGGGCAGTCATCGGTTGTGGCCGGGCACCATCTAGTTCTTCTGGTCTCAAGATGATGTAAGTCTCTGGTTCATGTGGCCCTTTCTGTCTCTTGGGCTCATAATTATCATGTGACCTTGGTGATCTTCATTTTCCTTTGATCCAGGTGGGTTGAAACCAATTGATGCATCTTAGATGGCCGCTTGTTAGCATTTAAGACCCCAGAAGCCACACTTCAAAGTGGGGTGTAGAATGTTTTCATAATAGAATTATTTTGCCAATTGACTTAGAAGTCCCCTTAAGCCATAGTCCCCAAACCCCCGCCCTTGCTCTGCTGACCTTCGAAGCATTCAGTTTATCCTGGAAACTTCTTTGCTTTTGGTCCAGTCCAGTTGAGCTGACCTTCCGTGTATTGAGTTTTGTCCTTCCCTTCACCTAAAGTAGTTCTTATCTACTAACTAATCAGTAAATAACCCTCTCCCACCCTCCCTCCCTCCCCCCCTCGTATCCGCAAAAGTATGTGTTCTTCTCAGTTCATACTATTTCTCAAGATCTTATAATAGTGGTCTTACAGAATACTTGGTCCCTTTGCATTTGACTGATTTCACTCAGCATAATGTCTTCCAGGTTCCTCCATGTTATGAAATGTTTCACAAATTCGTCACTATTCTTTATCGATGAGTAGTGTTCCATTGTATGAACATACCATAATTTATTTATCCATTCATCCGTTGATGGACACCTTGGTTGCTTCCAGCTTTTTGCTGTTGTAAACAGAGCTGCAATAAACATGAGAGTGCATATATCTGTTCATGTAAAGGCTCTTATTTCTCTAGGGTATATTCTGAGGAGTGCGATTTCTCGGTTTTACAGTAGTTCTATTTCTAACTTTTTAAGAAAACGCCAGATAGATTTCCAAAGTGGTTGTACCATTTTACATTCCCACCAGCAGTGTATAAGATGAACATCCTTTTTTCGTATCTGATTTTAAAAAGAAACATTTACATTTCACCATTAAATATGTTTGGTATTAGTCTTGATGTGTTTTTGTAAATCTGTATGTTTGTGTATCCCTACCCTTGAAGATTTTTGAACTTCAACTCTTAAAGGAGTAATTTTAGAACATCCTTTCCTGGCATAGCGATTATACTTTTGATTGTCATTGTAAAGAATCTAATTTAGTAATACTTGTATGCATTAGGCACAACTTATATAAATACATATATAATTGCAGGCTCATTGATATGCTGCTAAACATTATCAATGTACCATCAAGATATACTTTATCTATTTAATAAACAATTTTATACTCTTAATATTTAAATATTTTATTCATATTATTTTATGGTATCAAATAATATGCTGTCTTTGTCCCAAGCAATTGCCCACATATATTGTCTCATTTCCTCTTTTTTCTTCCCAGCATAATTCTCCATACGACAGTATGTGTCAGGGATGTAGTTGAGGGTAAAGAGTGTTTTAATATCTCTTATTTTAAATATTTTGTAACATTTTAGAAATTTTCCACCTGGGATATCTTAGGTATATATGTACCTGTATTAACTCTTTAGTTTTTTGTTTTTTTTTTCCCTCTAGTCCAACAGAATCTCCGATTCAGGAAATCTTGTGTTTTAGTCACGTCAAATTAATATTGCAAGCTCTAAAAAAGCTCCGCCTGCTTGCCAGTTATAACAATATATTATTTTTACTTCTTATCCAAGGGAAATGAGTTAGTGACAGAACCTTGGAAATAAATTTTTTTCTGTAGGTTGAAAGCAAATAAATTAAATGGAATATGATTATTCCAGTGATAAATTTAACCACATTGTTTCTGAATGCTTGAATCATGGAGTGCAACAAACAATTTCTTGAAAGCAGGTTAAAAAAGTGTGCTTATCACATCAGCTTAAAAATAAAAAAAAAAATTTTTTTTTTTTTAAATAAAGTTCTGCTAAATCATTGTTACAACCATGTCGTCTAACTCTTCAACCAATTGTCTGTTTTTAGAAGTCCCCAAACAACTTTCTCCAGTAGAATTCTATGGAAGACAACTAAGCATTCATGGGTATGTTTAACTTGTACATAAAATTATGTTGCTATTTCCTCCCCAGCCACCTTTTCATTGCAAACTGTACTCTAGAGCTAAAATTTCAGAAAGAACATATTAAACTTAATAATCAATGTAAGCCCTTGATCAAGCTACCATCCTAATGAAATGGCATCCTCCCCCCCACACACATATGTGCAGAACTTTTGTCTAACTTGATTTTTTATGATAATCTTTTTTGATTTTTTTTTTTGTCCTTGCTCTGTTTCTGTCAGAATATAAACTAACATTTTATTTTATTTTTTTCTATTTTTCTGAATTCTCTTAGAATGTTCAGAGAGTGGTGGAGGAAAGTGAAAATAATATATGAAACATGTAATTGCTAGGCAATCTTTCAAATCATACTCTCAAACATCCTGAAATTCTACATTTCCCATCGCATTCTCTTATTCTTGATCAACATGCTTCTCTTTTTTTGTGATTCTCAATGTCAGCAGCATCTCCATGGACATTGCCGCTTCCAGAAACTCCCATATATTTTATAAGTTATACATCACATATATGAATGGACGTATTATTTTCATTTAAATATTTTCACACAAAAGTCTTCATGAAAATAAAACAAAAAGGAAATAAATTCTAAACTTGGCTCATTGCCTAATTTATTTTATTACACCCTTATTTTATATCCAGACTCATGTTTGTTTACATGGTTAAGATAAGGAAACTGGACAAACAGTTCCCTTCCAGTGGGAATTTGGTCTCATTTATGTGACACCACCCAGGTTTCCTCCACCCTCTTCCTCAACACCACCACTATACCCACCTAAAGTGAGCTGAAATATTTATTGGGTTATGCAAGTAAGGACTCTATTTTTTTTTAATTTCATATAAAATAACAGTGCACTATTGGTCACGACCAACAAAGTCTAAGGCTCCTTTGTAGCCACTAATGTAGGAAAAACCACAAATTACCGTTGGAGAGGGGCTGGGCTTGGGTTCTGGCTTCCATGATCTTCTCCCTCTAAATTCAAATACCCTGCGTCTGTATAAATAAACATCTCTAGGTGCATGGTAAGGGAATATTTAGCATGAATATGTTTCATACAAAATTAGCAGCAAAGAAAAATTTTAGACTTGTAATTACATGAAGAAAAAATTAAGCTATTAGTGTAATTAAGGTGTTTCTTCCTTTTTCCTTAAACAGGTAGAACATGAGCTATCATTCTTTGCATGGATAAGCTCATTCACTGAGTTTACAAAGCACTATTTTTTTTTTTTCCTTCTTCCATGAAGATTTATGTTGATACTTCTATTCTGGTAAGGAATTAAATTCTAGCATTCAATGTTTATTAGTTATAAAAGTTAAATTTAGAGTAGTATTTCTACCAGTGAGGTCTGGAAAACCAATAGATAAGCTTCTTACCTAGGAGATATTAGCTAGAAGTCTTATAGTTAATCTATAAATAGAAAGGAAGTGAATCCAGAAGAGATAAAGACTAAGTTATTTGACTCTAGAGAGTGTCACTCTAGCTTTCACCCTTCTTTTCCCTTTATTGGCTATTCTTTCTTTCTTTCCATTTTCTGATATG
This sequence comes from Elephas maximus indicus, assembly GCF_024166365.1. Taxonomy (NCBI): domain Eukaryota; kingdom Metazoa; phylum Chordata; class Mammalia; order Proboscidea; family Elephantidae; genus Elephas; species Elephas maximus. The sequence goes on from NC_064837.1 coordinate 61,423,935, forward strand.
GAGTCTACCTTTTGAAAGCAACACTGAGATTTTTAGCTTGAAGGTTCTGTTAATGAGACAGTAGCCCTTAAAAATATGTATTCAGGAAGGTGCTCATGGGTTTGGTCTACTCTGTCATCTTCCTTCTGAGTTCATGGAAATAATTATAATCTCAACATGCTTAATGTTTGAGAAATGATGGAAAACTTTGTTTCAGTTCAGTTGGATTTGGGTCAATATCTTCAGAGTACTCAGAAATCAACTGCCTGAAGGTTTTTCCTGACCTTAATGGAAGAAATGGGTAGCACACATTATCAATGTATGTTGCTAGGAGACTTTTTAGTTCTGGTACTGGAGAAGCGTATGGAAAGCCTTTCAGGATGATGAGGAAACCAGCATGAAACTGCAGTCTTCCACATCTGCATACACAGCTTTCAAACTTATCTTCTTGGACAACCAAGATGGTCAAAAAGCTTCAACGGTTTCTTGTCTCCAACTGTATCTCATTATAGAATAATAGCAGACTTGAACCACCCAAGGCTCTAGGAGTCATCTGCAGTAACCCCCTCATTTACAGGTAAAGAAATTGAGCCCCTGAGAGGTAAAGGTTATGGGAGAAAAAGTGTCTGTCAGACCCAGAAATAAGACTCAATTCTCTTGGTTCATAGATCAATGCTCTTTCACGTTTCTTAATTCTGCTTGACAACTTGTCTCTACTTTTTTCTTTTTTATACTCCCTATGTTTCTTTCAAAATCCATCAGAACCTTTCCCACCTTACTTTTGTTACTATCAAACTGAACTTCTTACTTCTCTTGACTCACACATCTACTGAAGTCCTATGCTAGGGTGACCAGCTGTTGCAGTTTGCCTAGAACTATCTTTGCTTCAACATGAAAAGTCCGGTATTCTAGGATACTCCTCAATCCCAAACAAACCAGGATATTTGGTCACCCTACCATATTGGAGCCCTGGTGGCACAGTGGTTAAGAACTTGGCTGCTAACCAAAATGTTGGCAGTTCAAATCCACCAGCTGCTCCTTGGAAACCCTATGAGGCAGTTCCATCTGTCCTATAAGGTTACTGTGAGTCAGAATTGACTCAGTAGTAATGGGTTTGGTTTGGTTTTTGGTACCATACACTCTACTTTGGTACCTTTGCCATGATGTTCTTCTTGTCTGAAGTTTCCTTCTCCACATATCCAAATTTTCATGATTATTAAAGCAAGCTGAAACTCCATTTCTTTCAGGTAGCCTTTAATTCTCATTCTCTTATCTTCTGTGATTCTTAAATTTGCTTCACACAATTTGCAACAATGGGCTCAAGCATAACAACAATTGTGAGCATGGCACAGGACCGGGGAGTGTTTCGTTCTGTATACATAGGGTTGCTATGAGTTGGAACTGACTCATCAGGACCTACCAACAATAACACCTGAACATTTAAAATTATATATGTAACGTGAATTATATGTCTATTGGATAGGACAGCTGTAGATAATTCCTAGAGACAGCAGGTGAATCAATATTTTACTAATTTTTTAGATTATCCTATATATTTAATATTACCATATAGAATCTTCCCAATAACGTTTTATGGTTAAACATTTTATATCAGCTGATTGAATTAATTAACATCAACATATCTCCCTACATATAGTCAACCAATGATTTTCTTTTCCTCATAAAATAATTCATGATAAAAGGAAAGTTATGTAGACGCATGCTCATAAGTGTGACAGTGAAATTACAGTATAGTTAGAGTGCCATGATACATGATATTCCAAGGATGATATTTAAGACTCCTTTTCTTTGGATTCCTACATGCTTACCATAGAACTTAACTTTAGCCAAATAGACAGCAAAGAAAAATAAAACAAAATAAAATAAATACAAGACACTTTAAAAAATGTATTGCAAAGTTCATCTATTTTTCAAAAATTTTTAGTTCTGAAGTGTGTGATATTCAGAAGAGACAAAATTATGTTGCCATCAAGTCGATTCCAACTCATAGCAACCATATAGGACAGAGTAGGACTGCCTCATAGGGTTTCCAAGGCTGTAATCTTTACAAAAGCAGCCTGCCACGTCTTTCTCCCACAGAGTGGCTGGTGGGTTCGAACAATGGACCTTTTGGTTAGCAGCCAAGCACTTAACTACTGTGCCACCAGGGCTCCTTAGACAAAATTTTAAGTCCTATAAAACGAACTCTATCAAAGGATGGCAATAAGTTGTTTTGCTAAAACTCTTGCAGGAAGCAAAATGCTCCACCCTCTTGCAGTTAGTGTGAAGATTCAGAAATTGCAGGCCAATGTATTGATCATTTTTAAATTATATAACTTTCCATAGACCTGTTTCCATGAAAAAGAAGAACCCAGATATGAGGTCCACTCAGCAGCCTCACCAGCATTTTGACATTTGGAACCACCTATGGAAATGTGGTCAAATCACTCAGGCTTTTTAAATCAAAACTTTCATCTCTGAGCAGTGGAGAAGGATTCATACTCAATTTCCTCTTACTCTGCCCCTAAAGATTACTCTCAATACACTCATAACAATCATTGCTGAGGATGGCCCCTGAGGATCAAGCACTCCAAGAGCATTTTCATAAATAAAGGTAATATCAATAATAGCATCAGGTCAATCGCTTTCAGGAGCAGACTGATGCAGCAGTAGGAGACTACAATGAGAACTGATGATGTGGAATTTCTGACTGAAGTTCTATGAGAGGCACTCGGTGTCTGCAACCATCTGTTACACATTTAGTTTCTCATGCAGGGGTAATAATAAGCACAAATTTTATTAAGCACTTACTGTATGAGATTCACACTGCTTGGCAGTTAATATGTACCATTTTATTCAGTCCTCACCCTGGGTCCATGAGAGGATCTCCATGGTAGTGGTGAGGGAATTGGGTGCAGTGTTTAAGAAACTAGTCAAAACTGAACAGTCAACATTTCTCAGCTGGTGGGAGGTATATGAGCCAGAAAGAACTGTTTCACGGTTTTCTTGCTTTGGCATGTGTCCGAATCAATGGGACAGCTTATTAAATCACAGATCTGTGGATCAACATTAAAGGTTCTGATTTAACATCTGTCGTGGATTGAATTGTGTCCCCAAAAAATACGTGTATCAATTTGGCTAGGCCATGATTCCCAGTATTGTTCGACTGCTCACCACTTTGTCATCTGATGTGATTTTCCTATGTGTTGTAAATCCTATCACTATGGTGTTAATGAGATGGATTATCCAAAGTTAAGTTGAAGAAATCTACAAGATTGGATTGTGTCTTAAGCCAATCTCTTTTGAGATATAAAAGAAAGAAGCCAGCAGAGACATAAGGGAACATCATACAACCAAGAATCAACACTGGAAGCAGAGCGCATCCTTTGGATCTGGGGCTCCTGCCCAGACAAACTCCTAGTCCAGGAGAAGGCTGATGACAAGGACATTCCTTCAGAGCCGACAGAGAAAACCTTCTTCTGAAGGTGATACCCTGGATTTGAACTTCTAGCCTACTTGACTGTGAGAGAATAAACTTCTGTTTGTTGAAACCATCCACTTGTGGTATTTCTGTTAGAGCAGAACCAGATAACCAAGACAATATCTAATATTAGGTCTGGTCATCTGACGTATTTGGAAGCTCCTCAGAGGAAGCTAATGTAAATGAGAATGTCAGAAATACCTGCAGTATCTGGGGGTCTACTGTTTTCACCACCATCATTCCACAAAAGCTTGACTGCTCTCAGATTTTATTCCATTTCCAAAAGCTCTAACAATTGATACGGAAACCTCCCCTTCAGGCAATGTATTCAGCAGTGCCTGGTTTATGTGCTTCTTCCTCTTGGCAGAACTCAGCAATCGCATTGTTTACCAGCCTCTCTGTATAGAGAGATTAATTATTCATTTTTACAGCCTTGGCTCCGGTGATTTTGTTGATAGGACTCATGCCAGAGAATGAGTGTGACCTCCATTCTCTCATTAAAGGCTCACGCTACTCTATAAAAGTGATACTCTAGCTCAGCTCTCAATATCCACAGAAAGCCTTTTCAACAATTTGTATACACCTAATTCCAGCCCCCACTTCCTTTTCCAGTCTGAAAAAAGGAGAAAATTCTTAAACCACCTGGTAGGGTAGGGAAGATTAGACAGAGGGACACAATACGGAATGAGGCAATGAGGTTGGCCATGTCTGGCTTCCCTCCAGCTTCCTTGGTTCTCTGTTCTTTGAGGTTTAGAAGCGTAGTGGGTTTAGATTAATGTATTCTTGGCAGTGTTTCCTGTTTCAAAGAAAAAGAAAGGATGTCAGTGGTGTCTGATATCAAATAATTTAACCAGAAGGGTAAGTGAACTAAAGAAAAGAGAGGTGTAGTCTCATTTTTCAATAGACTGAAATGAAGAAAAGAAAAGTTTCTGATATCATTCATTTTGATCCAAGGTATGTTGACTAAACACCTCCAAAGTACTTCAAAATGTTCTTGCTATATTGTGGGCTGAAAATAAATGGGTATTGAATGAATTTATTGCTAAAGGCATTGTATTGTATACAAATATGACTGAAAGCTGGTGCTTGGCTTTAACAATTTTGATCAGTTGGGGAGGGGATGCAAAAATGTTGTATAGCCAGCTCCAACTCAAGGCCGAATGTGACATGGTATATAATACAAGCAGAGCATGCTACGAAGTTGCATACTTAGAACAAGCTTTTTTTTTTTTTGACTAGAAGGGCTTGAAAAGGAGGTGGTTTTTGATGTTTAAATTGACTCTCAGCGAAGCGTCAGATACAAATTCTCCTGGAATAGTTTAAGGGCCATGTTGGTAGAAGAGAGAAGTGTCCTGTTAACAGGTAGAGGTGGGCCAGGATAGAAGAATAGACTCCCAGGGAAACTTTCAGGCACAAAAAGGAACTGGCTGAATGTGTTCTGGGATGTGTTGGAATAAATAATAATAAAATTTAAAAAATAGGAAGAAAAGAAGGAAGGAACCCAAACAAGGTTGCTGAAGAGTATGTTCTATTTAAAGCTAGGTCTCATCTTTCTGATCCCATGTGTTAGACAGGGTCAAGTTTTTGAGACCACAGTTTAAAACTGTGACCTTACTAAGTGGACTGTCTATTGACTACACCAGTAACTAGGTTTCTGACCTAAGGAAAATCTTGGAAATAGCCCCAGCGCAAAGGGAATTGAGAAATGGGGCAATTCTAATTAGCTAAACCATAAAATTAGCTTTTTTACTGGGGATTGGTTAGAAGAAATGAAGATAATTGGTCAGTTGGTATTAAAAGAAAGACAGAACAGGTACGTATGAGTCTGAGATAGTATAGAGACCATATCATACCGGTCATGAGATGAGATCGAGAGTCAATCACAATTCTAATGACTTTATAGTTCTGATCCATGTATAGCCTTAAAATAAACCTAATTTTTTTTTTAAAGTTGCTTAATTAAGTAGCCAGTCAGGCACAACAGGGTTAAAAATAAATACATAAAGAGCAGGGACCACATAAGCTTGTTGAGTTCCATGCAGAGAAGCTACTTTAGCTGCATCGTAACCCTAATTCTCAATGTGTGTTTGACTCTTGCAGGAACTTGAACCATCTTTCATCACTTCTGCAGCCATCTTCTGCAACTTATAGGCAGTATGTTAAACTTCACACACCTGACTTGAGTTCTGAATTTTGAATACACACCAAAAGTATGACAGGGCCTCCTTAGGATGATTGTTTTTAGTAATTAGCAATTCTACTTTGCACTTAACTAATTTTCTCTCATGCCCAAAAATGTATTTGGAAAACAACACCACAGAAGTGCCCATCATTCTTTCAGTATCAGACAAATTTGGATTTTTTTTTTTTTTTGCTAAAATGTAATGCGCTGTAAGGAGCCTTGGTAGCTCAGTGCTTAAGTGCTCAGCTGCTAACCAAAAGGTAGGCAGTTTAAGCCCACCAGCTGCTCCGTGGGAGAAAGATGTGGCAGTCTGCTTGCATAAGGATTTATTACCTTGGAAACTCCATGGGGCAGTTCTACTCTGTCCTACAGGGTCACCACTCTGAGTTGGAATCAACTCCACAGCAACAAGTTTGGTTTTGGGTTTTTTTAATGAGCTCTACTGAATTGACAGAGTCATTACACCAAAATGAATTAGTTGATGTTCAACCATTTCAAGAGGTGGCATACGATCAGGAACCGATGGTACCGAAGGAAGAAGTCTGAGCTGCTCTGAAGGCATTGGCGAAATACAAGGCTCCAGGAATTGATGGAATATCAATTGAGATGTTTCATCAAACAGATGCAGCGCTGGAGATGCTCACTCGTCTATGCCAAGAAATACGGAAGACAGCTTCCTGGCCAACTGACTGGAAGAGATCGATATTTATGCCTATTCCTAAGAAAGGTGTTCCAACCAAATGTGGAAATTATAGAACAATATCATTAATATCACACACAAGCAAAATTTTGCTGAAGATCATTCAAAAATGGCTGCAGCAGTATACCAACAGAGAACTGCCAGAAATTCAGGCCGGTTTCAGGAGAGGATGTGGAATCACGAATATCATTGCTGATGTCAGATGGATCCTGGCTGAAAGCAGAGAATACCAGAAGGATGTTTACCTGTGTTTTATTGACTATGCAAAGGCATTCGACTGTGTGGATCATAACAAACTATGGATAACACTGCGAAGAATGGGAATTCCAAAACACCTAATTGTGCTCATGAGGAACCTTTACATAGATCAAGAGGCAGTTGTTCGGACAGAACAAGGGGATACTGATTGGTTTAAAGTCAGGAAAGGTGTGCATCAGGGTTGTATTCTTTCACCATACCTATTTAATTTGTATGCTGAACAAATAATACGAGAAGCTGGACTATATGAAGAAGAATGGGGCATCAAGATTGGAGGAAGACTCATTAACAACCTGTGTTATGCACGTGACACAACCTTGCTTGCTGAAAGTGAAGAGGATTTGAAGCACTTATTAGTGAAGATCAAAGACCACAGCCTTCAGTATGGATTGCACCTTAACATAAAAAAAACAAAAATCCTCACAACTGGGTTAATGAGCAACATCATGATAAATGGAGAAAAGATTGAAGTTGTCAAGGATTTCATTTTACTTGGATCCACAATCAACAGCCATGGAAGCAGCAGTCAAGAAATCAAAAGATACATTGCATTGGGTAAATCTGCTGCAAAGGACCTCTTTAAAGTGTTGAAGAGCAAAGATGTCACCCCTGAAGACTACGGTGCGCCTGACCCAAGCCATGGTATTTTCAATCGCATTCTATGTATGTGAAAGCTGGACAATGAATAAGGAAGACCGAAGAAGAATTGACACCTTTGAATTGTGGTGTTGGCAAAGAATATTGAATATACCATGGACAAACAAATCTGTCTTAGAGAAGTACAGCCAGAATGCTCCTTAGAGGCAAGGATGGCAAGACTGTGTCTTAGATACTTTGGACATGTTGTCAGGAGGCATCAGTCCCTGGAGAAGGACATCATGCTTGGCAGAGTACAGGGTCAGTGGAAAAGAGGAAGACCCTCAACAAGGGGGATTGACACAGTGGCTGCAACAACGAGCTCAAGCATAACAACGATTGTAAGGATGGCTCAGGACCAGGCAGCGTTTCGTTCTGTTGTGCATAGGGTCGCTGTGAGTCGGAGCTGACTCGACGGCACCTAACAACAACAACAACACTGAATTGACTTCTCTGGTTAGTTAATAGGAATCTGGAGCAATTGGTTGTTTTTATTTATTTTTTTCACTCTTCCCATTTCATTTTTTTTTTAATTATGCTTTAAATAGTTTACAGAGCAAATTAGTTTCTTGTTAAACAATTAATACACATACTGTTTTGTGATGTTGATTTCCAACCCCACGATATGCCAACGCTTCCCTTCTTGACCTTGAGTTTCTTACTACCAGCTTTCCTGTCCCCTCCTGCCTTCTCGTCCTTCCCCCTGGGCTGGTGTGCCCATTTAGTCTCCTTTTGTTTTATGGACCTGTCCAATCTTTGGCTGAAGGGTAAACCTCAGGAGTGAATTCAGTACTGAGTTAAAAGGGTATCCAGGGGCCACACTCTTGGGGTTTCTCCAGTCTCTGGCAGACCAGTAAGTCTGATTTTTTTTTTTTTTTGGTGAGTTAGAGTTTTGTTCCACGTTTTTCTCCAGTTCCGTCTGGGACCCTCTATTGTGATCCCTTTCGGAGCAGTCCATGGTGGTAGCTAGGCACCATCTAGTTGTGCTGGACTCAGTCTGGTAGAGACTGTAGTACTTGTGGTCCATTAGTCCTTTGGACTAATCTTTTCCTTGTGTCTTTGGTTTTCTTCATTCTCCCTTGCTCCAGATAGGGTGGCCCCAGTGGAGTATCTTCGATGGCTGCTCACAAACTTTTGAAATCCCAGACGCTACTCACCAGAGTAGAATGTAGAACATTTTCTTCATAAACTATGCTATGTCAGCTGAGATAGATGTCCCCTGAGACCGTGGTCCTCAGCCCTCAGACCGGTAATTCTGTCCCTCAGGGAAATTGGATGTGTCTGTGGAAATTCCATGACCTTGTCTTGGTCAAGTTGTGCTGGCTTCCCCTGTATTGTATACTGTCTTACCCTTCACCAAAGTTACCAGTTATCTATTGTCTAGTTAGTGTTTTTCCCTCCTCACCCCTCTCCTCCCTTATAACCATCAAAGATTGTTTCTTTCGGTGTGCAAACCTTTTCATGGGCTTTTCTAACAGTAGTCTCATACAGTATTTATCCTTTTGTAATTGATTTATTTCACTCAGCATAATGCCCTCCATATTCATTCATGTTGTGAAATGTTTCAAAGATTCGTCATTGTTGCTTAGTGTTCCATTGTGTTTGTGTACCATAGTTTGCTTATCCATTCATCTGTTGATGGGCACTTAGATTATTTCCATCTTTTTGCTTTTGTGAATAATGCTGCAATGAACATGTATGTATATATGTCTATTCGTGTGACTGCTCTTATTTCTCTAGGGTATATTCCTAGGACAGTGATTGCCAGATTGTATGGTATTTCTATTTCTAGCTTTTTAGGAAGTACTATATCATTTTCCAAAATGGTTGTACCATTTTACATTTCCACCAGCAGTGCATAAGAGTTCCAAGCTCCCCAAGAGAGAATGAAGAAAACTAAAGACACAAAGGAAAGATTAGTCCAAATAACTGATGGACCACAAGTACTACAGCCTCCACCAGAGTGAGTCCAACACAACTAGATGGTACCTAGATACCATCACTGAGTGCTCTGATAGGGATCACAACAGAGGGTCCCATACAGAGCTGGAGAAAAACAAAATTCTAACTCACACACACACAAAATAGACTTACTGGTCTGACAGAGACTGGAGAAACCTCGAGAGCATGGTCCCTGGACACACTTTTAGCTCAGTACTGAATTCACTCCTGAGGTTCACACATCAGCCAAAGATTAGACAGGCCCATAAAACAAAAGGAGACTAAATGGGCACGTCAGCCCAGGGGCAGGAACTAGAAGGCAGGAGGGGACAGGAAAGCTGGTAATAGGGAACCCAAGGTGGAGAAAGGGAGAGTGTTGACATGTTGTAGGGTTGGTAACCAATATTACAAAACAATATATGTAGTAATTGTTTAATGAAGCCAGTTTGTTCTGTAAACCTTCATCTAAAGTACGACAATTTAAAAAAAAAAAAGAGTTCCAAGCTCCTGCAGCTTTTTCAACATTTGTTATTTTCTGTTTTTTTGATTCGTGCCAGTAATGTCGGGGTGAGATGGTTTCTCTTTATAGTTTTGATTTGCATTTCTCTAATGGCTAGTTGTGAGCATTTCCTCCTGTGTCTGTTAGCCACCTGAATGTCTTTTTTGGTAGTCTGTTCATATCCTTTGCTCATTTTTTAATTGGGTTATTTGTCTTTTTGTTGTAAAGGTTTTACATGCAAAGTGATACATCTGTAGTAGTCCAAAGAGAGGCAAAGCAAAGTAGAGGCTCTCAGATTTCTTTCATCTTTGTTCATTTCTCCTTCCGGTTGCATATTGAGAGGGGTTTACAAGCCTCGAGGGATGAAAACATTCAACCAAATCAAACCAAACCCACTGCCTTCAAGGGGACTCTGACTCATAGTGACCCTGTTGGATAGAGACAGATTAGAACTGCCCCACAGGACCCACAGGATTTCCAAGGTTGTAAGTCTTTATAGAAGGAGGCTGCTACATCTTTCTCCTGAGGAGCGGCTGGTGTATTTGAACCGCTCACCTTTCCTTTAGCAGCTGAGTGCTTTTTTTTTTTTTTAATAACTTTTATTAAGCCTCAAGTGAACGTTTACAAATCCAATCAGTCTGTCACATGTAAGTTTACATACATCTCACTCCCTACTCCCACTTGCTCTCCCCCTTTTGAGTCAGCCCTTTCAGTCTCTCCTTTCTTGACAATTTTGCCGGCTTCCCTCTCTCTCTATCCTCCCATCCCCCCTCCAGACAAGAATTGCCAACACACTCTCAAGTGTCCACCTGATATAATTAGCTCACTCTTCATGAGCGTCTCTCTCCCACCCGCTGACCAGTCCCTTTCATGTCTGATGAGTTGTCTTCGGGGATGGTTCCTGTCCTGTGCCAACAGAAGGTCTGGGGAGCATGGCCGCCGGGATTCCTCTAGTCTCAGTCAGACCATTAAGTTTGGTCTTTTTATGAGAATTTGGGGTCTGTATCCCACTGATCTCCTGGTCCCTCAGGGGTCCTCTGCTGTGCTCCCTGTCAGGGCAGTCATCGATTGTGGCCGGGCACCAACTAGTTCTTCTGCTCTCAGGATGATGTAGGTCTCTGGTTCATGTGGCCCGTTCTGTCTCTTGGGCTCTTAGTTGTCGTGTGGCCTTGGTGTTCTTCATTTTCCTTTGCTCCAGGTGGGTTGAGACCAATTGATGCATCTTAGATGGCCGCTTGTCAGCATTTAAGACCCCAGACGCCACATTTCAAAGTGGGATGCAGAATGATTTCATAATAGAATTATTTTGCCAATTGACTTAGAAGTTCCCGCAAACCATGTTCCCCAGACCCCCGCGCTTGCTCCGCTGACCTTTGAAGCATTCATTTTATCCCGGAAACTTCTCTGCTTTTGGTCCAGTCCAATTGAAGCTGAGTGCTTTTTAACCACTGTGCCACCAGGGCCCCCTAAAACATTCAAGTGGTCAGTAATTTCCTTAATAAGATTCAGTGATCAGATCCAAAGCAAAGAACAACTAATAGGAAAGGATAAGAAGGATGAAGGCCTATTATGTGGTGTAGGCTTTGTGAGCTGGGAAATAGACTATTCTGACCAGGCAATTTTGTTAGCCCTGAAGTTATCTACAAATACTAGAAATTGTTTTAAAGTGTGAAGTCTGGATGTCTTAAAGGAAAATATTTAAATTCCAGTAATGGGTTACAAGATAAAAAAAAAAAAAAGAAGAATATTTGAAAAGCAGAAAAGTAGAAAAAAAAATCACCATTCAGCTGTGGGAACAAATTTTCAGGACAGCAAGTGGAGCTCTGGGAGTAGGCAGAAAAAGACAACGTTAAGGCTGAAGTCATCCTGAGCTTGGCTTTTAGTCAATCCGTGATGTGTAGAGCCCTGTTTACAATATTTTCTAGAAATACTTCCTTCATGGAAGAAACACTAAATAGAGGGTTTACATTAAAAGATTTACCTAACCGTCTGTCTATCTGTCTATCTGTCTGTCTATCAATCAATCTATCAATCAATCTATCCATCATCTATCTATCTATCATCTATCTATCATCTGTCTGTCTATCTATCTATCTACCTATCTATCTGTCTGTCTGTCTGTCTGTCTGTCTGTCTGTCTGTCTGTCTGTCTATCTATCTATCTATCTATCTATCTATCTATCTATCTATCTATCTATCTATCTATCTATCTATCTATCTATCTATCTATCTATCTCTACCTATCTGTCTACCTATCTATCTATCCTTCCATTCCTAATATGTATTTTAACCCATCTCAGACTCATTGCTTTTCCTCTTGGCTATCTTACTGTATGTATCTTTATGTTTTAATCAGTGCTTTTATGGCAAGATTAAAAACATCGTCTATGGAGCCAGACCAACCCAGGCTCAACTCTCTATCTGTTGCTTACTAAGCCTTTGATCTCTGGCAAGACACTTAATTTTTTTTTTAATTAATTAATTAATTTATTGTGCTTTAAGTGCAAGTTTATAAATCAAGTCAGTCTCTCATACAAAAAGTTATACACACCTTACTATGTGGTCCTATCCGCTCTCCCCCTAATGAGAAAGCATATTTCTCCTCTACCCTGTATTCCCTGTGTCTGTTTAACCAGCTCCTTTCCCCCTCTTCATTCTCATCTCACCTTCAGGCAGGAGTTGTTCACATAGTCTCATGTGTCTACCTGAGCCAAGAAGCTCACTCCTCACCAGTATCATTCTCTGTCTTATAGTTTAGTCCAATCCCTGTCTGGAGAGTTGGCTTCGGGAATCTTGGGCTGACAAAGGGCCTGGGCACCATGACCTCCAGGGTCCCTCTAGTCTCAGTCAGACCATTAAGCCTGGTCTTTTTACAAGAATTTGAGATCTGCATTCCACTGTTCTCCTGCTGCATCAGGGATGCTCTGTTGTTCCCTGTCAGGGCAGTGATTAGTGGTAGCCGGGTACCGTCTAGGTCTCCTGGTCTCAGGCTGATAGAGTCTCTGGTTTATATGGCCCTTTCTGTCTCTTTGGCTCATCTTTACCATATATATTTGCTGTTCTTCATTCACCTTTGCTCCAGGTGGGCTGAGATCAGTTGGTGCATCTTAGATGGCAGCTTGCTAGTGTTTAGGATCCCAGATGCCTCTCACCAAAGTGGGATGTAGAATATTTTCTTAATACATTTTGTTATGCCAGTTGACCTGGCTGCCCCCTGAAACCATGGTCCCCAAACTGCCATCCCTGCTACTCTGGCCTTCTAAGCATTTGGCTGTATTCAGGGAACTTCTTTGCTTTTAGTTTAGTCCAGTTGTGCTGACCTCTCCTGTACTGAAGACTCTTAAACTTTTGAGCCTCAGTTTCTTTTCCTGAAAACTGTGAGGTATAAAGCATACTTTGGGACAATTAAAATGATATGTATGCATACATACACATATATTCATGCATACACATACACACGTATATAGATATAAGTAGACATATACAGACACAGACACACACAAAGGTGGTGTTGTATAATGCCCAACTTCAGTAAATAATAGGTTTTCTCCACTCCAGAGAAAGCATTTTTTTCCCCTTTACCTGGATGAGCATTCACTAGAATCCAAAGTCCGTAGGAGCATTGTTGTTCGTTGTAGTTGAGTCAGCGCCAACTCATGGCGACCTTATGTATAACAGGATGAAACGTTAACCGATGATTCTGTGCCATCTTCCTGATTGTTGGTGTGTTTGGGTCCACTGTTGCAGCTATTGTGTTAATTCATTTCACTGAGGATTTTCTTTGTTTTCACTGATCCTCTACTAAACTTGATGTCCTTTCTAGCAATTGGTCTTTTCTAATGATGTGTCTAAATAAGTGAAGCAAAGTCTCACCATCCAGGCTTCTAAGGAAACATCCAGTTGTATTGTTCTTTCTTCTGGCAGTTCATGGTATATTCAATATTCTTCAACAACACACAATTTGAATGTATCAACTCTTCTTCTGTCTTCCTTTTCCACTGTCTAGCTTTCATATTCATATGAGGCAATTGAAAAGACATGGCTTAGGTCTGGCACTCCTTACTCATCAGTGTTATAAGCCTCTATCTATCATGGCTTTTCCGTTCCCTATTCTGTTACACCAGGAAACCCTGGTGGCATAGTGGTTAAGAGCTACAGCTGCTTACCAAAAGGTCAGCAGTTCAAATCCACCAGGTGCTTATTGGAAACTGTGGGACAGTCCTACTCTGTCATATAGGGTTTGCTATGAGTCAGAAGCGACTTGACAGCAATGGTTTTTTTTGTTTGTTTTTTATTTTATTTTATTTTACTGTTATAGAGGGTGCTTGTGCATGCCTGGTTGGACATTTATCAAAAACTATCTTTTTTTTTTTAATCTGGGAAATAATTGAGATATGTTATAATGGGAAGAATTGTGGATAATTTTTTTAGAAAATTCTTCTATGGCATATCTCCATTATTTATTCATTTCTCCTAATGAATTTTGACAGTTCTTCCAAACATCTACCTGCAATGAAAAATAAGTAGAACACAAAGTGTTCAGGAAATAAGCTTTAAATGAAAACAATTTAAGAGATAAAGAAATATTGAAGTATGTTTTGAAAATTTGGGACATCAAGGAGGCTTTTTTCCCTAACTTTAAGGAATTCTAGAGAGATTTGTCCTAGGCATTTTCCTTGTTTTCAACCAGATTTACTTCTTTTTGTATTTACGTGCAATATCAAATGTTTTAATGTTGTGGATTTGTTCTCTATGCCATTAATAAAGTGGCTTTCTGTCTTAGCCTAGGTAAGCTGCTCACCTAATTTAGGAAATAGCTGATCCATGTTTTAAAACAAAGCTCTTTTGTTTAAAGGGCTTTAAGATTAGAATGACAACCAAGGGACATTTGACCCAAATCCCAGAAAGTCCTGAGAATGGATTTTCTCTGTTTAGCACATTGCTGCCGCTGAAAACATTAAAACAGAAACGCCCCGGAGAAAAACTCTCATTTACCTAGCAGAAGGAGCAGAACAGATATGCTCTTTCCAAAAGCCTTTGTTTATACCCCTCCAAGGAATAGATGAATTCTAGTTAGGTGTTTCAGTGAGTTTTATTAGGAAGTTGACTCAGGCCTGTATTGCTTGTAGAAGCCAGACAGAGGGCAGGACTCCTACTCACAAATCTTCAGGAAGTGTTGAAAGCTGAGTCATTGCAGACGTGTAAATCCTGTTGCAACAAACAGCACACATTTGCTTACTTTGGACTGCTCTAGAAAGGGAAAAACTAGATGTGAATTGAATATCAAAATGGAGGTTGAACGACATGGATGAAAATGATGGCATGGGATGGGGAGAGTTCTCTGTAAGTTTGTTTTACTGCTCTGTCTGACACAGCCCCTGCTCTTAGCTTACCATCAAAAGGACTCAAGAAGAAACTCCACCATCGCATATGAATTCAAAGAGTAAATTATATGATTTACCTTTCGGAGGAAGGTGTACCTGAAATTTTAGAAAAAATGTTAGCTTTAGACTGCGACTGGTAAAATTACCCTTAATGTAAGAAATGTTTAAAGATACATTAACTATTATCGCTGTGTTCCAAATTAATATTAAACATATCAGATACATTTGTTTTGGAAAGTCAGTATGATTCAAATGAGTAAATGAAAGAAAGACTTTTAAATGAACAATTCAGTTGTTCTATTTATCAAAGAATCTCAAAGGACTCAAAAATACATGTGTAGGTTTGGCAAGGGCTTTGATAAAACGCATAATTTCTGTTGAATAATGCATTACTTGACAGAGAATCCTTTAGTAATTTTTCCCTCCAGAAGTCCAGAGAGCTGGAGTGTCAAACAAAGACTAAGATTTAGGGGATCTGAATCCTGTCTGACCAGCTCAGGCCCTAACGCCACCAATGGCAACATGTCTCACCTTGTAGATGGACTTTGATAGCAAATATTTGACTGGTCGAGCTGGTGAGGGCCTGAATGGTAAATATTTTACAAGGGAAAATGGCAACTCCCCTTTGCTCTGTCCTTCTTTCTTTCACATTAAACATATTAATTTATATTAACCGGAAACTAGATCCTTCTCTATTTGCCCCCTGTCAGTAATTCATCAGCATTTTAAATCCTGCTCCTATCTCAGATAAAAAAAATTTTTTTTTTTTGATAGCATGCATTTTTATTGATAATTGATTGATGAAGAGACTGGGGTACATCTAAAAACCAGCTACCGAAGCTTGCAGCACTTGACTGAGAAAAACTGAAAGCCCCGGGCAAAATAAAGTCCACATGGTGAATTTATTCTCTGATAGAAAGGGATATCAACAGGCTTCTCTTCCAGTAAATTCCGTCTTCTTTATGTGCCTTAATAAGTAAGTTCCTGGGCTGCTGATTCCCTGACTACTCAACTGAGGATACGGGGCTGAGTCTTTCCTCTATTTCCGCTGAGGGGCAACAGCTGGCTCTCATTAGGTATCAGATTATGATACACACCAAAACATAAATGGTCAAAATGAACAAAAAAGGAGTTCTGGTAATACTGTGGTTTGTTCCTGGGGGTGTCAAGGTGAAGAATCCATCCTGTTCTGCAGACCACTGTAAACTGAATCCATTTCATCATCTACGTGAGTGAAAATCAGCAGTGTTTTCTTAAGAATCATTGCTGCTCTTATTTACTCTGGGGGTGGCCCCTTGATTTTTCTTTTTTCTTCCTTTGCTATAACACTAATGCATTTTATATGTCCTTTAATCTCAGCTCCAGTTCTGTCAATATTTGAGCTTATCTTAAAACGAAGAACTCCAAAGAAGGGTCAAAGAAAGTAAATTCTCACTCCGGAAGGCAAATAACAATTATTTCATTAAACATCCAAATCACAAAGCACCCCTTGGACTAGTTCTTGATATAAACAAGAGGGTGCAGCTTCCCCCAAGCTCCTCCCTTGTGATGAACTTATTTGTAAAGTTCTCTGGTATGGGGCTAGCTTGGAAGAAATGTATTATTCTCCTAACGAAATAACCACGAGCATGCTGATCTCTACATGCTTTCCAGAAGAACTGCAAGTGCAGTGGTTAAGTACTCGGCTGCTAATCAAAAGGTTGGCAGTTCGAACCCACCAGCTGCACCATGGGAGAAAGGTGTGGCAATCTGCTTTCTTAATGATTACAGACTTGGAAACCCTGTGGGGCAGCCCTAGTCTGTCCTATAGGGTCAATATGAGACGAAATCAACTTGACGGCAGTGGGTTTTTATATGCTTCTCAGCTTTTGAGATGGCTATTCCTGAAGTTTTGAGGTGGGTTTTATGGGACCTACGTATTGATCCCCACATTGGCTCACTCTATGTCACTAATTAAACATCACTGGAAATAGCAGCCCTGCAATCAGTAGCTTCCAGGTAAGCCAAGCAATTAGTATTGCCTTTTGGATTCTTCACATGGTGATACAGACAGAAATTGAGAATCAAGTTGGGTCTAGAATTGTGGATGCCACCAGGGCTGCCATAGTTGCTCAGCCTGCTTGAACAAGTATTGGTTTCTGTACAGGCTTGTACTTTCATAAGCTCTGGGGATTGTGTTCTCTTAATAAAAGGGAGCCAGATCTTCACAAAGGCATTGTGTAAAGACACACTTTTGGTTTCTTATACTGTAACTCTTAAACAATAGAAGGCTGGCCAGGTGTGGCTGATGGGCATTTGCTGTTAAGTTGGGCTTTCAAACACTCAAAGGAAGGAAAATACACCCACAAAAACAACCATATACACAAACATATAATAGTAAAAGATGAGGTGTCTGGATATTTCCCCTTTCCTCCTTCCTCCTTCTGGGGTCTTGCTGGGGTAGGAGAAAGATGCTAACATTCTTTTAGCATAATACCTTAGGGAATTGTATATGAACAGTGCGAATGTCAGTTTGTTCGCAGATTCCACACTCTGAGGGCAGATTCCACACTCTGTAGCGACAGTTTTTCCTTTTCTGTCTTTCTACCTGAAGACCCTAGCTCCATTCTGTTGGGGAGCAATTAGTCCTGAAGGAATGACAACCAACACAGAAGTGGCAGGGCCACGGAGTGGGAAGGAAACAAACAAACAAAAAAAAACAGGAAGGAGTCATGGGGGAAGCAAAATTGAGGTGAGGGCAGTTTCTTATGGATGCTGTTAATGGAAGAGCCAGTGGGGTACCCCAAAGTCGAAGTACTGAGATCTTGAATCTGTAGAGAAACTAAGAGTCAAACCTAGTAGAAGAGGCTAGAGCAATATTGTCCAGGAGAATATCCTGCAATGAGACAATATCCTATGACCTGCGCTGTCCAATGCATTTGTCCCTAGCCACATGTGGGCACTGAGTTCTAGAAATGTGGTTAGTGTGACTGAGGAACTGAAAATTTGGGGTGGAAGTGATTTTTTTTTTTATTTTGTTAATTTCAGTTAATTTGTAGAGCCTCACGTGGTTAATGACGACCATATGGAACGGTTCAGGGACAGAGGAACTTCTCACAGCATCTCATCTCTTTCTGTGGTCCATTTAGTAGGTTGGGATCAAGGACATGAACCACAAATAAATAATGTTTGTATATATTATTATAGATTCTATGTAACTGATTGGCTAACATAAAGAACATTTGGGATGTGGGTTTCCCCTCTAGTCTATGGTAGGCCTGAATGTATTAATAATGAAACGTGAAGAACCACTAGGTGATTTTGATGAATAGTCAGGTTAGCAGGCTACAATCTAGAAGAGTGTACCTGTGTCCAGGGATGAAGTAAAAAGGTTCAGAACTCAGATGCTGAGAGGTAGAATAGAAAAGAGAAAGGTCTGAGCACACCTGTCCGTTTATTTATCAATAAATTTCTATTAAACAATGTATGATAGGCCAACCATTTTACTAGGTGCTAGGAGGCTTTATCGGTGAGCATAAGAGGCACGCTTATAGAATTTACACTCAAGATAAACATTTCAAAAGAAGTAAATAGAGCATGTGATGATGTATTGGATAAAACAATAAAGCAGAAGCAAAATTTGTCTCTAATTACTCTAAGATTTCAAATATTGAGTACCGGAGACATTGTACCAAATGGAATAATAGAAAAATGCACGAATTATGCTAAGAAATACGCTCCTTTGAATTTTAGCAAGAGTGGGTTTTGGCTGATAGGAGGGGATGCGAATTTAGGACAACCCCTGGACAAATAGAAATGGGAGACAAGAGAACAGGCTGGGTACAAGCCCGGGAAAGCAGGCATGAGTGAAGCTGTGAAGGTGAGTGGAACGTTGATAATTTTACTACTATTTTGGATGGAAGTGAGTTTTTTATTTTGTTAATTTCAAACGATCTAAGAAGTGAAAAATACAGAGAGGAGAGAACTGGAGATAAAATTTTTGAGGGCAGAGCTTAAGCTCACTATTATTAGCTTTTCACTTTGCAAGTGTAAAATGGTACAAATTTTTGGCTTTGCTACCGGCAAATGAGAAGCAAAGCAAAAAGTTAAAAAAAAAAAAAGACAGGAAAACAATGATAGCAGAAAGAGTAGAACTAGGAAACCGAACAGTTAGAACTAAAGAAGAATTTCAGGGATGAAGTAGGATGAAGTCAAAGGTCACAGAGAAGTCAGTGATCAGAGGATTGGAAATTGGCTTTCGAATAACTCATAGTAAACATTTTCTGAGAGCAGATTTTGGAAGATGATGGGAAATGGAAGAGAGATTCCAGAGTGCTTGGGAGTGAATAGGCAGATAAAACTTAGAGACAACACTTACAGGCCGGACAAGGAAAAGTAGAAATTAAACAGTACTTGAAAGAAATGCTAGGTTAAAATTGAAAGCATATGTAGAACACCTGAAATTATTGAAAATAGGAAGAAAAAACAGCACAGAGAAAGTATTAAAAATTATAGAAAAAGAGTGATAATTCTGTAGATGAGGTCCCAGGGGAGGTAGGAGAAATCAATCCAGGGGAAATACAATAATTAGGAATAATATGACATTTCATTTTATTTTTTAGAAAGATCACCTAGATTGATGTAAATGCAACTTTTAAGTCAATGTTTCTGTTTGCATTTATTTTGTTAAGTTCTGAACGTGGAAGGAGGTCAGTGTTCATAGCACCAGGTGCTAAAATTGTGTTATCAGGGTAAAATTCTCCACTCTATGTAAATATGCTTATTTATATCCCCAGGTGACCATCGAACCCCCTCAATAGTTTTTCCACCAGGTGGCAATGCCCCCTTACTATTGACGAGCAGAAACTTAACATGATGAAAACACTGAGTAACCTGGATTTCTGAAATAACCTCCTTGACAACTGTCTTTGCTTAGAAAGTTAACATTTTTATCAGTTGCCTCCTGAAAAACCCATTACAGTCTTCCAAACTGCAGATTATAGACAAGCTGAGTGGAAACCTAAAGGAGAGTAACAGAGGGCTTTATAGCAAAAGAAGGTTTTCTAGTGTCTTCAGTGCAAAGCAAGTCTTTCTGGAAAGAAGCAAAGCAACAAGATTGGCTCATAATCAGAACCTGTGTGGACATTGGACCAATATTAGGAGCTACAGATGCTCTCAGGGATGTTGGTGACTCAGTAGTAGAATTCTCACATCCTGTGGGGAAGACCCAGGTTCAATTTCCTGCCAATGTACCTCGTGAGCAGCCACCATGCTTGCTGTGATGCTGAACAGGTTTTAGCAGAGCTTCCAGACTAGGAAGAACTAGGAAGAAAGGCCTGGAGATCCATTTATGGAAATCAATGAAAACCCTGTGGATCACAATTGTCTGATCTGTAACCAATCATGGGGATGGCACAAAACCAGGCAGCATTTTGTTCTGTTGTGTGTGGGGTCATCAAGAGTCAGGGGCTGACTCAATGGCAGCTAACAACAACAAAAATATAGACACTCTTTTCAAGAAAGAAATGACGGGTGAAATGATTGCTTTAGAAAGACCACAAAATGAAAAAGCAAGGGAAAATTTCAAGGATCCACAAATAATCTTAAATCAGTAATCCATAAATATTTGTTGAATGGAGGACCAAAGGGGAGAAAAAAAAGAAACCCTGCTAAAATGCAGTAGTCTGGGATCTAGTCCTCCGGAAGTTGTTGAAAGTATGAAGGGAAACTTAAAAACAAAAAAGTATATAGAATTATATCATAGAATTGTACAGGGTTAGCAAACTAAAATTCACAGACCAAATCTGGCCCAACACCTGTTTTGGCAAATAAAGTTTTCTTGGAACAACCTCACCTGTTCATTTTTATATTGTCTGTGGCTGCTTCCCTGTGCTACAGTTGCAGTGTGGTGTACTAGAGACACATACAATCTGGCATGCGAAGCCTAAAATACTTGCTATCTGGCCCTTTACTTGCTGACCCCTGGAGTACTTTTTAAAGGCATGGGTTTTGGGAGGAGACAAATGTGGATCTCAGTTACAGTCCTAACACTTATTAGCTGCTGGACTTTGAGCAAATTTTAATTACTAAAACATGTCCTGCTTTCAAAACACTTAGTGTACTACTGGTATGTGAAACTCATGTTACCTATCACTCTTTCATAAACTATTTGAGACTCTGAAATAATTTCCTAGACCCCCAATATCCCCCAAACGCCAAAGCCAAAATCTTTTGTCATTTATAAAACAAGGACAGAGATCAAATTTACCTCCTTTTTATTCTTCTTTCTTCAAGTAACTCCTCGCTATTTTCTTTTTCTTTCAGCAGCCTAGTATGTTTGTGGTTGTCCAGACCCTTCATAATCCCACCGAAAGCCTGGGTCCTGAATCTTGCAAAGCATATCAGAAACATGAAGAATATGGGCTATGCGTTCAGAAGTTACCCTAAGTGCTTCTGGCCCTGGGTATCTAAGGTCCAAATCTGGATTACAGAACATGTAAAGATGATTTTGAGGCTTCTTGTTCTAGTTTCTAAGTAATCCAGTGCTTGGCTGCCCGTAAGGGTCTTTGGCAAACGCCTATAGGAGAAGTGTCTAAAATGTAAAGCGTGAATCACTGGAAATGGGAACTCTGTCAAAATAAGGGAATTAAGTTCCTTAAAGGTGTGGTAGCTTAATTTACTGTGCCAGAACGTAATGATCAAGGTTGGCACTAAATGCTCAGCGGGTGCAAACCCACCCAAACTTGGCAGAATCAATGACCCCAACCTACCTAGCCCTTTGGATTTGTCTCCAGGTTAAATGTGCTTAAATTAGGAAAAATTGGGTTTGGACGGTGGGTGTCTCTTGTCTTCTAGATTCTGTTTTGTATCAACACCCTGAGGACAGAGAGTACAGAGTGTAGTTCACAGGGTAAGTGTGACTGACATCTCCAAGTGAGGAAAACCACCTCAGAAGTCCCAGAGTCTGTGGGGAGGTGTGGAAGCTGCATCAGCAGCTAGGAGATTCTATGCTTAGAGTCTCTAGACACATGTTTTGAAGGCAGCATTTAGATTCCTGCTTCTCGTTAGAAAACTAAGCAGGTCCCTAGGGAAAAAGACCCAAAGGCCAACTGCGATATCCCCTGGGACCACTGAAACCACATTGGCCCCAGCACAGACTCGTGGGTAGTGGGCAGGACATGACAAGGACCCACCTGCTGACACACAGACCTTAAAACCTAGGTGAGGTTTATGTGGGCATGTGGAAACATGTCAAAGCACAATGTGTTGGCTACTTTCTATGAAAAACAGAGATTTGCCTAGTAATAAAGAGAAAGTTATACCTATTTCAGCTGATAAGTTCTCAATTCAATATGTCTAAATCCTATTTCGCACTTGATTTTCATAGCTGGGTTGATGCAAAAGATATTTATTTGGTGCTGTGCTGCTGAGTACCATGGGTAGAAAATCAAAGTAATCAGTCCAGCCCTCATGGAATTTGCATTCTGCTAAGGGATACTTTTTTTTTTTTTTTAAGGGATACAGGCATGTATACAAACAGTCTTAATACCATTGAATGATGGGAAAACTTGGCTAAAGGGAGGGTACAGGAAAAATGAACAAAGGAATCAAGGAAATTAAGTAATGCTTCACCAAATGGTGATGTTGGACTTGGGCCTTGAAGAATATTGCAAAATAAAACACAGGGTAGCTCCCTGTGCCTCTGCCCTCTATTATGTCTTACAAGAAGAGAACTAAAATTTTACTTAAAATAATAATGACTGATGGTATTATTCTCTCCTTTTATGGTATTATTCTCTCCTTTTCCATAGCACCATATTATACTAGTACTATCTTTTTTTTTTTTTTCTTTTTTTTAAAGCCTAGATGAAGCAAGCGAAAGTTTCGGTAAGAACATCTAAGGAAAATAGTGTGTCTTTTATTGCATGTGGATTATTTCTTTGACTATTTCTGTCTATTAGACACAGAGGAAACCCTTGTAGCATAGTGGTTAAGTGCTATGGCTGCTAACCAAAGAGTCAGCAGTTCGAATCCACGAGGTGCTCCTTGGAAACTCCATGGGGCAGTTCTACCCTACCCTATAGGATAGTATGAGTCGGAATTGACTTGACAGCAATGGTATGGGATTAGATATAGATGGACAAAAGAAAATGTTATATAAACTCCTGGATAATAGTCATCTTTTGGTTAAACAGGGAGACTAGCAGATCTAGCATCCTCTGTATTAAATGAAAAAAAGGATTGGAAAAAAGACCACCAAACTTGTTCAAAAAAAGACATACTTGGACTAGTTCTTTTCTTCATGTGTCTTTTATTGTTTGTTTTTCATCATAACACTCTATGATCAAATTAATTGAGGCATCTACAGTGACCAATTTTCACTTCGTGATATCTCATGAAACACAGCTGCGTTAAATCATATTTCCCAAGTAATTCTATGCTAGAATAAATGAGTTGTTAAGGATTATTTTTCAGGTAATCCATTTAAGAAATATTTATTGAGCTCCTATAATATCCAGGCATTGGGCACAAGAGACACAATTATAAGTAAGACAGGCAGACAACTCTGCCTTTTTCATCTAGTGAAAAAAGGATTTTATCATCACAGTAACGATAAAAAGAAAAGGCAAAAAAATTTCCAACTAGGATTTAAAAAGGGAAGAAAATTACAGTCTCATGAAGAGTGGAAATGTGCCTGAGAATAGAAAGGGTAGAAGGGACACCCAATTAATACAGAATTGGCTTACTTTTCTTGGCAGGGAGAATTTGTCATGACCTTTTACTATAGCTCCAGGCTTTGGCTCTACCCAAAGACTTACCCCATTGCATTTGGATTTTCAGAAGAAAACAAATGTAACAAAGAAGAGTAAATGTGGGAAATGGCATGAGGAGACTTAATCATAAAAATGGGAAAGAAAAAGATGGAATGATTGCTTTCCTTTAAATGTAATAAATAAGAAAGTTGAAATATCTACAATAAAAGCATTTTTTCATTGTATGGATTCTAAACTTGGTTACTGAAGACCCACTTTGCCAAACCTCCATTCACTTTCCCTTTCCTTTCCGTTGCAGATGTGGAAGTAAAGTTGACAAGTTTTACATAGTCTGCAATCCTTAAGAACACCAGTGGTTTATTATAAAATCACGTTTACAAAGAAATTTAAAAATAAAACATACTAATACGAAAACTATGCTAGACTTCACAGACCTCTTTCTTCAAGCTTTGGCCATTTAAGCTTTATGTTATTATATAGAACATAGGTAAGAGAATAATTTTTGTTGGTATATTTTTCTTTTAGTGCTATCACTGGGAAAACTTAATGGTGATTGGAAATACACCCTCTCCTCACTTATTGACATGGTTAGGTTCCAAGCACTAGGTTGTTATGTGAAATTGGTGTTATGCAAAAATGGAGAATAATCACATTGGATCACAAAATGGAAGATGGCTACATTATTACATAACTGCCAAATTACATCATTGCATAACTGCCAAGTTACATCATTACCAAACTGCCAAGTTACATCATTACATAACTGCCAAGCCACTGAGAATCATGGCTCAACCAAGTTGATACATAACCTCAACAGTCAAAGCCAGTGTTACTCTTGCCTCACACGTTGATGTTTGTTACTACCAGGTGTATGTCATTAATGTGCAAAACAGATAGTAGATTTTTTATTATTGTCATAAATGTGAAATGTTGGATAATGAGGTAATTGATAAGTGAAGAGAAGGTATAATACTACCAAAAAAAAATAATAATAAATGTTTTATATTTCTTTTCTAGTTATCCGTTAACAAAATGAAATTCTACAAATTTTCTCAGGAAATCTAAAATCATTAGTGGGAGGACTGTTGGTTATTCTTATTCTGCACAGGTCATAATAACAATAGTTGTATTTATGGAATGGGTACCACACTACTCCCAGAGATTTATACATATTATCTAAATCTCCAGGAATACCCTGAGAAGTAAATCGTTCTTATTATTCCTTCTTATAGAAAAAGAAACTAAGACTAAAACCATAATCAGTTGCTGTCGAGTCAGTTCTGACTCAAGGTGACCCCATGTGTGTTAGAATAGAACTGAGTTTCACAGGGCTTTTAATGGCTGTTTTTTTCAGAAGTAGATCACCAGGCACTTCTCAATAGTAGTAGAGCATTTAACCAATCCATACACTGAGACTGTTATTAGGTGCTGTGGAGTCGATTCTGACTCATGGTGATCCCATGTGTGTAAACAGCTCCATAGAGTTTTCAAGGGTGTGACCATTTGGAAGTAGATTGCCAGGCCTGCCTTCCGTGGTGCCTCTGGGTGGGTTCCAAGTGTTAACTTTTTGGCTGGTAGTCAAGCGCTTAACTACTTGTGCCACCCAGAGATTCCTTAAACTGAGACTAGAACCAATTAAATAACTTGTTACCCCTGCTAGTTAATGCTGGAGCCCAGATCCCAAACCAGGCAGCTTGAGTCTCATGAATTTAAATACAAACATGCTGTAGAAACAAGTTAATGTCTATTTAACAGTGACATCATGAGCTGGCTTACTAGTTATTTATTTATTATTTTCCCTTAGTACAAGAGTCAAAAATGCTTAGTGCAAAAACCTGAAAAACTCAAGAAAATCATGTAGCTTCACACGAGCACAGCAAAACCACTAGTGATTTCACGACCCAGAGATCATCCCTCTTAACAATTAGGCTGCCATGTGTGTTGTTGTTTGGAGCCCTGGTGGCGCAGTGGTTAAGCGTTCAGCTTCTAACCAAAAGGTTGGCAGATGCAACCCACGAGCCACTCCTTGGAAACCCCACGGAGCAGTTCTACTCTGTCCTACAGGATTGCTATGAGCCGGAATCCACTCGATGGCAATGGGTGTTGTTTAGTTCTTTTCACAGAAATGTATTAACAATATTGCCCATACCATAATTAGCCTGCTTTTTATTTATTTAGCAATACATCTTCAACATATTCTCATAACCCTAAATTTTTCTAAATCAAGAGCTGGCAAACTACCACAGACATGCCAAATGTGGACTGCTATCTTTTTCGCAAATAAAGTTTTACTGCAACACAGCCATAACGCATTGTAAATACCTTGTCAGCGGGTGCTTTTGTGAGTTAAACTGGCAACTGTAATAGAGACCCAATAGAAAATGTGGTCTTTGGGCCTTAGAGCTCAAAATACTTACTCTCTGGTCCTTTATAGTAAAAGTTGGCCAACTCCTCATCTAATAACTGATTTCTAATAACTGTTCTAATATTGTAACAAATTGCACAGTAGCATTTTAATAAATAGCGGCATGACATAGTTTTTGTTGTTTCCCTGGAATAACAAAACTTCCCATTGCTTTGAGAAAAAAAAAAAACAGAAAAACAGCT
Source organism: Elephas maximus indicus (assembly GCF_024166365.1). NCBI lineage: Eukaryota > Metazoa > Chordata > Mammalia > Proboscidea > Elephantidae > Elephas > Elephas maximus. Next base: position 61,450,355 of record NC_064837.1, read on the forward strand.
GCCGTCAAATAGATTTTGACTCATGGTGACTCATGTGTAACTGTACTCCATAGGGTTTTCAACAGCAATCGTTCAGAAGTAGATTGCTAGGCCTTTTCTCCCAGGCACCTCCGGGTGAATTCGAACTGCCAAACTTCGGGTTAGCTGCTGAGTGCTTAACAGTTTATGCCACTCAGGGAATCTCCTGAGAAAAATAATCAGGCTAATATTTCCTACGACCAAATGGAAGACATATTAAAATACTACGGGCTTCCAAATGACCAATGTATAAGGTGACCCTGTGATCTATCACCTAATTTATAAGTCAGATAGAATAACAAGAATAGACCAGGACTAACCCCAGCAAACTGAGATCGATGGTCACATCCTAACATTCAACAACCCAGTCATTATTTTCTCATTTCAACTAGGTCTCCAGTTGCATCCTCTTCTGGCAACTGTCCTTTCAATCTTCTCTTTTCTCTCTACTTCTTTTTCTTTCCTTCTTCATCTTAATATTTCCTGAAAAGAAAATAACCCTCACACTCGATCTACATTCACGAGTTCTCCCTGCATTACAGATAGAAGACAGAAAAATAAAAAAACTGTGTATTTTTACAACTCATTCATTAGATCCCCAAGCCTTCTCTCCTGATTCCTCATGGCATTCTCTGCAGAATATGTTCACTACAGAGTACGTGAGCTTTATGTGGTGTTAGAGCCATTAAAGAGAACATTTAGCAAAAGAAGGGGGGAAAAAGTTAAAGAAACAAGGAGTTTCTTTCCCCAAAATGCTCCACGGTGGCTCCAAATGGGCCCCGCTCAGAAATGCTGGATCTTGTGTACAAACCCTTCAATGGCAAAGGAAAACAGGCCACCCTTATTAGAAATTTTCTACAGCTAAAGATGTAACATCATAGCTAAATTCAGCTGGAGACAGGTCGAGCAACAAAAACCAGGAGCCAAGGCAGTCTAGTCGGCTCTGAAACTTGATTCAGGCACCAGATTATGAATAGATTTAACTAGTTCGCCAAATGAAAATGTAGATTTTGGCACCGTCTGAATTTTTTTTTGTGGGGGAGGGGGTATTCTATATGTGGAGCCCCAGTACACACTGAGGGGGTATGAAAAGGAGCTTTTTATATTATATAACTACGCCATGTATGTTTAAAAAAGAAAACAATTAACCCAATAAATGCCAACACATTTAACATCTTTTTCCTACCCAGAGCATCGGACCTTTTTCCTATTTGACTTTATAAGGCAAGCTTTTCCATTATTCAAAATGACACAGCAGCAACAGCCAATAGCCAAGTAGTTACCCATGTAAATTTATTACTAAATTGCTTACATCTGGTTCAGTCCTTTATGCAGGAGCAGTGATGTGACCAGAGGCTGAAATCCCATAGCAGGTAAGTAGCACATTGTCAGAAAGGATATGGAAATTAAATTGTAATTGTCCTGAGGTTTCTCAGTTTCTCTTCCCTTTCCTGGTGAGGGTGGCGAAGTGTGCCACCGACACAATGAGCTTCAATTGCCTTCTGTTTTCCCAGCATTGGTTCCAGGCACTATTATTCCAGGTTTTGTGATGATAAACAAAAACTAGAGCTAAGGAACATAAATGATGGTGCATGGGAAACTGTTTCTACTTCAATATCCCAACTGCTTCTTTTCAATTCCCAAGATGTTGGAACTCTTTGTTTAAAATTTCCGAAATCGTTCTCCATTAAAATACACTGTTCTAACACCAAAAAGCTAGCTGTTCCAGCACCCCAAAAGCTAGCTATTAGAACAATTTAAAAAATTGTTCAGTGCTATTCAGTGCACAGAGCACTGGTGGCGCAGTGGTTAGGTGTTTGGCTGTTAACCAGAAGGTCAGCAGTTCTAATCCACCAATCGCTCCTTGGAAACCCTATGGGGCAGTTTTGCCCTATCCTATAGGGTCAAAAATGAGTTGCAATCAACTTGATGGCAATTTATTTTTATTTTTTTATTTTTTGTGGCTATTCAATTCACACAAAAGAGAATTCATTCAAAACATCTTTACCTTGATTTGATTCACATAGGATTTATTGCCAGAAACATCAGAAGAAAACTGACAGCTCTCTTTTACACATGGCATGGTGTTTCAGGATGGATTGAAAGGCTAAGTTTCAAACATATTTATCTCTGTTTTATATGTGTGTGTATGTGAGTGAGCCTTTAAATTGGAGTTATTTTGATAATTTCAACTGAAGATTGCAGCTGTTAGTCTGTAGGTTATGAGAAAAGGAAACTAGAAGACTGCATCCTTCAAGGTAGTGAAATGACGTGTAGGGATTTCATTTAAGGGTCAAAATTCTGGCTCCAGTGCTTTAGGGCTACATGACCTTGATCAAGTTACCTAATCTTCCTAAAATTCAGATTTCTCATCTAAATATTAGAATAATGATACTGATCTAATAAGATTTAAAAACATGGTGTCTAGGTGGCACTGGGGACTGGGGTTGGGATTCAGAGAAAAATCCTTTTTTAAAATGCATCCAATGAACGTGGACTTTTTCTTTTTTTTTAGTCAGTTGCCATCAAGTTGATTCTGACTCAGACGAGCCCTTGTGTGTCAGAGTAGAGTTGTGATTCATAGGGCTTTCAATGACTGATTTTTTAGGAGTAGGTGTCCAGTCTTTTCTTCAAAGGCACTTCTGGTTGGATTCAAATCTTCAGCCTCTTGGTTAGCAGCCAAGCATGTTAACCTCTTGCACCTCCCAGGGACTCTTGAGTGTCAATTACATGCATGGAACTGAGGGGGATATAATAAATAGGAAATGGTTTCTACTCAAAAAGATCCAGCTCTCCAAGATCAAGCATGCTATTCTAGGCATTTCTAAATTTAGCAAAGACTAGTCAGATTATGGAGCTCTGGTAGTGTACTGGCTAAGAGTTCGTCTGCTAACCAAAGGGTCAGCAGTTCAAATCTACCATCTGTCCTTGGAAACCCTATGGGGCAGTTCTACTCTGCCCTGTAGAGTTGCTACGAGTCAGAACCGATTCAATGGCACATAAAAACAACACCCGTCAGATTATGAGTTGGTGGTGAAGAATATTGACTCTATCATGGACTGCCAGAAGAATGAATAAATCTGTCTTGGAAGAAGTACAGCCAGAATGCTCCTTAGAAGTGAGGATGGCGAGACTTTGTCTCACATACTTTGGACATGTTATCAGGAGAGACCAGTCCCTGGAGAAGGACATAATGTTTGGTAAAGTAGAGGATCGGTGAAAAAAAGGAAGACCCTCAATAGGATACACTGACACAGTGGCTGCAACAATGGACTCAAAACATAGCAATAATTGTGATGATGGCACAGGATCAGGCTGTTTTCATTCTGTTATATGTAAGGTCGTTATGAGTCGGAACAGACTTGAGGGTACCTAACAACAACAGTCAGGAGCAAAGAAACAAAATGGAAAAGGAAAAGTACTCACTTTCTTTAGTTCTGGGGTGGCATGTGAGAACAATGAAAATTAAGAGAGACACTTCGCCATTTAATTCAGTTTCTCTCTTAGGGAGGGAAACCCTGGTGGCATAGTAGTTAAGTGCTATGGCTGCTAACCAAGAGGTTGGCAGTTCACATCCACCAGGCGCTCCTTGGAAACTCTATGGGGCAGTTCTACTCTGTCCTCTGGGGTCACAATGAGTTGGAATGGACTCCAAGGCAGTGGGTTGGGTTTCTTAGGGAGAGAGATTTCCTTCCAGAGATAATGAAGACTTGACTAGCATTATCTTTAAAATATAACCTGGTTGTATCAGTATATCTACATAAATTATAAAAATCTAGTTATATTATGCTGTAATAGATCAATCCTATTCAATAAACCACATTGTATCAGCTTTCACTACGTTATTGGTCACTTGGGTAAACAGCATTAAATGTATTGTCTATGTCTAGGTTGAGGCGGAATCGACTCGACAGCACCGGGTACTGGGTTATGCTGAAAATGGAAACCCTGGTAGCGTACTGGTTAAGAGTTATGGCTGTTAACCAAAAGGACAGCTGTTTGAATCCACCAGGTGCTCCTTGGAAACCCTATGGGGCAGTTCTACTTTGTCCTATAGCGTCTCTATGAGTAGGAATTGGCTCAACGAAAATGGGTTACAGGTTTTAGGCTGAAATTGAAATTACCATATTTTAGAGTTTTAGTGTTCAGAAAGTCCATATAGCTTGTCTAGTCCTCTTAATTTTGGCAAGAGGGAAATCTGAACCACAGAAATAAAGTGCTGGGCCCAAAGCAACAATGTCAGGAAACAAAGATACATCCTATTCTCAGGTTTTTGTACCACTGCTCTTACAAGCTCAATTTCAAAATACTTCAAGCTCCTATCTATATTATCAGACATTTCAAGTAACTGGCAACTCTAATCAAAACATACCTCTAGGGGATTCATGTTTGTTTTTCTATCTGTACACCTGTGGTCCATAGAATTGTAGTATTTGAAAGCATAAAGGTGTGAAATGTCCATCTCACTGTCTTTTACAAAAACATCCCTTGATTCTATAGAATAATTTGCAAATACCTAACCATTCTTAACGTTTGGGCTTAGTTAGAACATCTACAAATATTGCAACCTTTCAGGCCTTCCTTTGCTTCTGGAAACTTCAGGTTTTATAGAAAAAAAAAAAAGCAGAGAGAAGAAGAAGAAGAAAAATAAATAAATAGGTATTCAAAAGCACCAGTGTCTAACAGTATATGTGTAAATAAAATACCCGTAGCATAAGCTGTTGGGAGAGGGAGTGCAAAAAAGAGGGAGAGTGAGGGGAGAATATTATTTGCTTTTTCTTTATATATCTTATATTGTTAGGATTGTTGTGGAGCAAAAAAAGATATACATATGAAATGGGCAAAACCAGCTATGACTTCAAAAGCAACTATGCTAATGAACTGGACCATGTCTACAACTCAGCGTCGTTCTGTAGAATCAAGGGATGTTTTTAAAAAAGACAGTGAGGTGGGCATTTCACACCTTTATGCTTTCAAATACCACAATTCTATGGACCACATGTGTACAGATAGAAAAACAAACATGAAACCTCTAGAGGTATATTTTGATTAGAAATGCCAGTTACTTGTGGTTGGATTTTGCTCTGATTCCATTTTGGTATGTGATCTAGGAAGCAGTGAAAGGTAGGTGTTTAGAAAACTAAATACAATAAAGAAGAATGGGTAAAGGAACAGCTGAATATCTGCATATTTTCTGTCTATTAGCAGAGACATATTGTGATGAAAGGGGTCTAAGTATTTCGCGTATTTCATTAGCAGAGAAAATACACAGATCTTTCTTATTTGCTTTCGTTAGCGACACCATTGAGATTTTAGTCCAAACATCATTGCCACCTAATGGGTACCAGGGTGTTATCACCAGGAGCAATAGCTAAAAAGGCAATGTTACAATAGCACTGGGATTATTGCATTTTAGTTTTTTACGAGTATGCATCACGCCATTAATTTAAAAATAACTAAAAATAAATTGAATGGAAAGCTAATCTAGAATCTAGCTAGGTCTTCCTCTTATCTATTAATTTGCAGTTTCCTGTAATAGATTGGAAACCCTGGTGGCGTAGTGGTTAAGTGCTACAGCTACTAACCAAAGGGTCAGCAGTTCAAATGCGCCAGGCGCTCCTTGGAAACTCTACTGGGCAGTTCTAATCTGTCCTACAGGGTCGCTATGAGTCGGAATCAACTCGAAGGCACTGGGTTTGGTTTTGGGTTTTATAATAGATTAGCACAAGCCTAAGAGAAAGGTGAAATTATCCTTTGCCTCATCTTAGTTGAGTGGAAATACTGGGTATAAAATAATGTGTTGGGACAAGGACTATGAGATTAACATACTATAGCAATTTTACATAATATTGACATAAAGTGTGGACTAAATGCAGCATGTGTTTTTACTAAGTGAGTGTAAACATTGGTAATGTTAGTGTGAATGTGTATCTTTTTTAATATGTATACAAACACAAATTCCTTATAATTTAGGAAAAGTAACTACAAATATTGAAAGGCTAGGAAAAAGTATTAGAGATGAAGAAGTGACACTTCTCTCTGAGTATATATTTTTTTGTATATACATACCCAAGAAATAAACAAAATCAACCAAAATTTTTTGGAAGAACCCCAACTGAAATATAAATAGAAGCAAATTAATTTAACTGTACTTCTAATGAATTATATAACCACACTGAATGGGGTGGGGAAGAAAAGGAATAACCTAAGTAACCTGGAAAAGAATATTTGACTAAATATGTCTATTACAAAGACAAAAGTATACAAAAATACTGTACTCTAATTAATAATTAATAAATAGGTTAGCAACACTAAAAATACTGTACGTGTATTTTAGGAATGAGAAAAGAAATACGTTGTGAAAAACAAAAGCCAGGCTTCATATTGTTGGAGAAAGGAGTGATGAATAAGGAAAGCAGGAAGGCTAGGATGAGACTTGTGGTATGGGACTGTAATCAGAGATGTAAGTATGAGCTCATTGTTTTGAAAATATATACTAATAAGCAAATATAGAAATAGATAAACTTGTGTGTACATTCATATATTTCCCAGCTTTGTCCACTGAGAGAGCTTCAAAACAATCATACCCCAGTAGCAATGAGCATACCTAGTGCCCAGATCTTGGTTTTTAAATCCCATTTCAAATAAAAGAAACCAAGACTCCTTGGGAGAAGGGGTAGAGAAAATGCAAGATGAGCCTGGAACATCTTGCAGTGTCAGAAAGCAAAGAAGTGTTAAAAGAACTTTTTGTACATGTCAAAGAGCACAGGAACCAGATGTAAGGAGCTTCCAATGGTCAAAGCTGGGACAAGTTGAACAACAAAATAAATAGCAATAGTGATGGAGTATAACCTATACAATAAATGTCCATGGGTCCAAAGTAATATAAATAAATGACTGAATAAATAAATGAGAGAGAAGGAATGGCTTTTTATTAATATAGAATTCCAATTAATAAACAGGGAAGGAATGTTGGAAATAGAAAACCAGTATTTGCAAGTGCAACATTAAAATTGATGCAGACAATTGGATGCTAAAATTAGTAGGCAAAAATATGAGGATAAATAGGATATTTACATAGTCTTAAATTATTTTTCCACAATATACGTAATGGTTATAAGGAGAAATATAATAACTTTACAGTGGAGAAATCTGACAGGTAATGATAACCAAGTAATCGAAGTTAACATCACCAATGATAATCTACATCCTGTACTCCTTAATACAATACGGTCAGAAGGACACACCATCACTTCTGTGATATTCATGCCCAACCCAAACCAAAACTAAACCCATTGCCATTGAGTTGATTCCAACTCATAGTGACCCTACAGGACAGAGTAGAACTGCCCCATAGAGTTTCCGAGGAGCACCTGGTGGATTTGAACTGCCGATCTTTTGGTTAGCAGCCGTAGTTACTTAACCACTACACCACCAGGGTTTCCTATTCATGCCAAGAATGCCTAATTTCATCCTAATCTTGAGAAAATACCACATAAACCCAAAAAAGGTATGTTCTACCTTAGAACTGGACACTTTTCTTCAAAAGTGTCAAGGTCATGAAAGCAAAGGAAGGCTGAGGAACTGTCCCATCTGGAGGGGGCTAAGGAGACATAAGGATTAATTACAATGCAGTCAATGTGTGATCATGAGTTGGATCCTGGTCCAGAAAAAGGATGTCAGTGGGACAGTAACATATTTGAATAAGGCCTGTAGACTAGTTAATTGTATTGCTTCAGTATTCATTTGCTGGTTTTGATAATTAATTGCACATGGTTACGTAAGGTAAGGAAACCCTGGTGACATAGTGATTAAGTGCTACAGCTGCTAACCAAATGGTCAGCGGTTGAAATCCACCATGCCCTCCTTGGAAACTCTATGGAGCAGTTCTACTTTGACCTACAGGATCCCTATGAGTCAGAATCGACTTGATGGCATTGGGCTTGGCTTGGCTTGGGCATGTAAGGTAATAACATTTGGGATAGATAGGTGAAGGGTATAGTTCTGAAACTTTTTAATATTTAATTATTTCAAATTAAAAAGGTTAAAAATTATAAGATGAAAACAAAGATGAGGATATTTGGAGTAAAAAAAGCTGTTGTGGAAATTTTAATTAATGCGATAAAATATAAAACAAAAATAAGATAATCTTCTATTTGAATTTTTGTGATTATCTTATCTACCGGGGGAAAACAGAATCAATTTAAAACTACCAGATTTAGAAATAGAGTACAAAAGTTGATTGTGTATAACTTAATAACTCAAATCTCAATTGCTTTCCAGTATATCAAAAATAAACAGAAAATCTAAAAAATATGTATTTTCATGAGGAAATATTATATTATTTCTAAGAATTAACTTAATAAAAGTATGAAATATATTTTTTTAAAAAATCACTGAAAGACCAGAAAGGAAAAAAAAAAAAAATGAAATAGGAGATGGTACCAAGTTCCTAGATAGAAACACTCAATAAAGAAAGGCGAAATCTTCTCAAATTAAACTATAAATTTAACAAAATTCCTTCCCACTCAAATGATTACAGATTTATTAAAGTAGCCAAAATGAAGTTAAAAATCATCTGAACATTTATAACATTTTGGAAATAAGCATAATACTGTGGAAATTTGCCAAAAATTGATTGTTTTAAAAACTTAACTTGTCCATCTACATGTAATACAGATAAGTAATAATTATAATAATCTTAAAATTTTAAATAGTGTCCTATCAGTGCCAGAATCAATATATGTATTAATTTATTAAGCTAGAAATAAGATAGATAGCATATATTGTATATAATAATTTAATATTCAGTAATTATGACATCGGAAACCCTGGTGGCAGAGTGGTTAAGTGCTACGGCTGCTAACCAAGAGGTCGGCAGTTCGAATCCGCCAGGCGCTCTTTGGACACTCTATCTGGCAGTTTTACTCTGTCGTATAGGGTTGCTATGAGTCAGAATCGACTCGATGGCCGTGGGTTTTTGGGTGATTATGACATCACATTCAAAAGAAAGTCACAATTATTCAATAAACAATACTGGATTAATTGCTAATACACCCTAAGGTAATAAAATGAGACATCCTGCTCACATTACACCACAGAATAAATTAAAATTAAAATAAACAATTTAATAAAAATAAATCGTAGAGGGAAGTAAAATTATACAAAAAACCAAAACCAAACCCTTTGCCATCGAGTCAATTCTGACTCATAGAGACTCTGTAGGGCAGAGTAGAACTGCCCCACAGGGTTTCCAAGGAGCAGCTGGTGGGTTCAAACTGCTGACCTTTCGATTAGCAGCTGAGTGCTTAATCACTGTGCCACAATATATACTTGTGTGTATATGTATACATGTGTATTTTTGTATATAAGCGGTTTTATACACAATAAAACAAAGTTTTACATATATAGTTATGTATATATACACACATGTGTGTATGTATAGTTTTCCAACTTAATAAATGTGAATCTTAAAGTGTTATGAAGCTTATCTCAAGGTTAATTGTATTTTCACATTTTTTCTGTATACCTGGATACTAATTGCTTGCAAAGAATAAAATTGGAGCAGCTTTTCTTTTTTGCAAATGGAAGCCGGGTAGGGGACCTCTCTGATCTTCAGGTCTTGGCAAAGCTCATAGCATACTTTGTTTGAAAATCAGTCTATAAGGCAACAGTTCTTTGCTCTTTAGACTTTTCACTCTGGGTTGCATCTGCTCATCTTTGATGAACTAACCCTCTCCCATATTTCCCTGAAAACTAATCACAGAAACAGTAGCAAAACAAAACCCTCATCTCTGTCTTCAATCTGTTACAGAGAAGAGGCACGTACTCTCCCTAAATCAAATGCAATTTAGTGGTCAGAAAAAGTTTTCCACATGCTTCTGAAATCCAGAGGAGCATGATTTTGATCCAGAAATTGTCTCACTAACTTGGAGGCCAGTGGATTTCACACTGGGTGAGATTCCAGCCCAGGGAATCCCGTGCTGTTTTTGATATTCATTAATCATCTGGCTAATTTGTTTTAGCATAGGAGTGCTGACAGCAAACCAGTGTTATTACAGCAACGGTGACTGCATAATCCCGACTATTATGGCATTAACATTTACCAGGCTGGCAGATCCTCGTTCAGATATGGTCAATGTCGTCTTTTAGTCCAATTGCAAACATATCTATTTTTAATTCACATCTGCTATAATCGTTGGATGGGCTCGATGGAGCCAGTGGGATAAATGAATCTCTACTTTCTTTTTTCTTATCTTGGTCGTCAGACCAATAGAGAACTTGAAATCAAGAGTTTTTTTAGTTTCTTCGATTAGTGTATGAATTTTATTTTAACATTATACATTTTAAATGTAAAGTAAATATTCCTGTACAATATACCATGTTTATGACTTTAGATGTCTTCTATCAAATGGTAATGAAATGAACCTAAATCAGGAAAAGCTTTGTGTATACTTTGTAAGGATGTGGACAACAAAGAATCGTGTGGGTGGCTATTTTAGAATTCCATGCGTTTTATACATTGCCATATACAAAGATATTTGCTGGCTTCGGATAGGGGCGTAATAATCTTTATAAAAAAAAACCTTTCTCTTTCCTCTTTTATATAGCTCTGGCTTCATCTTTGCCAGAGATTTTCTTCTTTCTTATATTCTTTAAAAAAGATGCTTAAAGAAGTTAAGTAACTTATGTAAAGTCGAGAGGCTTTACATTGGTTACTTAACTTCTTTAAGCATCTTTTTTATAGAACATAAGTTGTTGAACTGGGCTCCAATTAATGTCTGCTAGTTCCCAGATTTGGAAACCCTGGTGGCATAGTGGTTAAGAGCTACGACTGCTAACCAGAAGGTCGGGAGTTCGAATCTACCAGGCGCTCCTGGAAACCTTATGGGGCAGTTCTATTCTGTCCTATAGGGCCGCTATGGGTCAGAATTGACTCGACGGCAAAGGGTATAGTTCCTAGAATCAGGTTCCCAGATTTCATTAACCAGCATTCCTTCCTGGCTTTATGTACACCAGGTCTTCTTGATTCTAAGAAAATTATGAAGCTGAGACTGGTATCCATAACTCAGAGATAAAAGTCCCTTTCCTCCTTCTTTCAAACATATGTACACTCATACCCCCCTTCATCCCATTCTTGGAGTCTTTTAATAAACAAATACTTCTAGGAAGAGACGTGTTCCAACTTTCCTGAGTTCTAATTTTCTGAGTTGTTATTAGGAAGCATTTAATAAAGCATTTCTTGATTCAGTTTATTCACTGAAAGAAATACAGCAAATTCCTTAAATAGATTTGAGAGCCATTAAATAGAAGGAAAACCAAGCTGTTTGAAAGGACTCCCATTCACTGCACCAAACTATAACTTTCACCCAGAGGAAATAAATGGTTCTTTCCCTGAAATGTTTACATTGTTATCTACAGTCTTTTGAACAGTAGCAGAGCTATGGTTCTCTTGATTTGCTCACTCATTCTGTTAGTAGAGAAATTCTTAACTTCTCCCAGGGGGAACTATTTTTCTGTCTTCACTCTTTTCCTAGGGCCCTGTTTCCAGTTCATCACCAGTTCTGTCAGAATGTTGAAAGTGTGTCTATGCTTCTTCCTTCCCATATGTGCTTTGGTCAGTTATCTCTCACATCTGATGAGCTCATAGGTTGTATGTATGACAAAAGGCACTGTTAACCCTTAAACCCAAAACATCCCCTGAAGTCTTCTTTAAACCAAACAACAGTTTAGCTTAACTAGTAAAGAATGTCTGTCTTGAGTACTCTACTCTTTTAAAGAACTGTCTATATGGGATCAAATAAACAACAGCAACTCGAAAGGTTAGATAGGAAGCTTAGGGGCAAAGGGGTTAAGGTTAATGGTGGAGGAACAATTTGGAAAAGAAGGGTGAGAATGGTTGTACGACTTGAAGGATATAACCAACTACATGTAGAAATTAATGAATTGGTGTATGTTCTGCTGTGTATATTTTCAACAACAATCACAAAATGATTACAACAAAGAAAAAGGCAATTAGAGATTTCCAGTCATTTTGCTTCTTGAATGTTTGTCATCCAAATGGTAGAAGTCTAATAAATGAGGAGTGTGTCTATAAATCTGACATGGACAGGAAGGATTTTTTTTTCTCATAGTCAACAAAATATATCTTTTTCTTATCATATGTTGTTGTCGTTGTTAGGTGCCGTCAAGTCGGTTCCGACTCCTAGTGACCTTATGTACAACAGAATACAAAACTGCCTGGTCCTGTGCCACCCTCGCAATCCTTGTTATGCTTGAGCCCGTTGTTACAGCCACTGTGTTAATCCATCTCATCGAGGGTGTTTCTCTTTTTCACTGACCCTGTACTTCACCAAGCATGATGTCCTTCTCCAGGGACTGATCCCTCCTGAAAATGTGTCCAAAGTATGTGATACATAGTCTTACCATCCTTGCCCCTAAAGAGCATTCTGGTTGTACTTCTTCCTAGATAGATTTGTTCATTTTTTTGGCAGTCCATGGTGTATTCAATATTCTTTGCCAACACCATAATTCAAAGGCATCATTTCTTCTTCAGTCTTCCTTATTCATGGTCCAACTTTCACATGTATATGAGATGATTGAAAACACCATGGCTTGGGTCAGGCACATCTTAGTTTTCAAGGAGACATCTTTGCTTTTTAAAACTTTAAAGAGGTCTTTTGTAGCCAATTTGCCCAATGCAATGCGTCCTTTGATTTCCTGACTTCCATGGGTATTGATCGTGGATCTAGGATTAAATCCATGACAACGTCAATCTTTTGTCCATTTATCATGATGTTGTTTATTTGTCCAGTTTAAAGGATTTTTGTTTCCTTTATGTTGAAGTGTAATCCATACTGAAGGCTGTAGTCTTTGATCTTCATCAGTAAGTGCTTCAAGTCCTCTTCACTTTCAGCTAGCAAGATTGTGTCATCTGCGTAACGCAGGTTGTTAGAGTCTTCTTCCAGTCGTGATTCTGTGGCCTTCTTCATACAGTGCAGCTTCTTGGATTGAACATATAGATTGGCCAAATAATTAGAAACATTTTGACCAATGAGTTTTGAAAAAAAATTTTTTTTCTTGGATTTGAGTTATAACTCTAAAGGCTTATAAATAAACATCACACAAAGTGATACATCTTACAAATTCACTAAATCTTAAGGAGGTTTTGGTTAAATAAAGCTATTTAATTGAGATATTAGAACACTGGAACTGGGAGCTATCTCTTTTGATGGAAGGAGAAAGGTAATTGTGTTTAAAGGCATAACGATCGACTTGAACCAAAAAGTGCCTTAAGTTATCATCTATTTTTTTCAGAATCTAAATGCAAACACTACGCTCTTGTATCTAGCTTTTCTATAAAATACCTTCTTAAGTCAATTTGGTGTTTTTGTCTGAAATTCTGGCCCTTAAACTAAAAAAGTTTAAGGTTTAGTAGTGTTTACTTATTTGGCATTCTCAGTTTTTGCTAAAGTCGCACTGACTATAAGTGCAAAAAAGTATATAGAGGACTTAATCAAGAGTTAACATTTTTCTTACAAATGGTTAAAAGATAAAAATATAGTTCATAATAGCATTACCTGAGTTTGCATCAATTTAAAGGAACTACCATCTTTCTAAATTTAAAAGGGCTATATCACATTATTTGATATGTGATATGTTTTTTCTTTGCTTAGGCATAACTGAGTTTTACTTTTCCTGTTATATGAGGTAGAATACACTCCAGGTAATTTGATAATAATTATTAGATAAAGAAAATAATTATTTTGATGTATATATTGGGAGCTGCAATTAGCATCTTATCTGGGAATTTGAGTATTATTATTATTTAATTTACTATGTAAACATGTAATTGAGTACGTGAGTAGTGGGTATATAATTTGTTTAAGCAAATTAGTCTTAAGAAAATAAATAGGATATGTGATTTTGTCTGGGATCAGATGAGCGTATCCTCAGGGCAATTCCCATATGGTTACTTCCTTTCTTTTCATCTTTGGCCCAAAAGGAGGCTATCCTAATACTTAGAGAACTCTTCCTTCAAAACTAATTGTAAATCAAGGGCTAAGGGACAGGTCCCTATTTTAAGAAGTGAAGTTTAGCTGATTTGAAAATCATCCTGTCTTAGTAATATTTTGGTCTGACTAGCCAGAAATAGTCAAGAGGAGAAGGGGTTTTTGGATACTTCTTGTTGTTGTTTTATCTGTTCAGGAAATGGAATTATTTTTACACATTTAAAAGAGTGTTTTTCTGATAAAAAATTATTTTGACCATTTTATGGATCTGTTTTATTTTTATGAAATATAATCAGGATGCTAGAACTAATATTTTAGCATTATTGTTAATTAAAAAGTATCTATTAGAGTAATGGTTGCTTTTTTAAATCATTGTTAATGTTTAACAAAATAATGCTCAGATTTCGTTCCTGCTGATTTGTATTTAGGGTCCAATGAACTTCCTATTTGCTCCATAAACCTTAGAATAATACGTGCAAGAAAATTCCTCACTGATACATAAAATCAAAGTTGTTCAGTTTTTCTTAAAAGCATTCAGGTAGTTTCTTGTTTTTAGTTAAAGTATAAGAAAGTTGATGCAAACTGGCTTCAGTTCCAAATAATAATTAAACAACAGGGATTTTTATAAGTTGATAAGTCTGTAAGCTGATGAATTGGTCCTCGGCATTCCTCTTATAAAGTTGCTTTCATTTCTCACAAAAAGGGCTTGAGCAGAATATAACATAACCAAAACCCTGAATACCTAGCAAAATCATAACTTGCCCTTCTGGTTGTATTTTCTAAACTAATTGGTAATTTTGGTTTTAGGGTCTTCCCTGGTAAATAAAATTGATTGTGTTGATATTTCAAAAAAAAGTACAGCTGATACTTTTTTCTGTCCTATCTTAAGTAATTTTTTTTGTGTAATGAACACAGATTATACAAATAACTTCTAAGTCATTCTCCTCTAAATTATACATTTTTTTCTAATACAGTAAGTAGCAAAGAAGAAAAGATTTCTACTGCTCCCAGATCTAAGTATAAGAAAAATAATTAATTAGATAAAGCAGTGTAATAAAATATTTACTTTCATACCTACCTCCCCCCTAGTATGCATAGTATCTAATATAAACATATCTATGTTCCTTAAAATGGTTTGTTATCTTGTATTTATCCTGTGAACTTTCACTTTTAGCAAAGCAGTATAAAAGCCATATCTAGCATCTTTATCATATAGTATACATGGTTTTGTATATGCTTAAGAAAAACCAAACCAAACCCATTGCTGTTGAATCCATTCTGACTCATAGCGACCCTAAAGGACAGAGTAGAACTGCCACATGGTTTCCAAGGAGCGCCTGGTGGATTTGAACTGCCGACCTTTTGGTTAGCAGTCTAGCTCTTAAACACTACTCCCCCAGAGTTTCCATGTGCTTAAGGGTCACAATATATTTTTTTGTAACTACAGCAAAAAAATAGAAAGCCCAAAGGAGACTACCAAATTTTGGCAAAGAAATTTTATGGTTTAGATTTGAAAGAGTCCCTAGTTGGCATGAATGGTTTAGCACAAGACTACTAGCCAAAGGTTGGTTGTTTGAACCCACCGATACGTGCTTCGAAAGACAGTACTTCCAAAAGGCCATAGCTTTGAAAACCTCACGGAGCAGATCTACTCTGCACACAAGGTATGAGTTGGAGCCGACTAGATCGCAACTATCAGCAACAAGAACAATTTAGATTTGGGTACGTTACAGAAGAAAACAGTCACTGGTATTACAGTTTGTGCTCAACCACTAAACTAAAGATTGGCAGTTCGAACCTAGCCAGCAGCACTGCAGACGAAAGCCCTGGTGACCTCATTCTGTAAAGATTACAGCCAAGAAAACCCTATGGAGCAACTCTACTCTGTAACACATGGGGTCGTTTTGCACTGGAATTGAATCGAGGGCAGTGAATTTGTTTGTTTTTATTCTTTACAGAAGAACCACCTTAATATTAGTACCCAAACAACAAAAAACAAAACCCTGTGCCATCGAGTCGATTCCGACTCATAGTGACCCTATAGGACAGAGTAGAACTGCCCCCATAGAGTTTCCAAGGAGTGCCTGGTGGGTTCGAACTGCCGGTCTTTTTAGTTAGCAGCCATAGCACTTAGCCACTACATCCCCAGGGCTTCCTAGTATTAGTGCACAACCTATATAGGACTTGCTGGCAACGGGTTAGTCGGTCGGTCAGCACGAATGTATAGGTTGTGTAATATTAGACAACCTATACATTTGTGCTGACCGACCGACCAACCCATTGCCAGCAAGTCGGTTCCTACTCATAGCGACCCTATAGGGCAGAGAAGAACTGCCCCATAGGAGTTCCAAGGAGCAGCTGGTGGATTTGAACTGCTGCCCTTTCTTGGTTATCAACTGTAGCTCAACGTAGCTCTTAACCACTGTGCCACCAGGGCTCCATAGTCATGCTAGTGAGTACAATTCAAGCATAGGCAAAGCTTAGGCATAATTAACTGGGAAACTATTTTGAAAATAGAATAATTTGTCTTTTTCTGTAAATACCAGCTGGTTGTCTTGAGTGTATGATGTAGACAAGGCAGAGCCCCCACATGCTCATCTTAGAGACAATTTTACCCCTGTTTCCATTATCTGTTTCTCTATGACTTACGTAATACAGCTCTTGAATAGAATAAGAACTGATCTGAAATGATACAAACACACACACACACACACACACAAAAAGCAAACCAAACCTGTTGCCGTTGAGTCAATTCTAACTCATAACGACCCTATAAGACAGAGTAGAACAGCCCCAGCTGAGCTCTTAACCACTGCACCACCAGGGCTCAAGGTCAATATTTAAAGCATTTAATGACCTCTAAAACATTTATAATGAAGTTCAATTTTTAAATAACGGGTATCCAGGAACAACAGCTCCAATCAAGGGAAGAAAGGAGAAATAAGAGCAATTTCTTGTAATTTATGTCCAGCTTGGCAAGGAAAAAAAAAAAAAAAAGGTCTGGGAGAAATCTCCGATGGAAACGTGGTCTCATGGCATTTCTAACCTGATTTCCAGGCCAGCGAAATTCTGATGGATATCCAAACTTTGAATGGCTATGCAAATCAAACTTATGAACCTTTGGAGAGCCATCCTTCACTGGGCTTGACCTCCAGTGGGGAGTAAGCAGTACGAACAGATGGGCTACAAAGACAAAATGCCTCCACGCAAATCATAGCAAGAAAGACCAAAACCAAAGAAAGGACATTCACCGCAGATCCAGGATTGTTTCAGCTCCCCACATTAAAAGACTTCTTAATGGCTTATTATAGACACCAGCTGATTTTTAAAGAAGTAGTCAGAATGTTTTTCACACATCTCCTAGGTGAAGAGTAAAGCTGCTCTCCCACAGCAGTGGTACAAGCACACGGGGTCACTTTGGGGGATCCTTATTATAAATACGGAGCCCTGGTGGCACAGTGGTTAAGAGCTTGTCTGCTAATCAAAATGTCAGCAGTTCAAATGCACCAGGTGCTCCTTGGAAACCCTGGGGGCAGTTCTACTCTGTCCTATAGGGTCACTATGAGTTGGAATTGACTCAATGGCAATGGCTCGGGTTTTTATTACAAACATGATTTTAATTGCATAGGGCCAGGATGGAGTTAAGGAAAGTTCAAACTCACATAGGAGAAAGGTGAAAAAGTGGATCAGAAAAAGGAGACCAAAGGAGTGCATGTGTAAGATTGTGGGTGATAAAAACTTAAGGCCTGGGCAGGAGCAAATGTTCCCAGCTCTCTTGCCAACTTGAAGAGTCATGAAGCAAACGTAGCAGAAACTTCCTTCCATGAGTAGTTTATGGGAGACATAATGAGAACAAACAAATTTCTTTCATTTTGGAAATTATTATTCATAGCAAGCATTGTAAGACCTAGTAATTCATCAGCAGAAAGCTATCTTATAAAATTCCAAAGAAAATGTAAGACAAAAATCACCAAGTAGTAATTCCCCTCATGGTACAAGTGGATCAAAACATACAGTTTTTCATCTTGCAAAGTTGATTTGGTTGGATTCAAATCAAAGAACCTGAAATCTTCACTTATTTATTGATCAACTGGTTCAATAGATGCTCTATTTGGATGCTTTCTACATTCTTCTGCATTTTACAAATGAGTTATTTGACAGAGACACCTGTATGTTCTGTGTCCTTCCTGTAAAAGAGAGGAATTTCTCAGAATTTTCCCACAGCAGACCCAGTGAAATAGAAAAAAATGAGTGTGGAAACAAAGTAGGGAATACTTTCTTTTCACATTTTCACATTTTGGAAACCCTGGTGGCAGAGTGGTTAAGAGCTATAGCTGCTAACCAAAAGATCAGCAGTTTGTATCTAACAGGCGCTCCTTGGAAAACCCTGTCCTAGATAGTCGCTATGAGTCAGAATCAATTCGACAGCAACGGGATTGGTTCTGGTTTTCTTCCTTCCCAGCTTTCTTCCAAACACCTCTTCTGTTTCTTCTTTTCTTCCTTCTTCTTTCTTCTGTCCTCTCTCCTTTCTCTCTCTTGCCCTTCCTCCACCTTTGTTCCTATTCTTTTTTCTTTTTAAAAAAAGAAAAGTTATTTTCCAAAAAATTACCACTAAAAGCAAATTGCTAAACCTGAATACTGGAGTTCTGTGCCTCTCTTCAGACTCCTTGCCAGAGAGCAAATGATTTATTTATTAGGATAGAAAAACACTGAAATGGGAGGTGACATTTTTTTCAAACACTGTCAGTATGATTATTTGACCTTTGTGATAGTCTCAGGAATAGAAAGGAAGGGTTCTTTCAAAGGCCTTTCTTCTCAAGCGCCTGACACCAAGTGTAGCTAATTGTCAGCAGCATTGTGAAATTCTAAACCCATTCCATGAAGCTTTGGTGAGAAGCAGACTTGGGCCGAAAATGACTCAAGCAAGCTTTCCTTCTTCCCTCCTCCCTTTGCCTCCCCTACTTTTGCTTGTTTTTCCTCCATCCATTGTATGACATCCAAGATTTCACATGGAAACACCCCATGGCTTGTTTTTCATTGCAGGTTAAAATCGACTTTAATTTTGTTATTTTTCCCTCTAAGATGCTGCCCATCCCATTACAGTGATTAGGCTTCTCTTTTGAAGAGTTACCTGAGGTAAAAATCTAATTGGCACATTGGCCACCGAAAAACGATGCCAAAGGCAGGAGTGGTGCCAGCCAAGCGGATGCATGGCCAGCCATCATAGCAAGGGGCTCGATTTCACGCCATGATTTAAGCTACCCTGTGCTCGGTCCTGATGATCAAGCTTCTGTGGTTGTTAAGTGTTGGAAAATAGAACTGTGTTTCCTCAATAGAGAGGAACTAACCAACATTAAATATCACATTTATGGGCATAAGAGCCATATATCGAATGACAAAATGTAACAAAGGTTCCTGCAAGGAAAATGTTTAAGGCCTAGTTTAGCTGAGTCTGGAGTTTTGTGCAGCCCTTTGTTCATTATTGGAAGCTCTGTTATTGCCAACATAAGTTACAAAACCATCCACTTAATGGTTTAAATGAAATTATGTTTTACAAACTGGGTTTTCGATGTGCTAATATGATGCATACGATAGTGCTTAAGCAGAAGACATAAGAAAAGATTTAAAGAGCGGTTTCACATTTTTCCTTAGCAAAAGAAAATGGCGCTTTACAATCACAATGGTATGTTATGACTGAAACTTGGTTTTTAAGCAAACTGGAGTAAATTTCTACACCGTAAGAAACAAAAACAAAAATTCAACACTGGTGAGGATGAAAAGAGCTAACAAAGATCAGTTAAATTGAAGACTTTTCTTTTTACTTTTCCACCTTTTTAAAAAAACCCGTACTGTTTTTTCCATACAATCTTCCTTTGTCGTGGAAACTTCTAAGCAGGAAGGCTCGGGTTCTCATTGTTCCTACAAAAGAAAGGTAATGTGTGGGCTAATAGGAGCATCAGGCACCTTGAATCAGAACTGATCCCAAGGGTTATGATATCAGTGTTTTTATACCTTTGCCTTTCGAACATGCAATCCATTTAAGTTCGATCTGTTCCCTTCCTACTCATTTTGACCCTAAAGGATTTCTCCTATGAGTATAAATAGTTAAGGGTCGAACTTCTACTGCATTGACTCTGTGAATTTGAGAAGAGAAACAATCATCATCCCAGAAGAAGCTGCCTGGGCTCACAGGCTTATGACACCTATGAAAAAATACATTGGTTGACACCAATACAGCCAAGGAAATTAGGTCTTTCGTTCCCAAAGTTTAGAACGAACACTGTCTTTCGGTGTTTCATGTGACTCACTGCTAGAAATGTCTCCCTTTGGTCAACTCTTAATTTTTTCTTATTGCAAGCTAAGTTCCTCTGTATGTGTGCTCCAAAGGGTTTTCTTGGCTGTAATCTCCATGGAAGTGTGTGGGTGGGTGGGTTGGTAGGGGCGGGTGTTTGGGTGTGGGTGTGTTAGGGGAGTGTATTCATTTTAGTTTTTTTTTTTTTCCCCCTAGCATAAAAAAAGGAACATATCTTTGGAGAACAAAAGATATATATTTAAATTCCAGTTCCATCTCTTACTAATTGTGTCATATTGGGGAATTAGCTCTTCTAAAGCGTAGTTAATTTTCTCATCAATAAAATCTGGGTAATTTATGTGATGAATGGTATATAAAATATATAGATCACACAAAGTATGTGGTTCATATTTACAGCAAAAGAAAAGTAATATGTGTGTTATACAAAAGCCAGTTTTGAGTACCTAGTATAATCGTTTTTTATCAAGTTTGGATTTAGAAATCTACGGCAACCTGTTTTAAGCTCTAGAACATTTGTTATCAGCTTAATCCACAAACTCTCTGTCTGGTTTTATCTCTCATCACCTGAAATAATTCATAAGTGTACTAAAAATGGTATATTCAGCATTAAAACAAAAAAAATTGCTGTCAAGTTGATTCTGACTCATGGCAACCCCACGCATTATGGAGTAGAATTGCTCCATAGGGTTTTCTTGGCTGTAATCTCCATGGAAGTAGATCACCAGGCTTTTCTTCCATGGTGCTGTTTGGTGGGTTTGAACCACCAACTTTTAGGTTAGTAGTCTGCCTCCTAAGTTCCATTTTGTTGGTTTCAAACTTGACAGGAAATTCTGTGATAGAAAGAATCCTTCTTCCTATCTTAATCCCTAGAAGTCCTAATAGAGTTTTGAATGCACAGAAAGAGAAAAATGTGCCCTGTGAAACTTGCCAAACAGACCTTGATAGTGACAAAGAAATTTTGCCAGCAATCATGAGTTAAGGCTACCAAGCACCCCTATTTGCACCATGCTTGAACTAAAACTAATTTTGTTTTCTTGAAAGTGTATTTTCCAAGACACGTCCGCTCATAGGCAAAGAGGGGCCAAACTCTGCAGTGAATAATTTTTGCCTCAGCAGCTTAGACATATTCCATAAACAAGCTCTCTAGCCTGATATCATGTTGATACTCTGCCATTGCAGACATTTTACCAAACAATTTCAGTCCAAGTGCCCATCCATGGATGAATAGATAAGCAAAATGAGGATTATAATGAAATACTATTCAGCAATAAAAAAGGAATGGCACACAGATACATGCAACCACATAGAGGAGCATCAAAACCATTACGCTAAGTGAAAGATGGGAGACACAAAAGACCATATAGTGCACGATTCAATTCACATGAAATACTCAGAAGTTGCAAGGATCTATAGATTCAGAAAGTAGATCAGTGATTGCCTGGAGCTGGCAGTGGGAATAGAAAATGACTACAGATGGGAACCAGACTTCTTATGGGGATGATCAAAAAGTTCTGACAGTGGATGGTGGAGGTACTTACATAACTTTGTAAGTTTACTAAAAATAGCTGAACTATACAATTGAAAAAGTAAATTTTATGGTATGTAAATTGTACCTCCAGAAAGCTGTCAAAAAGCAGTCACAACAACAAAGATTTCACATTTGTTGTTTTTTTTTTCCAAGTTAGCAACGGGAGAAATCACTACATTGTTTATGATTCTCATCCTAAGCCTGTAAATGGTGGTCATAAGGTTAGAGCCTTGTATGTGACTTTGGACTTGATGACTGCTGCTGACGGAGTGTTCTTACACTACCATACAATTCTCAGCACTTACTGGAGCAAGTGATGACAATGGGTAGAATACTAGTTCATACAACTTCAAGCATCAGTATGGGGGCTTTGGTGTGAATGATCCTGATTCCTTCTTACATTTCAATATCTGTCTCAAGTGTTGACCCAACCCAAAAAAACCTCAGGGGAGAGTGATGGAGGGTTATTTATTTATTTGCGTTTGCAGTGCCCTTTTTGCACCGTCAGATGTTTTACAGATTAAGGAGGAGGGAGAGGAAAGTTCTGCAGAAGAGAAAACAAAACTCAGGCCAAGTTTTCTTTCTGTCATTATCCTACTCCCCCCCTCCCACCCCTCGCTCCTTCCCCCCCACCCCCTGCAACCCCATATTGCGACTTTGACAAATGACAATGCAGGAGGAGAATTTATGTTGGGTCTCGGAGCATTAGCACATTATCACAAGCAAAACAGAGCCCTCAGCGTCCGCCGCTGGGGAGCCATTGAAAGAGTCTTTGAATGTGATGCATGGGTCAGGACCCGTTTCTGAAGAAGCGAGGATGCTGTGGTGCCGGGACAAGTCTGGATAAAAGCCCTTAGAGAGCCAGGTGAAGACACTGAGCATTGGATGAGGAGCATTTAGCCAGAAAGCTCATTCTGGAAAGGAAAGAGGAACCAGGGAGCTCCCTGAAGACGTCCGTGTTGAATGATTTAAGACTACCTGTAGGAAATGCCTTTTGCTTTATTGCTTTTTAGTCTCCCTCCTTTTCGGGGGCGGGGGGAGGGAAAGGCAGCATAGCACAGAACCTTCCCTTCCTTTGGCTCCGGTCAGTATCCCCCAGGAAATTTTAATGGGGACCCTACCCCCTCATCTTTCCTCTAAGGCTCTTCCACAATAACAAGACAGTCTGCAGATGGTGGCCCAGATTAGCCCACAGTGGACGACAGAGGGTTTCCATTTTTGAAAAATGTTCAGTCATAGGCACAACTCCTTTAAAAGGTTTGCATGCTTAGTTTACAACTTTGGGCTCAAAAAACTGAGAACATTAGTCATGAACCAGTTTCAGAGAAAAACCAAATAGAGTATTTTTGGATTGAAATGCTCTCAGGGCCTACGTGATATTAGCCCATTCCTTAAACTACTGGAAAATTGGGCAAAATAATTTTGATATATTACTCAAAATAAGAGGTGTTTCTGAAGGTCATAAATAGCTGGACATGATTATTCTGGATATTGTACATCTATCAGGTAACTTGACATTTACAGCATATCCTGAAGAAAAATAAGAAAACCTGGAAAAAGAATGAATGAATGATGCTGGAACAGAATTTATAATATGACCTCTTGGGGACTATTTATCGGTGTCTGTTATGGATTGCCAGGAATCGACTCGACTGCAACGGGTTTTTTAATGGGCTGCCCTGGTGGCTCAGTGGGTAAGAGCTTGGCTGCTAACTAAAAAGTCCACAGCTCTAATCCACCAGCCACTCCTTGGAAACCCCATGGGTCAGATCTACTCTGTCCTATAGGGTCCCTATGAGTTGGAATTGACGGCCATGGTTTTGTTTTTGTGGTTTGATTACGGATTGAGTTCCATCTCACAAGAAAGGTATGCTGATGTTCTAAACTCTCCTACCTGTGAAAGCCACCTGGTTTGGAAATAGGATCTTTGATGATGTTATTAGTTAAGTTAGCGTTCAATAATTCTAGAGTAGAGTGAGTCCTAGTCCCACCTGAATGCTGTGCTTTAAAAAGAGAACAGATACAGAGAGACATACAAAGATACCACATGACCCTGTGGCAGCAAGCCAAGGAGCTTCCAGAGCTGCCAGAGGCTAGGAGGGAAACATGGAACAGATTCTCCTTAAAGATTCCTCAGAAGGAATCACCACCCTAATAACGGGCTCTCAGCCTACAGGACTGTGAGAGAATATGTTTCTGTTGTCGAAAGCCACCCACTTTGTGGTATTTTGTTATGCCTGCCGCAGTAAAGCAACACAATGCCTGAGCGATTCACCCTAATACTAGAGCAAGGTTTCTCAGACTCAGCTCTGTTAACATCTGAGGCCACGTAATTCTTTGTGGGGAGTCGTCACATGCATTGAGGAGGTTTACCTGCATCCTTAGCCTCTTTACACTAGATGCCGGTAGCATTCCCCCAGATGTGACAATCAAAAATGTCTTCTGCATTGTCTAATATCCCTTGTGGGACAAAATCGCCTCTGGTTGAGAACCACGGATTTACACAGAGTGGTTTTATGCCTCAGCTTTCCCAATGAATGTAAGAAGAAGATCCCCTATAGCATATGTGATACCCTTCTGTGGAAGCTACTGGCTTGTCAGGGAAGCCAACGTAATTATTTGGGTCAAAATTTATGTGGCTACTGGGTGTTAGGTGCTGCAGTTCTACTTGCCAGGGCCTGGCATCCGTTCATCATTGTTCATTCTTCCGGATCCACAGGTACGGAGCAGTTCTTTACACAACTGTAAGAAAAATAGCAGATATTGAAACTTCTCCATGTATCAGGTACTTAGCTGAGGGTTTTACCTGCGTCGTGATTACGGCTTTTAATCTCACAAAATTCATTTGATATTGGTAACTATCACAGCACCCATTTTACAGATGAGGCTTAAATAAGCTTGCCAAGACCTTTCAAGTACACACGAATCTGTGTTACGCAGCTTGGAGATGGCGTTATTTGGAGGGCTGACGTAAGGGCACGTAACTGTGCAAATTCTCATAATACCTTTTCAAGTTATAAGGCAATCTGCAGGAATGATGGGCCACCTGTTGTTCCTTTCCCAACCGGAAAAAAGAATGTGCTCCCAAAAACTTCTGGGAAAGGTCCAGCTTACCCTCTCATGTGGTCTAAGCCTGCAGACATCAAAAGAGTTCTATTGCCTACGAGAGCCTTTTCAGCTCCTCACATTTCTGCCACGGCCACATCTACTCAGATAGTTGAAATTTTCTCTTGTAGCTCCCCAGGTACTTAGGAAAAAGCCAGAGTTCTGTACCAGGGCTATTTTCCTCCACAAGGGCTATTTGGCAATGTCGGAGACATTTTGTGTTGTCATAACTGGGGGTGGAGGTGCTATAGGCATCTCGTGTGTAGACGTGAAGGATGCTGCAGAACACCTGCAGTACATACAGTAGTCCCTCACAACAAAGATTATCCAGTCCAAAATGTCAACAGTGCTGACGTTGAGGAACCTGGGACTACTGGAACGTGATCAGCTTCAAATAGTACACAGATGCCCTTATGTAACTTCCTCAACAAAGAACAATTCTCTTAAGTTAGTTGGGATATATCATTATTGATTTTCTAAAGATGGCCAATTAATCATACTACACACCACTTTCTTTTGGATTCTGGTGGGATTGAGAATAGAATCAGATAATCAGAGAAAAACCTTTTGCTGTCGAGCCAATTCTTACTTATCTCAACCCTGTGTGTGTCAGAGCAGAACTGTGCTCCATAGGGGTTTCAATGGCTGACTTTTCAGAAGTAGATCAGTAGGTCTTTATTCTGAAGCCCCTCTGGGTGGACTTGAACTGCCAACCTTTTGATTAGCAGCTCAGTATGTTAACCATTTGTACCACCCAGGGACTCCCAGGGCTCTAAATATCAGTTCTACATTGTTAAAGCTGGATTGCAAAATTCATCCTCCAACTGGAAACCAACATGAGTTTCCTACATCTCTCTCCATAAGCCGATCTCACCAAAACACAAGTAGAAAAATTAGAGAAGAGCATGACTCTCCCCAAATGGACTCTAAGATATTTAATGCATGGAGTGAAAGAGAATGAATATGGCCTTTTGACGAGAGGTAGCAAGAATTCCACACACGTAGTGATCTTTGTCATCAGCTCGCCGATCAGTGCAGCCACCCCTCCTCCCAAGAGCAAGAAAAGCAGTAATAAAAGTCCAGTACATTTGAGAGGTGAAAGTTTCTGTTGTAAGGGTCATGAGCATAGGGAGAGAGAATGCCTCTTCTACCCAAAAGTCTCATTTGAAGGCACAACAGGAATTCATTG
Organism: Elephas maximus indicus; assembly: GCF_024166365.1. NCBI lineage: Eukaryota > Metazoa > Chordata > Mammalia > Proboscidea > Elephantidae > Elephas > Elephas maximus. The sequence continues at coordinate 61,476,520 of NC_064837.1, forward strand.
TGTTGAAAGGGCATTCATAGCAAGGGGAAGCCAATCAATGCAACATCATTTGTATTTGCAAAAGATTCAGTTAGCTGTTTCTTGTAGAAAGAGCATGCTGGTTGCAGGACGGGAAAAGATTAGTGTGGGTGAGGCTGGCAATGGGAGATGATTTAATGCCATAAGTGAGAAATGATAGAGCCTAAATTAAGACAGTAGAACTGAGATGAAGAAAAGAAGGTATTTATGAGAGTGATTAGATATGGAAGATAATTTAGAAGGAAGAGTCAAGCAAGAACTGCCAGATTTCTAGGTTTTACTTCCGGGGGCCTACTGGATAGAGTTTGTTTAACAAACATTTAAAGTGCCCTCCCTGTGGGGCAGGATGCAATGGCAAACAATTTACAAATGTGGCTGTGGTTAGGTGCGAACTAGTCATCTCCGACTCATGGTGACCCCGTATAAAACAGAACACCAATGTTGGCATGTTGGGTCTATTGTTGGGACCACTGTGCATTTTGAGTGCCTTCCAACCTAGGGGGCTCATCTTTCAGCACTATATCAGACAATATTCTGGGTGTGATCCATAGGGTTTTTTCCTTGGTTAATTTTCGGAAGCAGATCGCCAGGATTTTCCTACTCTGTCTTACTCTAGAAGCTCTGTTGAAACCTGTTTACCATGGGTGACCCTTGCTCATATTTGAAATACTGGTGGCAGAGCTTCCAGCATCATAGAAACACACAAGTCACCACAGTAGGACACGCTGACAGTCAGGGGGTGGAAATCATAACCATTCCAATGAAATAGGTTCTACTGCTATCTCTTTTTATATCTAAGAAAACCAAAGCACATGGAAATCACATCACTTTCCAAATATGGCTGCTAGTAAATGGTGAATCCTGGATTAAAACAGGCAGTGGGATGCCAAAATTTATGATCTTAGTACTAATACCGCATGGGAAATAGCAGTTTGGGAGGAAATATAATGCATTTTTGTGGCCTTTTTTTTTTTTTTTCCAGTTTTCTGTGGAACATTTAGCATTTTCCTCAATAAATTCAAAATGTTGGTACATATAAAGAAAACATGAGGCCAGAAGTTCTGTAATGCTTGGAGTTAATTTAAAAAATGTTATGGGAAAAATGTTCTGGGATATATGCATTTAGAAGGAAGTTAAGAAATGCTATAGACCATAGGAACACATTTCTAGCCCAATCGTAATAATTACAACCCAGAACAACAATATTAATTTTGCAATCTGTTTGTTGATAGTAAAGGTCTAACTATACCTAATAGATCAAGAATGGGCAGGAAAGCAAAATATATACATGTATTTTTAAGTGTTCTAGAGTCTTCTTGGAGCTCTGGTGGTGCAGCGGTTGAGAGCTCACCTGCTAATCAAATGGTTGGCAGCTTGAATCCACCAGCTCCTCCTTGGAAGCCCTATGGGCAATTCTACTCTGTCCTATAGGGTCACTATAAGTCAGAATCGATTCTAAGGCAATGGATTTTTTTTAGAGTCTTCTCAGAATCCTTGCTGGACACAAGTTCCAGAATTTTCTAGAAGGTTCTAGAATTGTTATTATCACCACCACCCGCCCAATGTATGTACGTGCACATGCACACACATGCACAGGTCGTCCTCATCTGTGTATCTACGTCTATGTCTGTAATTATATTTACTCCTATGTTTATACCTGCATCCACACCTACATGAGGATCTATATCCTGGCCCACCAACTGCTGGACTCTTCAGGCTTTTTCTAAGTGCTGAGTCACCTTTTCCCTAATCAAAATATCTTTCCCTTTGTGACGGTTGATGTCATGCATCAACTTGGCTAGGCAGTGGTTTGGCAGACACTGGACTGGGTGCTCTTCCATAATATAATATAAAAATGTGATTACTTTCCATTATATGATCTGGTGTGATCAGCCAATCAGTTGAAAGGGGTTTTCTCAGGGGTGTGGCCTGTTCCTGGTATATAAATGGATGTTCTAGCAAAGCTCCATCTTGACCCTGTAGTCTTCTTGTCGCCTGACCTCTGGCTCTTGGCACATAAGCCTAAGAGAAATCCAGCCTGACAGCTGACCTGCAGATTTTGGATTCGCCAGGCCCTGGAGCCCTGGTTGTGCAGTGGTTAGTTAAAAGCTTGGCTGCTAACCAAAGGGTCAGCAGTTTGAATCCACCAGCTGCTCCCTGGAGACCTGATGGGGCAGTTCTACTCTGTCCTGTAGGGTCTCGATAAGCCAGAATTGAGTCAATGGCAATGGGATTGTGTTTGCAACCCAGTGAGCTAGCAGAGGTCTCCAGCCTGCCACCTGACCCACCAATTTGGGACTTGCCATCCCCCACAATTGCATGAACCATTTCCTCACAATTGTGTGAGCCATTTCCTTGATGTAAATCTCTCTCTCTATATTTATATATGCCTTTAATGGTTTTGCCCCTCTAAACAAAACCCAAACCCACTACCATCAAGTCAATTCCAACTCATAGCAAACCTATAGGGCAGAGTAGAAACGCCCCATAGGCTTTCCAAGGCTGTTATCTTTATGGAAGCAGACTGTCATGTTTTTCTCTTATGAAGCAGCTGGTGGGTTCAACTGCTGACCTTTTGGTTAGCAGCTGAGCACTTTAACCATTCCACCACCAGAGAACCCTATGTACATCTTTTCAGTGTTCTTTCCTCAGATTTAACTAATCCGATAAAAGAATCCGTGCTAGGACATAAGCAGAACAGTTTTGTCACCTCAGCAGCTCTTGACAACAATGCCTGAAGTCTAACAGGCAGTGCAAAGAGCGAACATTTTAGGAGCCTCAGCAAGAGAGCAGGGGAGAAATTTTGTGTAGTTAAGTACCTTAAAGCTTACCTCCATTCCAAAGGTAACTTTGTTAGTTGCTGTCAAGTGGATTCTGACGCATGGAGACCCCATGTGTGCAGGGCAGAACTACACTCCAGGTTTTCAGGGCTGGGACCTTTTGGAAGCAGATGGGCATTTCTGCCTTCCAAGGCATCCCTGGGTGGATTTCAACCACAGTCCTGCAGTTAGTAGTCCAGCACTTAACCATTTGCATTACCTAGGGACTCCTAAGATAACTCTTAACAGAGATATATTGCTATTGGTTCACTAATTTTCTAAGACTAATAGTTTGCTTTATTTCAGAAACATATAAAATAAAAGGGATTTTAGGCAGTAGTTTAAAAATTGTCATTTGGTTATAGGTATCAGTTGGTAAAAGTATTGGTTGGGTGTGTAAATACGCAGGCTGGGTAAGTGTCTAATGATGGACAAGACTACATTTTGTTTGTGTGTGTGTGAGTGTGTGTGTGTGTATTAATTTTTTAATGAGAAACTAGTTTGCTGAGTAAACCTTCATCTAAAGCACAATTAAAAAAAAAAATTTTTTTTAAAGTGCCATCTCTCCCTCAGGGCCAAAGTGACATGCTCACCTTAAGCCTCCTCTTCCACACCATAGTCCCAGAATTTCCTGCCCAAACAGGACATCTGCCTCTAGGGCCTGAATCCACCTCCAGGGCCTGTGTTGGTCTCTTCTCTGGGTCTGTCCTCCCAAGGACAGACTTCCCCACTAGTAATACATTTTGTTTTCTATAAACACATGTGTACTTAACTAAGACAGAACACCTCATTGGCAGATGTTCAAGTATGACAACACACGCTAAAACACTAGTATGGAAGAGATGATTTTGAACTTCATACTCTGTGAATTTGTTATATTTTCTTTTTAGTCTAATTCTCTATGGAGCTACACTTATCCTTTTAAATCTGTCTTTTGTTTTTCTCCATGTGTGATTTTGAAGAGGTGCAATACTTTGTGTGTATGTGGGTGTGTATGTGTGTCATAGTATATACAGGTAGATAGTTGATAATCTGTGTTATCTTTATATTTACTTAAAACACAATAGTAAAATAGTGCATTTTTATGTTGAAACTTTTCTTCCTGTTGGAAGATTTTTAAAAATTAAAAATTTGCACTGACAAACTTGTGTGGAGGCTGCGCTGTTCCCAGGAACAATTGACTCATATAACATCTCATAAACTTTGGGTAAAAAGAAAATCAGTGTTTTGAGAAAGTACATTTGTGATCGTGGACTGTTGTATTAGGGGAAAATAATGTGGTTCGTCATCAATCTTTCCACGTGGCACACAAGGGTTGACTTTGTTGAAATTTTGTAGAGTTGTATTTATAGAGAAAACACAGACCTTGTGTTGCCAAGAGTCGTATCAGTCCTCACATTCAAAGGAATCACATCTGAAAAAGAGACTGCTTAAATCATTACCTTTATGGATAATCTAACCCGCAAGGAGACCAAAATTACTTTGCTCCTGTGAATAAGAACAAAACCCAAAGAATTTAATTATTTGTGAATTATTCACGAATATTTTGATGCTGGCTCAAGACTAGAGTTGGAAAAGAGAGGTGATCATTGACTGTTGCCAATCAATTTTTCATGAAAGAAAAATATGGAATATTTCAACCTCAGGATAACACCCCATATTTCCAGGTTTTGTTAAAAAAAAAAAAAAAGTGTTGCTAGAGACAAGTAAACCTTGGGTTTCTCAGATCCTCTGAGAAAGAAATGGGATATAGGCTGTTCCTGAGAAGAAATTATTGGAATGGTATGTGTTGTTTAGTTATAATGCTTGAATTATTAGTTACATTTTGTGAAAAACATATGGTCTCATGTTAAACATTCACATGCCATAGTTAATAAAATTGAATTTCACTGATAGAACCGGCACTACTGATCTAAGTGGTTGGAAAGTTCATAAATACAGAAATGCGTGAGTGTGTATGTATATATATTGAGTGTATGTGTGTGTGTATATATATGATTAAGCATTGAGGTTGCTTAATCATAATTATAGGATCAACACATTGTCATTATTACTATGGAATCTGTATACTAAATACTTCAAATTTTGAGCCATAATTTGCCAGCTGTGGATTTCCCTTGGCCAACCAATTCTGTTAAAATGATTTATTTTGTACTAAGTAGATAAGACTTTCAGACAGTTTTGTGCTAGATGTACATACAAGCTTTATTATTTATTCATAGATATTTATTGAGCATTTCTCTGGGTTAGATACTATGTCAATAACTGAAGATACAGCACTGACTATATAAGAAAAGATCATTTCCTAAGGGATTTACCTTCCAATAAAAAGACAGAGGCAATAAACTAGTAAATAAATAAACAAAATCATTTGAGAGATTGATAAGTGTTGAGGAAAAAAAAAGTAGGGTAATAGACTTTAGAGTGATTGAGAGTGGTGGTGAGGGGGAGGCAGGGGTTTAGAAGGACTACTTTAAATCAGCTATATTCTGGGAAGAACTCTCTTTGGAGGAGGTGAGATTTCTTCTGCAAGCTCATTAATGATGAAGGGTCAGCCAAGTGAGAATTTCAGAAAAGGGAGTTATAGTCAGATGAAAGAGAAGAGCAAAGGCCCTATGGCTGGAAAGTGTTCAGTGCGTGTAAGAAACAGAAAGAGGGTCAGTGTGGCTAGAATATAGCTAACAAGGTGAAGTACAATAAGATGAAGTTGAAAGGGAGCTTAGGACCACATCCTGGAGTTTCTTTTGGGACAAGTAAAGGATTTGGATTTTAGGCTAAATGTATTGGGAAGCCATTGGAGTTTCAAACTGGGAGTGATATGAGAATGGACTGCTAGGTTCTAAGAGTAAAAGAAGGCAAATTTTCAGGCTATCCTACTGATCCAGTGAAATAAAATGGTGATTGGGATCAAGGACAATTGGAGATGGAGGGAAGGTGCTGGATTTGGTACATATTTTAGAAGTAGATCTAATAAGATTGCATGTGAGACGTGAAAGACAGGGAGGAATCAAGAATTGCTCCACTGTATAAAGTTGATGCCATCTTGTTCAACAGCACTTCCTTGACTCTTAGCACTGTGCTTGGCATGTACTGGTAAGCACACAATAAATTACCAATAGATAAGCTCTTTTGTAAGTGAATTATAGGGAGTGCCTCACTTAATTCTCACAGCCTTATGGGGTAGGTTCTATCACCGTCAACTCTTTATTTAGAAATAAACTAAATTTAGGTAGTTAGATTACATTAATACGCCGAAGTTAAACAACCAGGAAGTGATGGTCCTAAGAAGCAAGCCAGAGGTACTTTGTCTGATTTTTTTAGAGCTAATAGTCTTATTTTTTTATTTGTAGAAATAAAGAATAAATGTAACTCTCTAACATCTTTTCCAGAAACTATATACATGGGTTTCTTGTTAAGTGGTATTCCTTCTGGTTAAATATGTTTTCCACTGGTTCCTGGTTTACCAATAACAACAACAATGACAACAACAACTAACATTTGTTGTATAGTGCACATGTGTCA